>NC_135232.1:607461689-607805221 GCF_051348905.1 Ranitomeya variabilis | reverse complement strand
CATATTTTAAGTTGTTTCACACTTTTTTGTTAAGTATATAATTCCACATGTGTTAATTCATACTTTTGATGCCTTCAGTGTGAATGTACAACTTTCATAGTCATGAAAATACAGAAAAATCTTTAAATGATAAGGTGTGTCCAAACTTTTGGTCTGTATATATATATATATATATATATATATATATATATATATATATATATATATATATATATATATATATATATATATACACACCTATTCTATGTGTAGGCATTTATTTTAGCTATTCTATTCCAACTGTGAGTGTGATTTTACTGTACACCGCACTGAATTACCGGCTTTACCCATAGACTTTCATTGGCGGATTTTTTGCGCTATACGCTGACAAAACGCAGCATGCTATGATTTTCACAGTCCGTAAAATACGGCCGAGAAATATACAGCAGATAGGAGCTGCCCCATAGAGAGACATTGGTCAGTGTGCAATGCATTTTTTTTGCGCCTCTCATACGTCCGTATTCCTCTCTAGTGTGACCCCGGCCTCACAGTGACCTCATCACTTGCATTCTCCCACGTCCTGAGGTTACAGGAGTTCATGCCGGCAGCGAGCACAGACTCAGTGACATCACCGCTAGTTACTGAGCCTGCGCCCACTGCGTCTCATTCATTCTCCAGTAGTTTACTGCCGGGCCGGTCGCATTAGTACCGCTCCCGGTTGTAAACTGTACATTCCCCAGATATGGATTACGGCCTGGGACTGACTGAACGCCGGACAGGTATAGTATATTGACAAAATCTTATTTTTTAAGCACCATGATCATTTGGTAGGGCAAACCAAACCAATTTTTTTAAACTATACTAGTTTTTATTAATTCATAACATACAATAATGTAAAATTTTCAGGAACAAGAAAGGTCAGTGGAAAGAGTGGAGGTCAAAGAGGTCCACACATGGCATAAAAATGGCAGATTGATTCACTCGGGCAGGTTAATTAAATATGGCAAATAATAATGAAAGAAAAAGTATTTTACTTAAAGCATTAAAGTGCATAGTGCATTTCAGTGTATTCACAAATCATTACAGTATATAACACAATTTGCCACTAGATGGTGCTATTGAGTCCTCCACACAAATCACAAAGAATCTTAAGTTTATGTCAATTACTCCTTTACTGCCATAGGAAATGAACACCAAAGGTAGCATCAGCTGCCAAGTATCAATCTACAGTTCAGATCATTTGCATAATCATCAATTTTAAGGATGTGTATAATTTATGGCATACAACTCTCCCAAAGGGCATACAAGTGCCTATACGCACAGCAGTCCTGTTTTAGACATCATGATACATATTGAATAAACTTAGGTATATAGATGGATCATCACCTGGATATCTCGTTGCTCACTGAGTGTGCCACTGCTAAGACCTCAGACCTTCCGCCCCGACGCACGCATTTCGCCGCCCTGCTTCTTTGGCGTGCGTGTCCTAGGTGGAAGGGGTGTGTGCTTAAATACTGATGCTAGCCAATAGAAAAAAAATCACCAAAATATGACGCCGTTAGTTGTTAAAGCATACTGCGCATGCGCAAGTGAAAAAATCAGCCAATCAAAGGAGTACAGCAAATGATGACACGGCTGTTGCCAGGTTACATTGCGCATGCGTAGATAGCGGATCTCCCTAAATAAACTGAATCTCCCTAAACAAATCAGCTAATGAGAGAAAAATGCAGCAAACGACGACGCGGCTGTTGCCAGGTCAAATTGTGCATGCGTAAGTAGCGGATCTCCCCACACAAACTGCATATACAGGTCCTTCTCAAAAAATTAGCATATAGTGTTAAATTTCATTATTTACCATAATGTAATGATTACAATAAGGCCATGTGCACACGTTCAGGATTTTTAGCGTTTTTTTCGCGTTTTTTCGCTATAAAAACGTGATAAAAACGCGAAAAAAACGCTTACATATGCCTCCTATTATTTTAAGTGTATTCCGCATTTTTTGTGCAAATGTAGCCTTTTTTTCCACGAAAAAATCGCATTGCGGAAAAAAAAGCAACATGTTCATTAAAATGCGGAATTGCAGGGGATTCCGCACACCTAGGGGTCCATTGATCTGCTTACTTCCCGCACGGGGCTGTGCACACCATGCGGGAAGTAAGCAGATTATGTGCGGTTGGTACCCAGGGTGGAGGAGAGGAGACTCTCCTCCACAGACTGGGCACCATATAAGTGGTCAAAAAATAAGAATTAAAATAAAAAACAGTCCTATACTCACCCTCGATGTCTTCCCGCCTCCACTGCACGCTGCCGTTCGGTTCCTGTAGCTGGTGTGCGGCGAAAGACCTGCCGATGACGTCACTGTCCTGTGATTGGTCGTGAGCGGTCATGTGACCGCTCACGTGACCGTGACGTCACGGAAGTTCCTGTGCGCACAGACCAGCTATAGGAAGAGGAGCCGGACGCCGCCGAGGAGATGTCTGGGTGAGTATAAGCATTTTTTTATTTTTTTTATTATTTTTAAACATTCTATCTTTTACTATAGATGCGGCATAAGCTGCATCTATAGTAAAAAGTTGGTCACACTTGTCAAACGCTATGTTTGACAAGTGTGACCAACCTGTCAGTCAGTTTTCCAAGCGATGCTACAGATCGCTTGGAAAACTTTAGCATTCTGCAAGCTAATTACGCTTGCAGAATGCTAAAAAAACGCGAAAAAAACGGGAAAAAAACGCAAAAAAAAAAAATGCGGATTTCTTGCAGAAAATTTCCGGTTTTCTTCAGGAAATTTCTGCAAGAAATCCTGAACGTGTGCACATACCCTTAAACTTTCATATACTATAGATTCATTATCCACCAACTGAAATTTGTCAGGTCTTTTATTGTTTTAATACTGATGATTTTGGCCTACAACTCCTGATAACCCAAAAAACCTGTCTCAATAAATTAGCATATCAAGAAAAGGTTCTCTAAACTACCTATTACCCTAATCTTCTGAATCAACTAATTAACTCTAAACACATGCAAAAGATACCTGAGGCTTTTAAAAACTCCCTGCCTGGTTCATTACTCAAAACCCCCATCATGGGTAAGACTAGCGACCTGACAGATGTCAATGATGGCCTTCTTGACACCCTCAAGCAAGAGGGTAAGACCCAGAAAGAAATTTCTCAACAAATAGGCTGTTCCCAGAGTGCTGTATCAAGGCACCTCAATGGTAAGTCTGTTGGAAGGCAAAAATGTGGCAGAAAACGCTGTACAACGAGAAGAGGTGACCGGACCCTGAGGAAGATTGTGGAGAAGGACCGATTCCAGACCTTGGGGAACCTGAGGAAGCAGTGGACTGAGTCTGGCGTGTGCAGGAAATGGGCTACAGGTGCCGCATTCCCCAGGTAAAGCCACTTTTGAACCATAAACAGCGGCAGAAGCGCCTGACCTGGGCTACAGAGAAGCAGCACTGGACTGTTGCTAAGTGGTCCCAAGTACTTTTTTCTGATGAAAGCAAATTTTGCATGTCATTCGGAAATCAAGGTGCCAGAGTCTGGAGGAAGACTGGGGAGAAAGAAATGCCAAAATGCCTGAAGTCCAGTGTCAAGTACCCACAGTCAGTGATGGTGTGGGGTGCCATGTCAGCTGCTGGTGTTGGTCCACTGTGTTTCATCAAGGGCAGGGTCAATGCAGCTAGCTATCAGGAGATTTTGGAGCACTTCATGCTTCCCTCGGCTGAAATGCTTTATGGAGATGAAGATTTCATTGTTCAGCACGACCTGGCACCTGCTCACAGTGCCAAAACCACTGGTAAATGGTTTACTGACCATGGTATTACTGTGCTCAATTGGCCTGCCAACTCTCCTGACCTGAACCCCATAGAGAATCTGTGGGATATTGTGAAGAGAAAGTTGAGAGACGCAAGACCCAACACTCTGGATGAGCTTAAGGCCGCTATTGAAGCATCCTGGGCCTCCATAACATCTCAGCAGTGTCACAGGCTGATTGCCTCCATGCCACGCCGCATTGAAGCAGTCATTTCTGCCAAAGGATTCCCGACCAAGTATTGAGTGCATAACTGAACATTATTATTTGATGGTTTTTTTGTTTGGTATTAAAAAACACTTTTATTTGATTGGTCGGGTGAAATATGCTAATTTATTGAGACAGGTTTTTTGGGTTATCAGGAGTTGTATGCCAAAATCATCAGTATTAAAACAATAAAAGACCTGACAAATTTCAGTTGGTGGATAATGAATCTATAGTATATGAAAGTTTAATTGTAATCATTACATTATGGTAAATAATGAAATTTAACACTATATGCTAATTTTTTGAGAAGGACCTGTAGTACAAAGTGATTACAGGTGATTTTTCTAAACATATAAATAGCAAAATATTGCTACATTCAGACCAATTTCTACCAAATGAGGAGATAAAAAATAAGGGAAATGCTGACTATAAACAACCTTGGTCGCTATAGAAACTGCACATGCGCGGTAAGAAGAGAAAGAGAATACCCTATAATTAAATGCTTTTCTATACTAACACATAAAATTGGAAGCAAAACGTATGCACAGGTCATATTATGATTTAATGGCGCAAGTGTAGGTACTGCATCACATTCCATAAAATAGAGACCACTGACAGTGATCCCGCGGAACACAATTTTACCCCCGCACTCCCTATTGGGGCAAGGAAAGATGGTGACCGCATTTTGATTTGCTGATCAATGGAGCTGAATGAACGCTCGACCAAAACATGCGCACTGTCATATATGAACTTAGTCAAACCATTACCCATAAAGCTCGCAACTAAATAAGTAGATTAATAATAGGCCATAAAATATCCCATCTGATGCCCCGCATAATATAAATGCTCTATATATTCTGGGCCAAACAAGTGAAATTATATTGTCCCACGTTAATACCCGATATAATAGGATATCCCATGAAATAATGTGCTGACCATCCATGACTAGTGAAGAAAATAAAATGATGTGACAGAAATGAAAAAGGGGGTAAAAGAAGTGATGAGTGAAATAAAGTGACTATAATGGAGATGCGGTGAATAAATATTAAAAAATGACAACAGTGATCCAATAAACAATGACATCAGTATTAAGAGCCAAAATAGAGTATTCATAATGGTGAAAAAAAAAAAAAAAGTTAAAAAGTGACATAAGTGATAACCACAGATCAATTTTAATGATAATGTTGATGAAATCACCATAAAATCTACATATAAGCTAACCAATGATAATTAAATACATTGGTCAATAACAACTAATGAGTGAACACAAGTGAAAAAAAGGAGGACGATACAATCGCCTACTAAAACGTGTCCAATCGAATTCCATCTCTTATAAAACCATAACGTCCATCAATAATCCATAATTATGTAAAAAAAAAACTATAACTGGATTTTTCTTCTTTCTTCCACTTCTTTTCTTTCCTCCTCAATTTCTTTCTTCCATCTCCTTTAGTATATAAGGACTCCAAAGAATCCATTTCAAATAGTCACGGCTCCAGTCAAGGATCATCTGAGAGGAGCGCAAGCCTCATCTCAATAGATCATCACCGGCATAAAAAGGCATCAAGTAGGTAAGTACACACTGAAATAAAAACAAACAATTAAATCCACATATACAAAAACAAGATTAACAGTGTCCCTATGTCATGAAAACTTTTAAATTAGTTACCAACCTACAAGAAGGCCCCAAACCCAAAATTCTCATTAAGACCTTGCGGTGTTAATGAGCCAAGTTGGAAAATCCACCAGCTTTCTCTTTTGGCTAATTGTTTTGCCAAATAACCACCCCTAAATCCCAAGGTGACCAAATCTATACCACGAACCTGAAGAAGGTTGGGATTGCAGTGATGGAACTTTTTAAAATGTCTTGGAAGGGTTTTTAAATCCGACTCATTAACAATGCTTTTCGCCTTCACAATATCCAGACAATGCTCCCTAGTCCTCACTTTAAGCTCCCTACTCGTGAGGCCAACATAGACCTCTCTACATGGACAGTCTGCTAAATAGATTACCCCTTTGGAGCTGCATGTGATATGTTTGCGGATTTCATAAGTTCTAGATCCGTCATGATTCTTAAATTCCTTCCCTTTAATTAAGTTGGCAGAAGCTTTGCAAAGCCCTCAAGGGAAAAACCCATTACTGTTGCCATCCCTTTTAATTTGCTGTTTAGGTTTGTAGTGGCTATGCATAAGGCGATCCCCAAGATTTTTTGAGTGTCTAGTCACAATAGACAGATTTGGGGGTAAAATTCTCTTCAAAATGGGATCCGTGTATAAAATGTTCCAATGTTTACCAATGATTTGTTTGAAACTATACCACTGAGAGTGGAAATCAGTAATTAGTCGTACCTCATTTTCAGTAGTCTTTTGTGAAGTTGTCGAGTTATTCTCATATAAAAGAGAATTTGTTGATGAATTTTTGGCCCTTTGAAACCCCTTCTTAATGATACGGTGGCTATATCCTCTAGCTTTAAAACTTATAGAAAGTTCCTCTGATTGTAACAAAAAGTCTTCTTCTTCAGAACAAATTCTTTTTAATCTCAACTGGTACCAACTGGTATTCCTTGGATTGCACTTTTAGGGTGTAAGAGGTGGCCTCCAAGAGTGAATTCGTAGCTGTTTGTTTTCTGAAAATTGTTGTAGTGATGTGTCCATCAGGTTTTGTGGAGATTAACAAACCCAAAAATTCTACTGCTCTTCCGTATTTAAATGTCAATTTCATGTTATATCTGTTATTATTTAGTCTCTCCATCAGTTCCTCCAACTCCTCCATAGTACCTTCAAAAATGAAAAAAAAAAATATCATCTATATAGCGAATCCATTTCTGGATCTTATCAATACCAGAAATGGATTTGCTCAAAAAATGTTTGCGTTCCCAGTATCCCAAAAAAAGATTAGCATATGAGGGAGTACAAGCCACCCCCATTGCAGTACCTTGTTTAAAGTAAATCTTTTTCTTGAAAGTAAACACATTGTGAGTTAAAATGAACTCCAACGGGGTTATCAAAAGATCAGCCATTGGTTTGTCAATATCACTGGTCTGAAGAAACTAATTAACTGCTCTAATTCCATCTTGATGTTTGATGGATGTGTATAATGCTTCCACATCTGTGGTTACAAGTAACATCTTATCATCCAAACCATATTATCTAGATGTCCAAGCACCGTAGTGGTATCTTTTACATAAGAGGTTAGTTCAGATACAAGAAGCTTCAAATAATGATCAACTATTTTACAAATAACCTCACAAAGGCTATCATTCCCAGAGACTATTGGTCTTCCTGGAGGATTTTCCACATCCTTATGTAATTTTGGAATTAAATAAAACATTGCCATTTTAGAATTTTATTTTTTATAAAGATCCAATAGTCTCTTGGGAATGATGCCCTGTTCAAATGCTTCTGATAAGATACTTATCAGCTTTTCTTGAAATTTTATTGTCGGATTGAAAGTAAGTGCTTTGTAACAAGTGGAGTCATTTAATAATTTAAAAGCCTGTTGTTCATCACAATCGGCCATATCACAATATTACAGCCCTTATCTGCATTTTTGAATACCATATCGTCCCAAAGTTCCATCTCTTTTAAGGCCTTTCTCTCCTCTTGGCTTAAGGGTACCGTCACACAGTACCATTTACATCGCTACGACGGCACGATCCGTGACGTCGCAGCGATCGTATGATTATCGCTCCAGCGTCGTAGACTGCGGTCACACTGTGCAATCATGGCGCTGGAGCGATGCCGAAGTCCCCGGGTAACCAGGGTAAACATCGGGTAACTAAGCGCAGGGCCGCGCTTAGTAACCCGATGTTTACCGTGGTTACCAGCGTAAAAGTAAAAAAAAACAAACCGTACATACTCACTATCTGATGCCCGTCAGGTCCCTTGCCGTCTGCTTTCCTCTCTGACTGTCTGCCGGCCGGAAAGTGAGAGCAGATCACAGCGGTGACGTCGCCGCTGTGATCTGCTCTCACTGTACGGCCGGATTCAGTCAGAGCAGGAAGCAGACGGCAAGGGACCTGACGGGCATCAGATGGTGAGTATGTACGGTTTGTTTTTTTTTACTTTTACGCTGGTAACCAGGGTAAACATCGGGTTACTAAGCGCGGCCCTGCGCTTAGTTACCCGATGTTTACCCTGGTTACCAGCGAACACATCGCTGGATCGCTGTCACACACAACGATCCAGCGATGTCAGCGGGTGATCAAGCGACGAAAGAAAGTTTGAAACGATGTGCTACGACGTACGATTCTCAGCAGGGTGCCTGATCGCAGTAGCGTGTCAGACACTGCGAGATCGTAACGATATCGCTACAACGTCACGAATCGTGCCGTCGTAGCGATAAAAATGCCACTGTGTGACAGTACCCTAAGTTAAATTTATTCCTGGAATTTAATCTCAATTTTTCTATTTCGTTACTAACCACCTTAGTAAAGACCTCCACAGCAGGAACCTAAGACAATGGGGGAAATCTTTTTGAGGTTGGAACTAATTGTGTGGGAAAGACACTTACCTCGTCCTCATTTTCCTCCAGTAAAGATTCTATGATCACCACTGCTTGTCTTTCTTCTTTCGTAGGAAACATTTCATACAGATCATTTTTATGATGTAATTTCTTTAGAATTAATTAGATGGATATCTCTTATTGACGAAAACATGTCTATTTGAGACGATGGGGTAAAGATTAAGCCTTTTTGTAAGAGTGACGTTTGTTCTGCAGTCAGGACATGTGTAGATAAATTAATTACCTTCAATGTTTCGTTACTATATCATGTTTGCAGGTTTTCATATCCTCTCTTTTTGTAGTACTGATGTGTTCTTGGTCAATCAGATTCCAAAAGTGAGGTACTTCTTTCCCCCATGGAAGACAGGGACTGAATGGAGGAACTTCTTGATATATTTCTTTGATTAGCTGGTTTTGTCAGTTGCCACCTAAATATTTTTTAGTTTGGTAATCTTTTAAATCACGTTCGAATTTCTTTTGCTTATCAGTACAAATTGTCCTCTCCCACTTTTCAAAATCCTTCTCAACATTGTGAAGGGCCTCTATATATTCTTCAGTTTTCATGCAGTGTTGTAAATCCTTACCAAGGGTATCAATATCTTGTTCAATAACTTTCATGGATTTATCATTTTTCCATTATACTTTGGATACATTCCATGGAGCAAGTATTAGCTGCTTTTATCCATCTTTCCGTGAGGATCTCATCAAGTTCAAAAGTTGGATAGGTTCGAATCCTAAGCCCCCTTGGTATCATTTTTTGAGCAGCATAATTCCGTAGTGAGGTATTAGTCCACCATAATTTAGTCCTCTTGTAAAGAAGAGTTTTATATCAAAAACAAAAAGTCCAAATGTGGTCTAAATGTAGCAATATTTTGCTATTTATCTGTTTAGAAAAATCACCTGTAATCATTTTGTACTATATGCAGCTTGTGTGGGGAGATCCGCTACTTACGCATGCGCAATCTGACCTGGCAACAGCCACGTCATCGTTTGCTGTATTCTTCTCTCAATGGCTGATTTGTTTAGGGAGATCCAGTTTATTTAGGGAGATCCGCTATCTACATGCAGCGCCCCAGAGTCCTGGTCGTTGCAGTACTGTGGCTCCGCCACTATGGGGAGCCATGGTGCGTCTGATGGCACTGAAGGAGTTCATCTGATCAGGTATCACAGACACCAATACATTTCACAGCCGGGCCTCCGGGGGGAGCTAAGGGTGCTATTCATTAGGCCACTCCCCACCATAGTGGGTAAACTGGGGGTCAGGCAGGAAGTTAGAGGAGAAAGCTGACTGGATTGGACGAAGCAACACCTAGTGGCAGAGGGTGTTGTGGAGGAAGAGACAGTAGGGTCTCTGTCAGGGGTGGGATTCTGACAGAGGCTTGGCATTGAAAAGAACGTAACGGGTCCGCGCCAGCTCCGGGAAGCGGCGGGACCCAGAAAGGACTAGAAGCGAGATAGATTGTGCTGAGTGAGAAACGAGATCAAGCAATAGGAGAATTCCAGTAGGGGTCGTGCTGTAAGACCGGAGCAACACCCTACTGAGGCGCACTACCGGTGGCCGGAACGCCGAGGGAGTATTATAACAATCAGCTTCAAGCAATACTCTAAACAGCGGCAGGACAGTCAGTCTCAGGCGGGCTGTCTAACACATATCACCTATGAAGTCTTGGGAGGCAATTGTGGGAGAGGGGCGTCTCTAGGGTCCCGGAAGAACTCCAGGCCTATCCGACAAACGGGTGCCGTTCTAACTGTAACATCAGGAAGGGACGGAAGATTAGAAGAACATCATTTAATCGAGTTGTGAGGGAACTTAAGAAACAGACACAACGGTTGTGGGGTACTTTCCGTAAGCACAGCAGGGAAGGACTACAACACATAGCGCTAAGAAGGAAGGCACCGATTTCCACCTGTGAAGTGAACTCTGGAGGTGCCATTGGACCGGCCGGACTTGCGCAGCCTGGTGAACCGTATTCTGGACTGAGGACTCAGAGATCTCCAGTAAAGAGGTAAAGAGACTGCAACCTGGTGTCCTCGTTATTTACCGCGACCTGCATCCCACAACTGCACCGTTACAACACCACTTATTGCACTGGACGTCCCCCACTGACAGACAGGGCCACGGACCGGGTCTAGCCACCGTGACAACCCCAGAGCAGAGACCCAGAGGCCCGGCTCCGGGTACCCCTCGGCCCTGCGGCGGTGTGGGGGCGCTCCATACACATGTGCAATGTGACCTGGCAACAGCCGCGTCATCATTTGCTGTACTCCTCTTTCATTGGCTGATTTCTTCACTTGCGCATGCGCAGTATGCCTTAACAACTAACGGCGTGATTTTTTTCTATTGGCTAGCATCAGTATTTAAGCACACACCCCTTCCACCTAGGACACACCCCCTGAAGAAGCAGGACGGCGAAACGCATGCGTCGGGGCGGGAGGGCTAAGGACCTGGCACACGCAGTGAGCATCGAGATATCCAGGTGATGATCTATATATGTACCTAAGTTTATTCAATATGAATTATGATGTCTAAAACAGGACTGCTGTACGTAGGCACTTGTATGCCCTTTGGGGGAGTTGTATGCCATAAATTGTACACATCCTTAACATTATTATTATTATTCATTTTTATAGCGCCATTTATTCCATGGTGCTTTACACGTGGAAGGGGCAATTATAGACAAGTACAATAAACATGAGCAAAACAAGGCACACACAAGTACAGAGGGAGGGAGGACCCTGCCCGCGAGGGCTCACAGCCTACAGGGGATGGGTGAGGATACAGTAGGAGAGGGTAGAGCTGGTTGTGCGGCGGTTCAGCAGACTAAGGTTCACTGCAAGTTGTAGGCTTGTCGGAAGAGGTGGGTCTTCAGGTTCTTTTTGAAGGTTTCCATGGTAGGCGAGAGTCTGATGTGTTGGGGTAGAGAGTTCCAGAGTATGGGGGAAGCACAGGAGAAGTCTTGTATGCGGTTGTGGGAAAAAGAGATAAGAGGGGAGTAGAGAAGAAGATTTGAGAGGATCAAAGGGTGCGTGTGGGTAAGTACCTGGAGACCATGTCACAGATGTATGGAGGAGACAGGTTGTGGATGGCTTTGTATGTCATAGTTAGGGTTTTGAACTGGAGCTTCTGGACAATAGGAAGCCAGTGAAGGGCTTGGGAGAGAGGGGAGGCTGGGGAATAACAGGAAGACAGGTGAATTAATTGGGCAGCAGAGTGTAGGATGGATTGGAGAGGTGCCAGAGTGCTAGAGGGGAGGACAGACAGTAGGAGGTTACAGTAGTCGAGGCAGGAGATAAGGGCATGCACTAGTGTTTTTGTGGTTTCATGGTCAAGGAATGCACGGATCCGGGAAACATTTTTGAGTTTGAGTCCTCAGGAGGAGGCAAGGGCTTGGATATGTGGCTTGAAAAAGAGGGCATAGTCGAGGATCACCCCGAGGCACCGAGTGTGTGGGACTGGGGAAAGTGAGAAGCCATTAACATTGATGGGTAGGTGAGTGAGATGGGGGATAAATGATGAATTCTGTTTTGTCCATGTTCAGTTTTAGAAAGTGAGCAGAAAAGAAAGCTGAAATAGCAGATAGTCATTGTGGGATTTTGGTCAATAAGGAAGTGAGATCTGCATGTCATAGGCATAGAGATGATACTGCAAACCGTGGGATTCTATGAGCTGTCCCAGGCCAAAGGTGTAGATGGAGAAGAGCAGGGGTCCTAGGACTGAGCCTTGGGGGACACCGACAGACAGGGGGGAGGTGAGAAGGTGGTGTGGGAGAGGGAGACACAGAATGTTCTGTCTGTTAGATATGACGAGATCCAGGATAGGGCCAAGTCTGTGATGCCAAGAGATGAGAGAATCTGTAACAGGAGGGAATGGTCGACAGTGTCGATGGCAGAAGACAGGTCCAGGAGAAGGAGGACAGAGTAGTGTTGCTTGCTCTTGGCGGTTAGAAGGTCCTTGGTGACTTTAGTTAGGGCAGATTCAGTTGAGTGATGGGGTCGGAAGCCAGATTGTAACCGGTCAACGAGGGAAAAGAAAGAGAGGTGGGGGGACAGTTCAAATGAACATGCTGTTCCAGTAGTTTTGAGGCATAAGGGAGAAGAGATATCACGCGATAGCTAGATACAGAGGATGGGTCGAGGGAGGGCTTTTTGAGGATGGATGTGTTAGGGTTGGGATGAAGACTGTGGCGAGGTTAGGGATGATTTGGGACAGGAGCGGGTCAAGCATGCAAGTGGTGAGATGTGATCTTGACAGGAGGGTAGAGAGCTGATCTTCTGTCATGGTGGAGAAGCTGGTTTTGGAGGAACAGGGCTGAGAAGCGAAGAGGGGCATTGGGGGCTGCGGGTGTTCTGTCCTCACTAAATGAGACAGGCCCCACATAGCTATACAGTCAGCTAAACCGCTATACCGGAGTCCAATAAGGAGACTGTGGTTGAGTCTGTGCTTTATTAAACATAGTGGTATATTGATGCGGTGAAACTGTGAACAATGATATACATGGAATCAGTGCATGGTATAGAACAAATACATACTACACATGATAAACGTTATGCATGACATTTAGAAGGCTAGTAACTGAACTAGGAGTACAACTGGCTAAGCTAGACTAATATAGAGCAGAAATTATCTACAGAAAGCATAAAGACATAACGGCAATGCAATCGCAAGGGGGATGAAGTGTAAGCGTCTTTCCTTGAAAGCAAACTGGAGGAAGTGAAAGGAAAATGGAGGGAGATGGAGGCTGAGCTACCATAATGCATTGCAAAGGGGGAGGAGAATCAGACATGGAAAATACAAAAACAGAAAATAGAACTGTCAACATGACTCTGACCGCTAGAGGGAGCCAAAACACCACAGATGAATAAAGGCATGAATATAGATCAATTACTGTAGATTGAAAACTGAGAAACCTGCAATTATGCAAACAAATAATCGGGGGTAACAATTAGATGGCGGAGACAGAACAGCGGGCCAAAGCTTTCTCTGATTACATCGAACTTCTGCTTAAAGATTGATGTTTATGCAAATGATCTGAACTGTAGTTTGATACTTGGCAGCTGATGCTACCTTTGGTGTGTCCATTTTCTATGGCAGTAAAGGAGTAATTGACAAAAACTTAAGATTCTTTGTGATTTGTGTGGCGGACTCAATAGCACCATCTAGTGGCAAATTGTGTTATATACTGTAATGATTTGTGAATGCACTGATATGCACTATGCACTTTAATGCTTTAAGTAAAATACTTCTTCTTTCATTATTATTTGCCATATTTAATTAACCTGCCCGATTGAATCAATCTGCCATTTTTATGCCATGGTGTGGACATCTTTGACCTCCACTCTTTCCAGTGACCTTTCTTGTTCCTGAAAATTTTACTTTATTGTATGTTATAAATAAAAACTAGTATAGTTTACAAAAATTGGTTTGTGATCAGATCTTAAAATTTTTTTTTGAGCCCTGCCAAATGATCATGGTGCTTAAAAAATAAGGTTTTGTCAGTTTGTATTTAAAGAAGTGCTGTCCAGGTTCATCGGCTTTGTGATATTCTGTGGACTTTTTGCTTTTGAGGTATAGTATATTGTTGGTTTATTATTTTTATTTTTTTACAGGAGATCAACGGCGTCGCTTGGATTAGCAGAAACAATAAAGATGGCAAAACTGTGTGGTGTATGATTTCATTAAAATACTTTATTCTTACTGTGTGGTGTTTATTGAACCCTTTACCAACTATAAAATTAGTAATGGAGAGGTGTCTTATTGACTACTACGCTGGGCTTAATGTCACCTTGCAATAGGAAGGTGACATTAACCCCCCATTACCCCACTTGCCACCGCTACAGGGCAAGTGGGAAGAACCGGGCAAAGCTCCACAACTGGTGCATCTAATAGATGCGCCTTCTCTGGGCAGCTGTGGGCTGCTGTTTTTAGGCTGGGGGGCCCTTATCCATGGCCCCTTACCAGCCTGAGAATAGCAGCCCACACCTGTGTTTTGCCAGGTTGGTTTAAAAACATAGGGGGACCCCACGTTGGGTTTTTCATTCAGTCATTTGCCCCTGCTCGCACTGCTCGCTGGCAGAGCAGGGAAGAATGGATGAGAGCTGCGTTCAGCACCAGCTGCCGGGGAACAGCGGCTTACGGTAGCGCTACTTCCCCTGCGGCCATTCGTGCACACGGAGGACAGTGTGCACTGTTCTCCGTGTGCACGTGTGTGGCACGTTTTGCGGCCCGTGTATCCAGGTGAAAACGGACATGTCTGCGTGTTTTGCACATGGACACACGGTCCGTGAAAACATGCTGACATGTGCATAGACCCATTCATCTACGTGTGTCAGTGACTCCGGTACATGAGAAAACTGTCACCACACGTACCGGAGACAATGATATGTGAAACCAGCTCAAAGGAGAGGGGTGAATATCTTTAAGTCTATGTGCACACGTTTTTCACATTTTTTTTCGCGTTTTTTCTGCCATTTTCCGCAGAAAAAAACGCTACAAAAACGCTTACATAAGCACCCCATCATATTTAATGCATTCCGCATTTTTTGTGCACATGCTGCGTTTTTTTTCCGCATTGCAAACGCATTCCGGAAAAAAACGCAGCATGTTCATTCTTTGTGCGGAATCAGGGCGATTCCGCACACATAGGAATATATTGAACCACTTACTTTCCGCATGGGGCTATGCCCACCATGATCAAAGTAAGTGGATCATGTGCGGATGGTACCCAGTGTCTGGAGGAGAGGAGACTCTCCTCCAGGGACTGGGCACTATATCCTGTGTTAAAAAAATAATTAAAATAAAAAAATAGTTATATACTCACCTTCTGGCGGCCCCCAGATCCAGCCCAGGCCTTAGCGATGCTCCCGCCAGCTCCCATTCACAGAGATACATTGCGTGAATCACCTGGATGACGTAGCGGTCTCGCGTGATGCTACATCACCTGGGGTTATTGTTGCCCATGGCATCACTGGGAACGGGAGTTGCCGGGAGCATCGAGAGGAGCGGGTAGGCTGCGGGGGCCGCCGAAAGGTGAGAATATCACAATTTTTTATTTTTTTTATTATTTTTAACATTATATCTTTTTGCTATTGATGTTGCATAGGCAGCATCAATAGTAAAAGGTTGGTCACCCTTTTCAAACACTATGTTTGAAAGTGTGACCAACCTGTCAATCAGTTTTCCAAGCGATGCTACAGATCGCTTGGAAAACGCTAGCATGCTGCAAGCTAATTACGCTTGCAAAACGCTAGTGTTTAGCGGAAAAACGGATGCCAATTCCGCATGCGTTTTACCCATGGCAGGGAGTTGCGGAATTGCCGCAGAAATTTCAGACGTGTACACATAGCCTAAAAGTTTGAAGCCATCGTTGACTTTTGGTTCAGGAGTGCAGACATCATGTGGTCGCAGTTCCAGCGTCTGGTTCCTTCAGTAAATTATCTTCATAGTGGGCTTATGTTCCTTCAGTCTTCTTATTTCGTTCTCTTTAGGAGATCCATTGTCCTGCATGCTGGAACAAAAACAGACCCCAATATTAGTGACTGCACTAGGAGGATTTCCTTAGATTCTGTACTCATGAGTGTACGCAATCCAATGTTCGTCCCACTTTTTATCTCTTTGGCCATTTTTATCATCAAAATAACTGCCATTTATTATGTATATTCACCTTTTCCGCAGCACAGATGATAACTTGTTGATCGAGGGGATCTGACCACTGGGTCCTGCGCCGATCGGCAGCACGGGGAAATATTATCCCTGATAGAATGGAGGAGCAGGCAACATTGGCTCCATTAATTCTCTATGGTGCTGCTGAGTGCTCAACTTTTTCCGACAGTCCCATAGAGAATGAATGGCAGGTCACTCAAAAATCAGAAAGCCGAGACATTTTTTAACGGGGATTAAAGTTTCCCATTAGGGAAAAGTTTTCCTCTATCTGCCGATTGCTGCGGGTTCCGGGAATGGATCCCCTATCAATCAGCAAGTTATCAGCTCTCCTTCAGATAGGTGATAAAGGGGTTGTCCATAAAAACTAGTTAAGTCTTCTCAAAATCCTGTCATTACATTTTTTTATGCAGACAATTAACTGTGCATGTCATTATCTGCACACCTGTTTTACTAGTACAATTTGATAACCATACTTGCCACACATATCCTGCGGTCTGATGTCACTTTTTTTTTTCTGTATGTGTACCTACCTACTTAAAATTTATATTTATGTCTTTTTTGGCAAGGGTTGAATGGTTGGGATTGAAAAGATTGTCAAAAGTTATTCAAAACCTATACCATGGCTAAGAATATGGGAGCCGCTACAAGCAGCAGAAGCACAACCACTTGCAGTTGCCTTCTAGGCAGTAGTCCTACCAAACACAAGACAGAATGGGCCTCCTTTGTCTCTGGCAAGCATAAGAGGCTAGGAAGCGGATGGCATTATAGAATTTATGGCACATCACTTGTCTCAGTCACAGCAGGAAAATGTTACCTCTGACAGCGACACTGTCAGTTTGAGTTTGTGTTCTGCACAACATTTTTAACTGTTTTGTCAGTGTGTTGCGCATTAAATGTGTTGTTGGTTACAAATGGGATTCCATCCCTTATTAAGGTGAGGCTAATTTGACAAACCTCTTATACCCGCATGTCTCCATCCTGTATGTGTTTTATACGCACACGCCACCGTCCCCTACACAACTGTCATACTCACTGTAGTTCCTCTATCCCGCAGTCTGGACTGGAAAGGGCTTCAATCAAGTCACTAAAGTGAGGACCATATAGCTGGTTTTTAGACAGGTCAAGAACCTTGAGACACTTGTTATTCCTTATTCCAGAAGCCAACTGGGTACAGGAAGATTCTGGAAGATAATTACCAACCAACCTGTAAGAATAAGAAGATGAGATGTTAGTGATACGTTCACAGAGAGTTAGTATAAAATCTGTACATTGTGAATGTGGAGAGAAAATGCCCCAACTGTTAGTGAAATCCAGAAATGTCAACCAATCACCAGAATGGAGCACATATGTCACTGTTATAAGATGTTTCTACAGTGAGATCAGAAAGTTCTTGCGAATTGTGCCAAATTCATCTGCATGGGGCATGTGGTATAATGGATCTCGCAGAACTTGTGGCCCAGGAGACGCTTCTTTTCTTACACAAATCTGATGCTTGTCCTATACATGCAAGAATTAATGTACCCGTCTATAATGTATGAGGTGTAACCAGTGTGAGGGGTTTATCTGCGCCCTCTGATCTGTTGTGCATGGTACAGAGTAGGACTATAAATGGCCAAGTCTTCCGTCGATGGCTCCTGTCACTGGTATAATTTCTATACTGCACGTTACAGATTACATCTGATAAATGTCTCCCCCAATGTATTTCCATGTGATGCGGCTCCTCTCATTCTCTGACCATTTACAGTAGTAGAATAGTAAGAATAATAGCTGGAGATTGCATTTCTTATATATCCATTACATGTCATAGATAAGTGATGTGAGGAGATGAGACAGTCAGATATCAGTAGAGACGTCACAACAAAATGAAACCAGGAGTTTATCTCATAGACTGACATACCAAGAAATAATAAAATCTATGTATAACTTGCCCCCACCCCACGTCTCCATACTTACATTAATGCTCCTATCCTACACTCTGGACTGGACAGAGCCTCCATCAAGTCATTGAAGTGAGGACCAGACAGACGGTTATTCGACAGGTCAAGCATCTGAAGGGACCGGTTATTCCTTAATACAGATGCCAACGGAGTGCAGGCACTGTGTGGTAGGTGATTATAACCCAAGCTATAAAAAGAAAAGATGAGGTAGCGGTGGGCATGGAGCGATAGTAAAAAAAATATGTAGAATGTGAATGTGGGGAGGAAATGTCATTACTAAAGGTCGCCTCCTACAGTATATCCAAGCGTGTGATCTTTCTTGCTGAGCTACTGTATCTAACCTTGTCATGTGTGATGGTGTATACATTTCCTGCAGCAGTCACACCTTCATTCTACACAGTGATACAGACTGTATACAGCATATACCTAAATGTATCCTAACTACTCATCTCCACATTACCTGCTGTTCTTTGAAATGGAAGTTCCTTTGTGTCAGAACTTGAACCCAGCAGTTCTTGTGCATCAGGCGGCAGATTTTCCCTCTGAGCTATTCAGCTCACTGGACAGTTCCTGCTAACCCAGATACTAGTACCTGTGTTGTTCCTCATTGGCTCCACCCTGTAATCTCTGAACTGAACACCCTACTTAAACCTGGCATTGCCCTTTCTTCCTTGTGAGATTATTGAGCTCCCAGCCAGTAGTCAGAGCTCTCTTTCCACCTGCTGCTCCAGTGTACTTACTGGCTAACTCCTCACTACACAACCTGCTTATCCTCCAAACTATACTGCTGCTCCCGTGTACTAACCTCTGGCTAACTCCTGACTACGCTACCTGCCGGTGATGCCCCTAGTGGTTGCAATAACATTACTCCAACTCGGGTCAATTTGTAACAGAATAATCTCGCACACAAAATAGAGTCTGTTGCCGCCACAAAATTCAGTGGGGATTGTCATCTTTACCATGGATTCCTTAATCAAAGTCGTATCTATTTCCAGATGCAACCTTCTCCGTTCCGCAGTGACAGGAAAAAAGCTTATTTTCATCAGTAATATGACTGATGAGACTCTTGCATGGGCCTCAACTTATGTGGAAAATAATTGTGACCTTCTTAAAGGGAACCTGTCACCACGTTTTTGGAAGATGGGATAAAAATAGCGTTAAATAGGGGCAGAGGTGGGCGTTACATTAGTGTGTGTGTTATGCGTTTATTACCCACCTAAGTTGCCGAAATAACTTTGCAAAGTCTCCGTTTTCGCCTGTCAATCAGGCTGGTCAGGTCACATGGGCGTGGTGTCTTCACCCAGATTTGGCGTAGTTTTCCGTTGGTGGCGTAGTGGTGTGCGCATGCCCAAAGTCCGGAATCCTCTTCCAGGGGATTTAAAATAGCGCGGTGTTCGTTATTGCATTGGTGATCGGTGGGCGCGGCCATCTTCCTTTGGCCGCGCGTGCGCAGAAGCGGCGCTCTGCTGGCCGCGGCTTCAGGAAAATGGCCGCGGGATGCCGCGCGTGCGCAGATGGATATCGCGGCGGCCATTTTCCTGAAGCCGCGGCCAGCAGAGCGCCGCTTCTGCGCACGCGCGGCCAAAGGAAGATGGCCGCGCCCACCGATCACCAATGCAATAACGAACACCGCGCTATTTTAAATCCCCTGGAAGAGGATTCCGGACTTTGGGCATGCGCACACCACTACGCCACCAACGGAAAACTACGCCAAATCTGGGGGAAGACAACGCCCATGCGACCTGACCAGCCTGATTGACAGGCGAAAACGGAGACTTTGCAAAGTTATTTCGGCAACTTAGGTGGGTAATAAACGCATAACACACACACTAATGTAACGCCCACCTCTGCCCCTATTTAACGCTATTTTTATCCCATCTTCCAAAAACGTGGTGACAGGTTCCCTTTAATGACTTAATTTCCTTCATCACAACTCTGGATCAAGTGTTTGATGACCCGAATCGTTGTGCTACCGCTGAAAAAAACGGCATAATTTACGTCAAGGGCGGCACTCTGTAGCTCAATATGCCTCAGGATTCCATCACTGGGTGGCATATACCACATGGAATTTAGCTGCCCAGAGGAGTCATTTTCAACAAGGATTTTCAGAACTCATAAAGGATGAACTTGCAAGGGTCAAGACCCCTGATAATTTAGATGACGTTGTTCAATTGTGCATCCGAATTGATGAGAGACTCACTGAACGAAAAAAAAAAAAGACTGCGAGTATTTGTAAATACCCCTAACTACTCCTTTACTCAACTGACATTAACCCCTTTACCTCCGAGGGTGGTTTGCGCGTTAATGACCAGGCCAATTTTTACAATTCTGACCATTGTTTCTTTATTAGGTAATAACTCTGGAACGCTTCCATGGATCTCGGAGATTCTGACACGGTTTTCTTGGGACATATTGTACTTCATGATAGTGGTAAAAAAAATTTGATATGACTTGCGTTTATTTGTGAAAAAAACGGAAATATGGTGAAAATTTTGAAAATTTCGCAATTTTACAACTTTGAATTTTCATGCCCTTAAATCACAGAGATATGTCACACAAAATACTTAATAAGGCTAGGTTCACATTGCGTTAGGGCAATCCGTTTAGCGCTAGCGCTTGCGGATTGCGCTAACACAATGTTTTTGTAGGGGCCGCGTTAGGGGTCGCGCTAACGTCCCCGCTCTCGCAGATCCCCGATCTGCGAGAGCGGGGAACGGACCTCGGGCGCGCCGCGGACGCTGCAAGCAGCGTCCGAGGCGCGCTACAAAAGAAAGGCACATCGCTAGCGCGAGCCGAAAAAGGCACGCGCTAGTGATGCGCTGCAGGCAAAATTTACATTGCTGTCAATGGGTGCACTAACGGACCCGTTGCACGGCGTTAATTGCGACATTTTCGCCGTGCAACGCTGTCCATTAGCGTGCACACATTAACGCAATGTGAACCTAGCCTTAGTAACATTTCCCACATGTCTACTTTACATCAGCACAATTTTGGAACAATTTTTTTTTCTGTTAGGAAGTTATAAGGGTTAAAAGTTGACCAGTGATTTCTAATTTTTACAACTCCATTTTTTTAGGGACCACATCACATTTGAAGTCACTTTGAGGGATCTATATTATAGAAAATACCCAAAAGTGATACCATTCTAAAAACTACACCCCTCAAGGTGCTCAAAACTACATTCAAGAAGTTTATTAACCCTTCAGGTGCTTCACAGGAATTTTTGGAATGTTTAAAAAAATTGAACATTTAACTTTTTTTCACAAAATTTTTTACTTCAGATCCATTTTTTTTTAATTTTACCAAAGGTAACAGGATAAATTGGACCCCTAAAGTTGTTGGGCAATTTGTCCTGAGTACGCTGATACCCCATATGTGGGGGTAAACCACTGTTTGGGCGCACGGCAGAGCTCGGAAGGGAAGAAGCTCCATTTGACTTTTTCAACTCAAAATTGGCTGGAATTAAGATCGGACGCCATGTCGCATTCGGAGAGGCCCCGATGTGGCTAAATAGTGGAAACCCCCCACAAGTGACCCCATTTTGGAAACTAGACCCCCTATGGAACTCATCTAGATGTGTTGTGAGCACTTTTAACCCCCAAGTGCTTCACAGAAGTTTATAACGTAGAGCCGTAAAAATAAAAATACATAATTTTTCCACAAAAATGATTTTTTCACCCCCAATTTTTTATTTCCCTAAGGGTAACAGAAGAAATTGGACCCTAAGAGTTATTGAGCAATTTGTCCTGAGTACGCTGAAACCCCATATGTGGGGGTAAACCACTGTTTGGGCAGAGCTCAGAAGGGAAGAAGTGCCAGATTTTACTGTTATGGTTTGCAGGTGCCATGACCCACTGGGAGAGCGCATGAGGTGCTAAAACAGCAGAATCCCCCATAAGTGACCCCATTTTACGAACTACACCTCTCAATGAATTTATCTAGGGGAGCAGTGATCATATTGACACCATGTGTGTGTCACAGAATTTTATACCATTGGGCAGCCATGCGGAGAGACTCAGGAGGAACTGAGCACTATTTGCCTATAAAGTGAATGGGTCTGTGCACTTGTCAGTGTGTTTCCATGGACCGAGTGTCCACTGGCAAAACACGCTGACATGTCCGTTTGTTAATGTCAGCACGGGCCACAGAACATCCTGTAACGCTTCTTCCCTGGCGCTCGTCCGTGTGGTACTGATGCAGCACACAGATGCCACACGTGTGCCGCAAGTATTACACACACGGACACTGACATCTTCGGTACCGGAAATATCAGGACGGTTGAAAGAGGCCTTATAGCGGGTTTTTATCTTTGGCTGCTGTCACACACGAAAAGACGCTTTTTATTGCAAAAAATAGTTTTTGCATCACCATATTTTGAGAGCTATAATTTTTCCAGATTTTGGCCTACAGAGTCACGTGAGGTCTTGTTTTTTGCAGGATAAGTTGACGTTTTTATACCCATTTTCGGGCACATTACATTTCTTTGATCGCTTTTTATTCTGATTTTTGGGAGACAGAATGAACAAAAACCAGCAATTCATGAATTTCTTTTGAGGGGAAGGCGTTTATACCGTTCCATGTGTGGTAAAATTGATAAAGCAGTTTTATTCTTCGGGTCAGTACGATTACAGCGATACCTCATTTATATATTTTTTTATGTTTTGGCGCTTTTATACAATAAAAACTATTTTATCTAAAAAATACTTATTTTTGCATCCCTTTATTCTGAGAGCTATAACTTTTTTATTTTTCTGCTGATGGAGCTGTATGGGGGCTTGTTTTTTTGCGGGACAAGATGACGTTTTCAGTGGTATCATGTTTATTTATATCTGTCTTTTTGATCATGTGATATTCCACTTTTTATTCGGCGGTATGATGATAAAGCATTGTTTTTTTGCCTTTTTTTATGGTGTTAACTAAAGAGGCTAACTAGTGGGACAGTTTTATAGGGTGGGTCATTACGGACGTGGGGATACCATATATGTGTACTTTTATTGTACAGATTTTTTCTTCATTCGAATATTTATTTATTGATAGAATAAATATTGATTTTTTTATTACCTTTTTTTAATATTTTTACATCTATTTAAAAAAAAGTTTTAATTTCATTCTATTTTTTACACTTTGTCCCAGTATGGGACAATAATTTTTTGCAGGCTGATCGCTTCTATAGCATGCAGATCTGCATGCTATAGAAGCTATCAGCGCTGCATGTATTTTACACTGACCTGAGAGACTATCTGATCATCACTGCGCATGACAGGAAGTCTCTCAGCTCTGGAGACCCGGATGTCGTCATGATGACATCGAGTCTCCATGGCAGCGATCGGGACCCCGTGGCTCCGATCCAAAGGCAGAGGGGTTGTCAGTCCCTGTGCCGGCTTCAGAATGCTGTGTTCGTGTTAGTGCCGGGTGTCAGCTGTGACAATCAACTGACACCCGGCCGCTATCGGCAGCACACCACCCGTGTGTGCGGCTGATCGCTATGACGTACTATCCCGTCCATGCTCAGACGAGCCAAGGGCACATGGACGGGATAGTATGTCAGATGTCAGAAAGGGTTTAAACAAACAACAAAAATTGGAAAGTGTGCCTGAACTTATGCAAATTGCTGTAACCCGTAAACTTCTTTCTGCAGTAGAGGAGAGGCGACATACAGAAAATATACGCCTCTATTGTGGGGCTCTGGACATTTTGCCATTAACTGTCCTAATAAAAGGTCTCTAGCCTTCACAAATGTCAAAACTGCAAGCAATTTAGACTTTTTTGAACGACCAGATCCGGTTATGCAGACCATCTCATCTGTAATGCAGGATAAAGGCAAAGAGCAATCACCATCGTCTCATTTTGTCATTCCCATACAGGTCATAATCAAGAGCCAAAGAATACAATGCTCTGCCTTGTTAGGTTCAGGAGTAGGAGGAAATTTTATGGATTTACAATTTACAATTGAAAATAACATTGCAAGTAGGACTAAATCCATGCCAGTCGATATGGAAACTGCATATGGACCACCTTTATCTTCTGGACCTGTTACAAGACAATTGAACTTGTAATCTGCATTGAGCCGAATCATCATGAAGCGGTTAGGTTTCATCTTATTTCCTCTCCAAAATTTCCAGTTATTCTAGGAATACCCTGGTTTTCAATTCATAACACTTCTATCAACTGGGCGTCGAGAACCATTACTTTTCCGTCTGAGTACTGTAAGAACAATTGCCATGCTAATTTATCTGTTCTCAAACAAATTAAAATTTCCAAAATTTCTCATCAGAATGATAATAAACTACCACCTCAGTACCAGTAGTTCAGTGAGGTCTGCAGTAAGAAGAAAGCCGATCAACTGCCTCCTCATCGTTCTTACAACTGTCCCATTGAATTACTTCCTGGAGCATTCATTCCGTTTGGGCGAAATTACAATCTTTCTGAACCAGAATTGAAATTACTAAAGGAATACCTAGACGAATATTTAGAGAAAGGCTTCTTTCAACCTTCTTCTTCGCCAGCTGGAGGACCCTTTTTTTTTGTAGAAAAGTAGGACTCAGCCCTGCGGCCATGTATTGATTACAGATAAATAAATAAGATTACCATTAAAAATCGCTACACACTCCCTTTAATTCCTATATTGCTGGAAAAACTGCGTTCTGTCAAGATTTTTACCAAACTCAATCTAAGAGGGGCTTTCAATCTCCTACAAATTCGCCCGGGAGATGAGTGGAAAACTGCCTTTAAAAATAGATATGGACATATTAAATACCTGGCTATGCATTTTGGCCTTAGCAACGCCCCTGCCTCCTTTCAGCACTTCATTCATGATATTTTCCGAGATTTCTTGGATCATTTTGTTTTTTGTGATGTACCAACTAGTGGTATGCTGAGAAACAGGTATGTATCTCACAGACAGAGGCCTGCTGCGATCTGAATCCAGGACAGGTTGCTGGGTCTTGTTGTCCCACAAACCTGTATGTTAGGGCTCATTTCCACTGGCGAGGAAAACGGACGAGTGCAATCCGATAAAAAAATCGGATTGCACTCGGACCAATGTTATTCAATAGGTGTCTTTTCATTTGCGATTTTTTTCTCAGCCGAAATCAGACTGAGAAAAAAATCGCAGCATGCTGCGATTTGCTGCGAGTCTCGGACGAGACTCGCCAATGCAAGTCAATGGGTGCGAGAAAAAAAACGTACAGAATACGGACCATCCGTATTCCGTCCGTTTTGTACGGATACCTTCATCATTCTGTGGCCTAGAACACTGTCCATGGTCCTGTAAATGATTGTCTAAAAATAGTTGCAGAGAAAAAAAACGGATTGCATACGGATGTCATACGGATGTAAAACAGATGGTGCGATTAAAAATCGCATTGCACTCGCATTACACTCGCATGACAATCACATACGCTACATCCCTTCTTTCGGTCCAGATTACGGACCGATTTGTCTCTCGCCAGTGGAAATGAGCCTTTAGTAAAGGGCTGGATTTAAGGGTTAACCAGAAAGTGATGGGTAGGACTGGTTAACCACATACTTCCCAGGGGTGTGTTCTTGTGATGTCAGAAAGGTCCTATATGTTTCCTGGTTGCACCACAGGGGAAGCAGATGGCCATGTGCGAGACTGGAGCTGGCTGGAGCTCCTGGAAGTCCAGGAAACACTGAGGGTCTGGACTACTGACAGGACCTATATGAAGCCAGGCTGGGATACCGGAGAATCTGTTAGGCCGGGGTCACACTAGACCGTAATACGGACGAGTACTATGCGATAAAAAATCGCATAGCACTCGGCCCAATGTTAATCTATGGTGCAGCTCCCATCATCCGATATTTTCTCCACCGTATTTCGGATCCGAGGGAACTCGCAGCAGGCTGCGATTGTCAGCGTATCTCGGCCGAGACTCGCCAATGAAAGTCTATGGGTGCGAGAAAAAATCGGATTACACACGGACCATGCGTGTGCATTGCGAGAAATACGCAGCGTTGTTCTATAGAAAAGCCGGTAGTTCAATTGCCGGCTTTGCATTTCTCCTTCACAAACCCGACAGGATATGAGACATGGTTTACATACAGTAAACCATCTCATATCCCCCTTTTTTTTGCATATTCCACACTACTAATGTTAGTAGTGTGTATGTGCAAAATTTGGCCGCTGTAGCTGCTCAAATAAAGGGTTAAATGGCGGAAAAAATTGGCGTGGGCTCCCGCGCAATTTTCTCCGCCAGAGTGGTAAAGCCAGTGACTGAGGGCAGATATTAATAGCCAGGAGAGGGTCCATGGTTATTGGCCCCCCCGTGGCTACAAACATCTGCCCCCAGCCACCCCAGAAAAGGCACATCTGGAAGATGCGCCTACTCTGGCACTTGGCCACTCTCTTCCCACTCCCTGTAGCGGTGGGCTATGGGGTAATGAAGGGTTAATGCCACCTTGCTATTGGAAGGTGACATTAAGCCAGATTAATAATGGAGAGGCGTCAATTATGACACCTATCCATTATTAATCCAATTGTTTGAAAGTGTTAAAAAACACACACACACATGATTTAAAAGTATTTTAATGAAATAAACACAGCGGTTGTTTTAATATTTTATTGCTCTCTCAATCCATTTTCAGACCCTCGCTTGGCAAAATAATAAACGCACAATATACATACCTTCTGCTGACCCGTCACGTCCCACGAAGTAATCCATCTGAAGGGGTTAAAATAATTTACAAGCAGGAGCCCAGCAAAAGCAGCTATGCTCATGCTTGTAAGCCCCGGCAAATGAAGGAAATGTAGGTCATTGACCTACATTTCCTTCAGTCGCGGTGATGCGCCCCCTGGTGGATGTCCTCATATGACCTGGAGCGTGGGAAAAAGTTCCCAGGCTGCAGTTCATGAGAACATCCAGCAGGGGCGCATCACCGCGACTGAATGTAAGTATAGATCACTCTGCTTTCCTTTCAGCACCCGGGGGATTACAGGCACGAGCGAGTGGTTTATCGCAGCTCGTGCCTGTAATATTAGTTAACCCCTTCAGATGGATTACCTCGTGGGACGTGACAGTTCATCAGAGAGGGTATGTATATTGTGTGTTTATTGTTTTGCCAAGCGAGGGTCTGAAAATGGATTGAGAGAGCAATAAAATATTAAAACAACCGCTGTGTTTATTTCATTAAAATACTTTTAAATCATGTGTGTGTGTTTTTTAACACTTTCAAACAATTGGATTAATAATGGATAGGTGTCATAATTGACGCCTCTCCATTATTAATCTGGCTTAATGTCACCTTCCAATAGCAAGGTGGCATTAACCCTTCATTACCCCATAGCCCACCGCTACAGGGAGTGGGAAGAGAGTGGCCAAGTGCCAGAATAGGCGCATCTTCCAGATGTGCCTTTTCTGGGGTGGCTGGGGGCAGATGTTTTTAGCCACGGGGGGGCCAATAACCATGGACCCTCTCCTGGCTATTAATATCTGCCCTCAGTCACTGGCTTTACCACTCTGGCGGAGAAAATTGCGCGGGAGCCCACGCCAATTTTTTCCGCCATTTAACCCTTTATTTGAGCAGCTACAGCGGCCAAATTTTGCACATACACACTACTAACATTAGTAGGCCGGCCTCACACTAGCGAGTTTTACGGACGTAAGAGCGCAGAAATTACGTCCGTAAAACTCGCAAAATAAACGGCACAATTATTCTCAATGGGGCTGCTCCTATTAGCCGTATATTACGGTTCAGTATTATACGGCTTTCTACGGCCGTACAAAATCGCAGCATGCTGCGTTTGTCAGAATATTGCGCAAAAAATTCGCCAATGAAAGTCTATGGGGGCGAGAAAAATACGGATTCCACACGGACCAGCAGTGTGACTTGCGAGAAATACGCAGCGGTGTTAGTGAAAAGTCGGTAATTCAATTGCCGGCTTTTCATTTCTCCTGCACAAACCCGACAGGATATGAGACATGGTTTACATACAGTAAACCATCTCATATCCCCTTTTTTTTTGCATATTCCACACTACTAATGTTAGTAGTGTGTATGTGCAAAATTTCAGCGCTGTAGCTGCTAAAATAAAGGGTTAAATGGCGGAAAAAATTGGCGTGGGCTCCCGCGCAATTTTCTCCGCCAGAATGGTAAAGCCAGTGACTGAGGGCAGATATTAATAGCCTAGAGAGGGTCCATGGTTATTGGCCCCCCCGTGGCTAAAAACGTCTGCCCCCAGCCACCCCAGAAAAGGCACATCAGGAAGATGCGCCTATTCTGGCACTTGGCCACTCTCTTCCCACTCCCTGTAGCAGTGGGATATGGGGTAATGAAGGGTTAATGTCACCTTGCTATTGTAAGGTGACATTAAGCCAGATTAATAATGGAGAGGCGTCAATTATGACACCTATCCATTATTAATCCAATTGTTGGAAAGGGTTAAAAAACACACACACACACACATGATTTAAAAGTATTTTAATGAAATAAACACAGCGGTTGTTTTAATAATTTATTGCTCTCTCAATCCATTTCCAGGCCCTCGCTTGGCAAAATAATAAACGCACAAGATACATACCCTCAGCTGAACAGTCACGTCCCACGATGTAATCCATCTGAAGGGGTTAAAATAATTTACAAGCAGGAGCCCTGCTAATGCAGCTGTGCTCCGTGCCTGTAATCCCCGGCGAATGAAGGAAATGTAGGTCATTGACCTACATTTCCTACAGTCGCGGTGATGCGCCCCCTGGTGGATGTCCTCATATGACCTGGAGCGTGGGAAAAAGTTCCCAGGCTGCAGTTCATGAGAACATCCAGCAGGGGCGCATCACCGCGACTGAATGTAAGTATAGATCCAGCTTTCCTTTCAGCACCCGGGGATTACAGGCACGAGCGAGTGGTTTATCGCAGCTCGTGCCTGTAATATTAGTTAACCCCTTCAGATGGATTACCTCGTGGGACGTGATCTGACATCAGAAGGTATGTATCTTGTGCGTTTATTATTTTGCCAAGCGAGGGTGTTCCTGATGGATTGAGAGAGCAATAAATTATTAAAACAACCGCTGTGTTTATTTCATTAAAATACTTTTAAATCATGTATGTGTATTTTTTAACCCTTTCCAAAAATTGGATTAATAATGGATAGGTGTCATAATTGACGCCTCTCCATTATTAATCTGGCTTAATGTCACCTTACAATAGCAAGGTGGCATTAACCCTTCATTACCCCATATCCCACCGCTACAGGGAGTGGGAAGAGAGTGGCCAAGTGCCAGAATAGGCGCATCTTCCAGATGTGCCTTTTCTGGGGTGGCTGGGGGCAGATGTTTGTAGCCACGGGGGGGCCAATAACCATGGACCCTCTCCTGGCTATTAATATCTGCCCTCAGTCACTGGCTTTACCATTCTGGCGGAGAAAATTGCGCGGGAGCCCATGCCAATTTTTTCCGCCATTTAACCCTTTATTTTAGCAGCTACAGCGCTGAAATTTTGCACATACACACTACTAACATTAGTAGTGTGGAATATGCAAAAAAAATGGGGATATGAGATGGTTTACTGTATGTAAACCATGTCTCATATCCTGTCGGGTTTGTGCAGGAGAAATGAAAAGCCGGCAATTGAATTACCGACTTTTCACAGATATCGCGCTGAATGAAATCTAAATACAGAATATATACACTCACCGGCCACTTTATTAGGTACACCTGTCCAACTTCTTGTTAACACTTAATTTCTAATCAGCCAATCACATGGCGGCAACTCAGTGCATTTAGGCATGTAGACATGGTCAAGACAATCTCCTGCAGTTCAAACCGAGCATCAGTATGGGGAAGAAAGGTGATTTGAGTGCCTTTGAACGTGGCATGGTTGTTGGTGTCAGAAGGGCTGGTCTGAGTATTTCAGAAACTGCTGATCTACTGGGATTTTCACGCACAACCATCTCTAGGGTTTACAGAGAATGGTCCGAAAAAGAAAAAAAATCCAGTGAGCGGCAGTTCTGTGGGCGGAAATGCCTTGTTGATGCCAGAGGTCAGAGGAGAATGGGCAGACTGGTTCGAGCTGATAGAAAGGCAACAGTGACTCAAATCGCCACCCGTTACAACCAAGGTAGGCCTAAGAGCATCTCTGAACGCACAGTGCGTCGAACTTTGAGGCAGATGGGCTACAGCAGCAGAAGACCACACCGGGTACCACTCCTTTCAGCTAAGAACAGGAAACTGAGGCTACAATTTGTACAAGCTCATCGAAATTGGACAGTAGAAGATTGGAAAAACGTTGCTTGGTCTGATGAGTCTCGATTTCTGCTGCGACATTCGGATGTTAGGGTCAGAATTTGGCGTAAACAACATGAAAGCATGGATCCATCCTGCCTTGTATGGAGCATCTTTGGGATGTGCAGCCGACAAATCTGCGGCAACTGTGTGATGCCATCATGTCAATATGGACCAAAATCTCTGAGGAATGCTTCCAGCACCTTGTTGAATCTATGCCACGAAGAATTGAGGCAGTTCTGAAGGCAAAAGGGGGTCCAACCCGTTACTAGCATGGTGTACCTAATAAAGTGGCCGGTGAGTGTATATATGTGTCTCAATGACATATATATATATATATATATATACTGTATATATGTTTTAATGAACATTTGAGCACATAAATCCATTAGATGTCGGTTTTGCAAGCCTGCGCGAAAATCTCGCAGTACGGATGCCATACGGATTACATACGGAGGATGCCATGCGCAAAATACGCTGACACACCCTGCCTACGGATCAATATTTTGGGAACATTTCTCCGTATTACGGCCGTAGTACGGACGTATAATACGTGGCGTATTGTCTTACGCCAAGTGTGACGCCGGCCGTAGTGTGGAATATGCAAAAAAAGAGGGGATATGAGATGGTTTACTGTATGTAAACCATGTCTCATATCCTGTCGGGTTTGTGAAGGAGAAATGCAAAGCCGGCAATTGAATTACCGGCTTTTCACAGATATCGCGCTGAATGAAATATAAATACAGAATATATATATATATATGTGTCTCAATGACATATATATATATATATATATATATATATATATGTTTTCCCCAACATTTGAGCACATAAATCCATTAGATGTCGGTTTTGCAAGCTTGCGAGAAAATCTCGGCATACGGATGCCATACGGATGTCACACGGATCATTTGATGCGAGGAAATCGCATCCTCGCACTGCACACGGATCACTGTTTTTGAAACATTTGTGTGATTCTCGGCCGTGAAAAACGGACCGTTTTTTTATACGTTAAGTGTGTCCCCGGCCTTAAGCAGGTAACCCAGAGCCTGGGGGATTGTGAACTGATCGGCGTCAGGTATTGAACTGTGCGAATATAACCGCAACTGAAATGGACTATATGTCGGTTCTGTGATGTTCACATGTCCTACCGTGGTTTATGGGGGCATGGACATATGTAACCGAGAAACGGTGCTATTTGTTTAAACATCGCCACCAAGTGAGTGTACACCAACCATCTTAGTGATCGCTACATCACATGTGGTGGAAAGAATGCGGGCACTCTTATAGCCTTGTTGCTAGGGGCAAGGCACGAAGCCTACAAGCCCGGTTGCTGGGGGCAACGGACGAGGTTTCTGGATTCTGCAGCAGTGCAGCCTGGTTGCTAGGGGCAACGATATAGCTGCAACAGCACATCTGGATGCGCAAGCAGGCATCTGGATATGGCTCGGCGGGGCCACGAAGATTAAAGCTTCTGGCAATAACTCGGTGGGGTTACGAAGTTATCAACGCACTCAACCCAAGTTTGCTGTGGCTCGGAGGAGCATGCCAGGACCAAGAGCGACCGCAGCAGGAGCTGTGCAAAATGCTAGATGTGGATCAGTGTGCAGTGACAGGAGGTCCAGCCGACAGCCGTGGGAGGCGAAGCAGTCATGTGTGAAGTTGCTTGCAGTGATGCTTTCGAGGAGTTCTATCACTTCTGTGATCTGTGGACACCTCAGCGGCTCCTGCGGTGGGTGTTATCCCAAAAGGGGTAGTTGCCCAAAAGGTGGTGGAGTCTCAAAAGGGGTGGTACACCAAAAAGCGATAGGTGCCCAAAAGAGGGCAGAGTCCCAAAAGGGGCAGTATCCCAGAAGGGGGTAATTGCTCAAAAAGTGGGTGGAGTCCCAAAAGGGGATGGTATCCCAAAAGGGGGTAGTTGCCCAAAAGGGGGCGGAGCATCCCAAAGTCAAACGGGTGACACAGACGGACTGTTGCCGGGGACAAGTGTACTATGTGTGCCCAGTCTGCCATATGAACTACCCACCCGGCAAGGGGCTACGTGGGTATGCCCTGCAGATGACTGCAGAGGGCGTGGTTGGACTGGTCAATTCTGGGAGCTCTGTGACCCTAGTGAGGGTAGTGCCAAATGTATATGTACTACCCAAAAGGAAGATCGGGGTCACCTGCATCCATGGGGGCATAAAAGACTATCTGGTGTCCAGGGTGATCCTCGAGATGGCCAATGACATTGCCAGCCATGATATCGCTGTAGTCCCGAACTTAAGCTATCCAGTGATAGTAGGCCGGGAATCCAGGCTGTTCTCAGACTTGTGGGAGAAGGGAGCTCCTCTACAGCAGGAGGATGAAGGGCTCTCTGCTGATGGGGTTGGGTACATTAAGGCAGTAACACCTCCCAAAACTGACGGTTCAGAAGTAGGGGTGACCGGAGGAAGGTATGCTTCTGCACAACTTACTGACCTGACGTCACCTGAAGTGTACCACAGTATGTTTGGCAGTGATGTGGTAGATAAAACGGGTGGAGCTGACACCAAGTTAGAGAGCAACTTGAGGGTTCACCATACTGTGGGGTGTGACACAGACTCCAGGGGTGACTGTGACTCTAAGAGACAAAGGGAGTACAGTAAGGAAGGGCCCAAGGAGGACGGAAAATCCTCCCATCGCCGAAGGAGCAAGGGCCACAAAGAAGTGGTCCAAGTGACTCTTGCTGATGATGGTTGGTCAGTTGATGGCGCTATGGGAGAAGAAATCCTGGGAAGTGCTGTGGAGCAGGAGTCCGTGATGCTCAGGGAGAGCAGACCAGTGGTGGATTTGCAGCGCCCCAGGGTCCTGGTCATTGCAGTAATGTAATTTTCCTCTAGAGGAGAGTGATGCTACATTTGGAGGCAAAGAAGGACAACTGCATCCAGGTATCACAAACATACAACACATTTCACACTCCAGTCCACAAGAGGGAGCTCTTGCTCCTATTTATTAGGTCACTCCCAACATAGGTAAAACTGGTCGCCTGTAGGGAAAGTTAGTTAGTTGCTGGCTGAGCTCAGCTCAGTTAGTTGGTCCCTGACAGGGGTGGAATCCTGTCAGAGAATGAAGGAGAAAGGACACGGAGCTGTGCATGCCTTCAGAGCTGCAGCTCCCAGAAAGAGACATCGAAGGCAGAACTGTATTGCAGCGAGCGTGAAGGAAGTCGTAGCAAAGAAGTGGATACCAGAAGGGGACCAGCCCTACACAGGCTTCCTCCTTCTGAGGCGCAGAATCCCGGTAGCCAGAACACCGAGGGAGTAACGACCTTTATGCCTTGCTCCAGAGTCCGGCAGGACAGCTAATTTCACGTTACCTGTCCGACCTACACCCAGGAGGCACGGTGGCACCACTCAGAGGCTGGGGCATGATAGAGTCCCTATAAACCGCCTCAAGCCACCAGTCATACAGGTTTGTCCTATCCTATATGGGGGACAGAGAGAGAGAGAGAGACATTAGATCTGTGAGGACCTTATGTGAAGCCTTAGGCAGTAAGGAACTACAACACTGCAGTGCAAGGGAAGGCTACTGATTTCCACCTGGACAAGGGGACTTTGGACTTGCCTCCAAACCGGCCGGACTCTGCCTGCCATGTGATATGGTGCCCTGGACTGTGGATGCTGAAGTCCTCAGTAAAGGTAAAGAGACTGCAACCTTGTGTCCTCGTTCTTCTATGTGCCTCTCACCATCCACCATCTACACACTGGGAAGCCCTGGGGATACACTTCCCCTGTGGGACGGTATACCATCTAGCTGCCATAACATCACCCCAGCGGACCCCTTAAAGCAGCGTCGGTCATCCTGACTGAATACCACATTGGCGTCACGAACATTTCCCCTTTAAAGACCTTTCCCTTTTACACGGATGTCCCAGGGGCACGGACCGGGTCAGCCACCATGACATCCCCCTGTAAACCGAACGACCCGGTACAGACTACCCCACGGCCCCATGGGGGCGATCCATTTTCACCTCTAGGGAGGCTGGAGATAAGAACTGCGCCCCCCTGGGTGAAGAAGTGGAGAGGGTTGAAGACTCCAAAGACCCTGAGGGGGAAGAGTTGGAGGAAGCAAAAACCTTTGAAGATGACACCGCTGAGACCCAAGAGAGGGCTGAAGCTGCCATTGCTCAGACCCAGGTGAAGACCGAGGGTGCGGAAGTGGAGGAAGCCACCAGGGCTGCCATCAGGAATTTCAGGGCCCCATACTGGCAAAATTTTCGGGCTACTTGAGACTACACCCAGGCTCCACCTCCACCCCAAAACCTTCCACAGTCCCACTGCCCACTCACAGAAAAACTCCACTTCTGCACCACATTCTCACCAATCACACATTAACAGTTCCCATACATAACCATCAGCTATTTTTTTTAGCCAAAATATTTTTTTAAGCCTGCCACAACAAGGTAGACTCTTTTGGCCGGGCCCTACTCTAACCTATTAAACATGTCTTAAAATATCCAAAATTCTTTTTAGGTAAATTTTATTTATTTTTCTTTTAGGGAATATGTCACAAATTTTTGTAAAATGACCAATAATATTCAAGAGACAAATACAGTTACACCATGCAGGGACCACATATTACCACCACATAGTGAGCGAATACTACAATACTGATTAATAAGAAAACAATACTAATATTACCGCTATACACAGAAGCTCTGCACATATCATAGTGTCAGTCTGCAGGTAATACAGGGACATACACAGGAGCTCTGTATATAGCATACAGTGTCAGTGCACATGTAATACAGGGACATACACAGGAGCTCTGTATATAGCTTAGTGTGATCTGATTCTCCTGGATGAGAGAATAGGAGCACATTGAGAAGATGGAGAACTTAATTCCTCCTTCTTCTCCATTGTCTGAGGCCTTCGATGTCAAACTGCACTCAGATGACAGCTTAGTGCAGGACGATGTTTCACACGCACCCATAGACTTCAGTGGATGCGTGCGAGAAGGATAAGGCTGGTGGTGACTCATCTGCCAATGACAGGACGCAGCAGCTCAGTTTTGAAGACTGACGTTTTTTGGAAGCGGAAATGACACTTGTGGGGATCTTGAGAGGGGCCTGCCGTGCCCTGTTAGGGGAAGCAGATTGGGCTCAGCAGCGTTATGCTTCTCTGCAGGAGGTGAGTGGGGGAGGGGTCACTGCACTCTGCTCTTATCAGGATGTATACAGTAGCTGACACAGACAGGGGTCAGGACATAACGTCCTCGGTGAGCAAGCTGCTGTGCTGATAGAATGGCTGATGAAGTCACTGAGCATACCAGCCGACTCACTGATGCTGCAGGTCTGGACTGGAGCCTGTCAGGACACCATCCATACCCTTCACCAGCACCAGCTTAGATGCTCACCCGGCACTGCTCCTGCTGCTCAGCGACTCACTGACTGACTGGGGAGAATGCTGCACTGAGCCCGCGCTTAGCAGGGATTGGATAGTGAAGTCCCGCCCTCCTGTGGCCCCGCCCTCCTTTGGCTCAGCATTGGCTGCCTCTACCAGCTCTGTCACAATGACGCTCCTCCTCCTGCTCCCTCCTTACACTGCTCCGGTTTATGAAAACCCTGACGCTGGCCCCCCCAGCTCACGGGCCCCATACACTAGTAAGGGTAATAATACCCTGATGGAGGCCCTGGAAGCCACCAAAAAAGTGGGGCCTGAAGCAGATACCTCCTCGAGTGATGGAAGCTCAACCAATCCAGAGGATGGAAGAAGTGAGCTAAGGAGGATCAAGTAGACAGTAGAAGCCCATTTGAAGCAAGAGAAGCTTCGAAGACAGGCTGCTGAGTGCTGAGTGGCTGCGTTGGAAAAAGAGGTGTCAGATCTCAGAGGTTGCCTGGCAGAAAGCCAGTTGATGAATACAGCAGCCTTGAAGAAGATGGAGCAGCAGGTGTCCATTCTGACCAACCGACTCAAAGAGGTGGAAGTCCGGCGAGAACCGATGCCGGAAACTGAGCAAGGCGATTATCTCTGTGCAGTAGAGAAGGGTGAGACTCTCTTGTTCAAGTGCCTTGTAGAGGTTCCTGAAGACCCGAGAGAAGAGTGTGCCAGAAAGTCTGTGCATGACGACATTAAGAAGGCCGTGGTAGCCTGTAATGGGGAACTGGTCCCCAGAAGTTAAAGATCTGGTTGTTCTGTTCACATCCAAAGTCACTGTGGATCAGGTGGCAATCCTGAGGGACATGCACTTGAGTATTTGCCTGAAGTGGTTGATCCGGTGGAAGAACGAAGAAACTGCCAGGATGCTGGGACTTATGAGGAAAGCTCAGAGTCTACTGGAAGATGTTGTCCAGGTGCCTAGTGCTCTGCTGAAGAGAAGTCATCCGGATAAATGGACAACTCATGCTGGAAATGGTAGATAAGTCTGGAGTGACGAGAGTGAGAATTCTCAATAATAACGAAGACAAGATACCCAGGGAAATGGGTATGGTTCCGTTTCTTATGGTGGAGACAGGGAAGAGTCTTGGCAATATGCTGATTCTTCTCACCTCAAGGAAGTACAGCAGTTCAGGCTGGAAAGAGCGAGGATCGAGAGACAGCGTCGCTTCCAAAGATGGAAGCTATCTTTAAAGCATGGTAGTCAACGAAGTGGGGGTCCTCCCAGTAATAGATGGCCCACAGCAGAAGCTAGAGACAAGTAGTACAACGGGTCTCTAGGCGATGGGAGAAAACACCATCTGAGAGCTTTCTGGAGAGGTCCTGGGGATAGTGGGCATACTACGATGAGGGGTAGTGAATACCCTGTTAAACCAATGCTGGGGTCTTAAGCAAGAGACCTAATAGTGTATGCGAAAATACCGAGTCGATCCTGACCGTAGATACATAGGCAAGTGAATCACACTGCTATATTGACCGCCGGGGCGGGGGGGGGGAGGTCTAACCAAGTCACTACTCAGGATTGTGAGATGACTAAATCTGGTGCCACATTTGTCACGAAAAGGAAGTTGGTGACAGTGACGGACGGTACTTCTCTAAAGAATCAGGTGACGATGAGGGATCAGGTTTCAGGAGCCAACGCTTATAGTAGATGGAAAGGGTCCCCTCGACTGGTAGCTCGAGACGACAAGGACGTCTTTTCTCAGGGCCATGGACTGTAGTCATGTGTTCATCCCCACTGGTTTGAACAGAGGGGGAGGGTATGTGATGTACCAACTAGTAATATACTGAGAAACAGGTATGCATCGCACAGACAGAGGTCTGCTGCGATTTGAATCCAGGACAGGTTGCTGGGTCTTGTTGTCCCACAAACCTGTATATTAGTGAAGTTCTGTATTTAAGGGTTAACCAAAAAGTGATGGGTAGGACTGGTTAACCACATACCTCCCAGGGGTGTGTTCCTGTGATGTCAGAAAGGTCCTATATGTTTCGTGGTTGCACCACAGGGGGAGCAGATGGCCTTGTGTGAGACTGTAGCTGGCGGAGCTCTGGGAAGTCCAGGAAGCACTGAGGGTCTGGACTACTGACAGGACCTATACGCCCCCTGAGGAAGGTTTCAATCCGAAACGCGCGTCGGGGTCAGCTGTGGACGGCGTGGTGGCTGGTGTGCATGTCTCGGTATGTCTTTAGTCTTACTTTTCCCTGTGCTATGTCTGCTCTGCTATGCATAGATTGTTATCTTGGTACTTTGCTATGGGAATGTAGTTGTCATTGGCTGAGCTATGCACCAGCCGCACTATGGCTATTTATGATGGAATTTGTTGTTTATACATATGATTGATTTGCCGTCCACTGCTTTCACTGGGCACTTTCGTGCCGCATTGCTGCATGTTCTCCTGTGTTCCCCTTGAATCTGTCTAAATATTTTATTATAATAAAGCAATTTTGATACTTTGGACTAAAAAAACTGTTGTCGGTGCTTCTGATGTTTTCTTATTGAATTTTGCAGTTTGTCCTGCGACTGTCCATACTAATATTGGGGTTATTTTCGGGCTTCACTGTTGTGTCCCTCCTTTCTGCCATCTATTCCCCGATTATATATGACTAGACTGTGGCCCGATTCTAAAGCATCGGGTATTCTAGAATATGCATGTCCCCGCAGTATATGGACAATGATGATTCCAGAATTCGCGGCAGACTGTGCCCGTCGCTGATTGGTCGAGGCAACCTTTATGACATCATCGTCACCATGGCAACCATTATGACATCTACGTCGATACTGTGCCCGTCGCTGATTGGTCGAGGCCTGGCGGCCTCGACCAATCAGAGACGCGGGATTTCCAGGACAGACAGACAGACAGACAGACAGACGGAAAAACCCTTAGACAATTATATATATAGATGTCATTATCGTTGTATTTGCTATAGGACCTATATGAAGCCAGGCTGGGAACCCGTAGAATCTGTTAAGCAGGTAACCCAGAGCCTGGGGGATTGTGAACTGATGGGCGTCAGGTATTGAACTGTGCGAATATAACCGCAACTGAAATGGACTATATGTCGGTTCTGTGATGTTCACATGGCCTACCATGGTTTATGGAGGTGTAATAAACCAGGCATGGACTTATGTAACTGAAAAACGGTTGCTGTTTGTTTAAATATCACCTACAAGTGAGTGTACCCCAACCGTCTTAGTGATCGCTGCGTCACATGTTATTTATCTTGATGACATTCTTATATTTTCAGATACCTTGGGGGAGCATCGCAGGCATGTCCAGTTAGACCTGGAACGTCTACAGGAGAATCATTTCTATATCAAACTCGAAAAAATGTGAATTTAAACAAACCAGGACTCACATTCTTGGATATATCATCTCCCCAGAAGGTCTGAGCATGGATCCCAGTAAAATCAGAGGACTGACCTATACCAAGAAGTTTAAAAGATGTCCAGAACTTTATAGGATTTGCACATTTCTACAGAAGATTCATTAAAAACTTTTCAAAAATCATTTTACTAATTACCTCACTCACAAAGAAAACGAAAGTGTATTTCTGGTCTTCAGAGGCACAAGTGGCTTTTGACAAACTAAAGTTTCTTTTCATTTTCGCATCATTACTAGTCCATCCAAATCCTGAACTGCCATTTGTTGTTGAAGTAGACGCCTCAGACTCTGCGGTGGGAGTTGTTTTGTCACAGTGAGCTGAAGACAAAATGCGGCCTCATCCATGTACATTCCTTTCTCATACCATGTTAGCTGAAGAAAAGAACTATGACATTGGATATAAAGAACTTTTAGCTATTAAAGTCCAATCATCTGGTGACTTTCCTTACTGACCACAAAAATTTAGAATTCATCCGTACAGCTAAGAGGTTGTCTGCAACACAAGCACGTTGGGCCTTATTTTTCTTCACATTTAATTTTATAATTTATCTGCCAGGTTCCAGATATGGCAAGGCTGATGCTCTGAACCTCAAGATATGTCTAACACTGACTGTACCATTATACATGCACATTTTGGGGGGCAAATAGTAGACACCAAATTTTTTCTTGTTTTATAAAACCGTCTTCACTCGTTAAAGGCATCCATTATAGAAGGAATGGATTCCTTAGGGTTGGCTATCATGAGTAAAATATCATCAGCAAATGCCAATGTTTTATGCGTATGGTGACCGATCGCAATGCCCCAAAGGAAGGGATCATTTCCAGGTATCTCAACAAAGGTACAGGGCAATATTAAATAACAGAGGTAACAGGGAACATCCCTGCTTCGTACCCCCAAAGATGGAAAAAGAGGTTGATTGAATACCATTAAGCCAAATCAAAGATTGGAGGTTGGTATAAATTGTCCTTACAAAGTTGAAAAAGGTAAAGCCAAACAATCTATACTTAAGGGTTCGAATAAGGTGAAACTAAGACACTCGATCAAAGGCTTTATCAGCATCAAGGCTAACCAGTATATGCTGCTTGGCTTTAGCCTGGTAACTATGTGTAATCGCAGCCAATGCTGTCCTAATAGTATAAGCGATAGACGACCATGGACAAAACCTGTTTGAGATGAGGTGAGAATATCAGGAAGTATACACTGAAGTCTATTAGACATGATTTTGGTAAGCAATTTAAAATCAACATTTAGGAGCGTGATGAGACGGTACGAGGCAGGGAGAAGCGGGTCCTTGCTTGGCTTTAGCAACAAAGATAAACAAGCTTTGTTGAATTGGTCAGGCATAGACCCCGAGTCAACAATATGATTAAAAAGAGAAGTAAGGTGGAGAATGAGTAAAGGTTGTAACATTTTATAGAATTCAACCGAATACCCATCCGGGCCAGGTGCTTTAAGCAACTTTGCAGACTTGATGACTGATCCCTCCTCCAGGAGAGATCAGCTGATTTAAAATTTCCCTTTGGAAAGCAGAAAGTTTTGTAAAAATTTGTATCCATCTTCCCGGGAATAATGGAATATTAGAGACTCTAGTAGCCGCTTTGAATGGCTTCGTTAGGGATGCCAATAGACAGCCTGGTTTATTACCCCACCGAAAATATTGATTGCGTTGATGAGCTAACTGATTGTGTGCCTGTTCATGCAATAGGGTGGCTAAGTTTTGTTAGCCGTAAGGTAAGCCTCTCTGAAGGAGGGAGTATTAAGTAATTTAAAATCGCTATATGATTAAGTAAGCCGGTCTAAGAGAGGCCGCAGGGAGGACAAAAATTTCTTTTTTTTCTGGGACACAAAGGAGATAATATATCCTCTAAGCACTGTCTTAGCAGTGGCCCAGAATAGGTTGATATCGTCTAGGTGTTCCAGGTTATCCACCAACCAGTCATATAGCGTTTGAAGTCATCCGAAATGTAAAGATATGAGGGAAAACGCCAATGAAAAGATACAGTTCTACTAGTGCGGAGTTCCAAAGTAAGTAAAACCAGAGAGTGGTCCAAAATAACCGAAGGGAGGATATCAACTGTTTTAATGAAGGAAAGAAGAGTGGCAGAGATTAACCAATAATCAATAAGAGTATGAACGTCATGAACTCTAGAATAAAAGGTGTATTCTCTCTCCGTAGGGTGGCAGCATCTCCAAGCATCAACTAGGTAAAGCCTAAAGGTACCGTCACACTAAACGATATCGCTAGCGATCCGTGACGTTGCAGCGTCCTCGCTAGCGATATCGTTTAGTTTGACACGCAGCAGCGATCAGGATCCTGCTGTGATGTCGCTGGTCGCTGAATAAAGTCCAGAACTTTATTTGGTCGTCCGATCGCCGTGTATCGTTGTGTTTGACACCAAAAGCAACGATACCAGCGATATTTTACACTGGTAACCAGGGTAAACATCGGGTTACTAAGCGCAGGGCCGCGCTTAGTAACCCGATGTTTACCCTGGTTACCAGCGTAAAAGTAAAAAAAACAAACAGTACATGCTCACCTGCGCGTCCCCTGCCGTCCGCTTCCTGCTCTGACTGATCGCCGGCCCTAAAGTGAAAGTGAAAGCACAGCGGTGACGTCACCGCTGTGCTGTTAGGGCCGGCGCTCAGTCAGTGTCAGGAAGCAGACGCTGGGGGACGCGCAGGTGAGTATGTACTGTTTGTTTTTTTTACTTTTACGCTGGTAACCAGGGTAAACATCGGGTTACTAAGCGCGGCCCTGCGCTTAGCAACCCGATGTTTACCCTGGTTACCCGGGGACCTCGGCATCGTTGGTCGCTGGAGAGCGGTCTGTGTGACAGCTCTCCAGCGATCAAACAGCGACGCTGCAGCGATCGCCATCGTTGTCGCTATCGCTGCAGCGTCGCTTAATGTGACGGTACCTTTAGGTAGAAATCTCTCCAGTTGAAGAATGAGATGGAGGCAGAGGTGTAGACCTATCAAGGAAGATGTCATGAAGGTTATTTAAATCTCCACCTAATGATATATTAGTGGGATGCCAGCCATGAACAACTTCCAAGAGTCTAGCAAAAAAGGGAAGATTGGCAGTGTTGTCCGCATAAACATTAATGAGGCATTATTCCCATTGTTTGATAAGGACTCTGACTAGTAAATATCGTCCTGCCTTACTACATCTTGTATAGAGTATTCGAGGTCCTTATGAAACAAAATGGCCACCCCACGCTTGTTCCGTGAAAAGGAAGCCTTCAAGCACTCCAAATAATGTATATTACGGAGCGATGGGTGACCTCTGCAAAGCCAGTGAGTTTCTTGTAAAAAGACAATATGTGTGTGTAAGCGGCAGGGGCGGACCTACCGCCGGTTCAACCGGTGCAGCCGCACCGGGGCCCGGAGGTGGAGGGGGGCCCTTGCAGGCAGGGACATACAGGTGCCCGGCTTTGTGCTGCTGCAGTAGTTCGGTGCACGGGTGCAGGCCCCGCACTGTATTAGCAGTGTACAAGTGCCGGCCGGCATCCTCCTATTGCAGACACAGCAGGAGCCTGTGTGTCTGCTGATCTGACGTCACCTGCGCGCCGGAGAGGAGAGATGAAGTTAGTAGAAAGCCATGGGGTCCCGGGCAGGAGGTATGTGACGGGCTTCATCTCACTCCTGCTTTCTTATCTGCTTTCTGTAGAGGATCTCTCTGTACTGTGAGATTTATTGCACCACCTTAAGGGTACTGTCACACATTGAAATTTCCATCGCTACGACGTTACGATTCGTGACGTTCTAGCGATATCGTTACGATATCGCTGTGTCTGACACGCTACTGCGATCAGACACCCTGCTGAGAATCGTACGTCGTAGCAGATCGTTTGGAACTTTCTTTCGTCGCTTGATCACCCGCTGACATCGCTGGATCGTTGTGTGTGACAGCGATCCAGCGATGTCTTCGCTTGTAACCAGGGTAAACATCGGGTAACTAAGCGCAGGGCCGCGCTTAGTAACCCGATGTTTACCCTGGTTACAAGCGTAAACGTAAAAAAACAAACCGTACATGCTCACCCGTCGGTGTCCTTCAGGTCCCTTGCCGTCTGCTTCCTGCTCTGAGTGCCGGCCGGAAAGTGAGAGCAGATCACAGCGGTGCTGCGATCTGCTCTCACTGTACGGCTGCACTCAGAGCAGGAAGCAGACGGCAAGGGACCTGAAGGACACCGACGGGTGAGTATGTACTGTTTGTTTTTTTACATTTACGCTGGTAACCAGGGTAAACATCGGGTTACTAAGCGCGGCCCTGCGCTTAGTTACCCGATGTTTACCCTGGTTACCCGGGGACTTCGGCATCGCTCCAGCGCCGTGATTGCAACGTGTGACCGCAGTCTACGACGCTGGAGCGATGATTATACGACGCTGCGACGTCACGAATCGTGCCGTCGCAGCGATGAAAATTTCAATGTGTGACGGTACCCTAAGTTTACATACAGATAAGGTCTCGGCTCCAGCGTCACCCGATCTGCATGTAAGCTGAAGCTGCAGCAATAAGTCACAGTGATCCTCACCCTGCACTGTGTGACCCTGAGCCCGGCTCCAGGACATCCCACATTATACATCAGATATATATTTGTACTATGTGCACATATATAGTGTTATGTGCACTGAGCACTGACCAGGCTGCAGGAACTCACATTATAATATAGTATATTATAATGTGAGTTCCTGCAGCCTGGTCAGTGCTCAGTGTATATAACACTATATATGTGCACATAGTACAGTGCACAGTATATGCAGTATGGAGCCTCATGTGCAGTCATTATACAGTATGGAGCATCATGTGCAGTCATTATACAGTATGGAGCATCATGTGCGGTCATTATACAGTATGGAGCATCATGTGTGGTCATTATACAGTATGGAGCATCATGTGCGGTCAATATACAGTATGGAGCATCATGTGCGGTCAATATACAGTATGGAGCATCATGTGCGGTCATTATACAGTATGGAGCATCATGTGCGGTCATTATACAGTATGGAGCATCATGTGTGGCCATTATACAGTATTGAGCATCATGTGCGGTCAATATACAGTATGGAGCATCATGTGCGGTCAATATACAGTATGGAGCATCATGTGCGGTCATACAGTATGGAGCATCATGTGCGGTCATTATACAGTATGGAGCATCATGTGCGGTCATTATACAGTATGGAGCATCATGTGCGGTCAATATACAGTATGGAGCATCATGTGCGGTCATTATACAGTATGGAGCATCATGTGCGGTCATTATACAGTATGGAGCATCATGTGCGGTCATTATACAGTATGGAGCATCATGTGCGGTCATTATACAGTATGGAGCATCATGTGCGGTCATTATACAGTATGGAGCATCATGTGCGGTCATTATACAGTATGGAGCATCATGTGCGGTCATTATACAGTATGGAGCATCATGTGCGGTCATTATACAGTATGGAGCATCATGTGCGGTCAATATACAGTATGGAGCCTCATGTGCGGTCATTAGACAGTATGGAGCATCATGTGCGGTCAATATACAGTATGGAGCATCATGTGCGGTCATTATACAGTATGGAGCATCATGTGCGGTCATTATACAGTATGGAGCATCATGTGCGGTCAATATACAGTATGGAGCATCATGTGCGGTCATTATACAGTATGGAGCATCATGTGCGGTCATTATACAGTATGGAGCATCATGTGCGGTCATTATACAGTATGGAGCATTATGTGCGGTCATTATACAGTATGGAGCATTATGTGCAGTCATTATACAGTATGGAGCATCATGTGCGGTCATTATACAGTATGGAGCATCATGTGCGGTCATTATACAGTATGGAGCATCATGTGCGGTCAATATACAGTATGGAGCCTCATGTGCGGTCATTATACAGTATGGAGCATCATTTGCGGTCAATATACAGTATGGAGCATCATGTGTGGCCATTATACAGTATGCAGCATCATGTGCGGTCATTATACAGTATGGAGCATTATGTGCGGTCATTATACAGTATGGAGCATTATGTGTAGTAATTATACAGTATGGAGCATCATGTGCGGTCATTATACAGTATGGAGCCTCATGTGCGGTTATTATACAGAATGGAGCATCATGTGTGGCCATTATACAGTATGGAGCATCATGTGCGGTCATTATACAGTATGGAGCATTATCTGCGGTCATTATACAGTATTGACCATCATGTGTGGCCATTATACAGTATGGAGCACTGTGTGGCCATTTTTTTTATTTATAATTATTCTTTATGAAAGTGTGATCAGCAGTGCTAAATGGGTGTGGTTGGCACGTGGATATGGGTGTGACTAGTTATGAATGGGTGTGGCCAGAGGCGTGGCCTAAAATTTGCCGCGCCGCGCGTTGCGCGCCGCAAGCTTTATCCCTCTTTCCCATCTTCAAAAGTTGGGAGGTATGATGCTGGGCAGGGAGGGGGGCCCAGACACATTTCTTGCACAGGGGCCCAAAGCTGTCAGTGTCCGCCACTGGTAAGCGGGTAATATGGTCTAATACCTTTCTGTGCTTTACCGGCGAATTAAGACCAGCCACATTCCAGGATAAACGTTTGAGAGAGTCTATATTAATATGAGAAGCTATATCATTGAAGCAGCCATGTTAGCCCATCCCACATGGAGGCCAAAAAGTAGAAATTGTAAAAAAAAGGACAAATGGGCAAAGGTCTGTCCCAGTGAGCAAACCTTAATACCCAAATTAACCAAAAAGACTGAATACAGAGTGTACACAAGGAAGGGAAAAATCCAATCCCCAAACTGAAAAACAACATATAAACTACAATACTGAACATCAGGTTAAATTATCCCAACTAATAGCATCCCTTCAAAAGGAAATTTACAAGATAAAAACAAATATTGTGCAATACTAAAAAAAGCCTAGGTAATTGTGCAAAAAGACCACATTACCACCCAAATCCCAATACTCCAAGATAATAGAACATATGACCACAAACCAAAGTCAAGTAACCGGAGAGGATGCCTGAGAAAAATGCTCTATTTCCTCCAAGGCTTTATCAGGATCATCAAAAACACCGACTTTCCATGAAGCACCTCCCAGAGGCGTGCAGGGTGTAGAAGGGCAAAACATGTGCCCCTGTCATGTAACAGTCTACAAACTGATGAGACAGCACGGCGCTTGGCCTCCACCAAAGCGGAGAAGTCCTGAAACATGAGAAGGGACTAACCCTCATACTTCAGCGAGGAGGCGGCTCAAAATGCCCGGAGCAGTTGCATTTTGTCCTGGTAGTTGAGCAACTTAAAAATAACAGGGCGTGGGCTTTTGGATAAGAACGCTTAGGTCCAGTCCGGTGGGCTTGTTCCACCACCATGGAGCCAGGAAGCTCAGGCAAATTGAGTGCCCGCGGGAGCCAAGAGGAAGTAAAGTGATGAAGTTTTTTCACTGACTCAGGGACGCCAATGATCCAGAGATTGTTTCAAAGACTCCGATTCGAATTTTTCCTGGAGCTGCTCTATTGCATGGTCTCTGTCCTTTACTTGAGCAGCGTAGAATTGTATAGTATCCTTCAAATCGGAAATACGCTGCTCTGCCTCTGAGATTTTACTGGTGTGTTCAGTAAACTGGGATGTGATTGTTTCAGCGAGGATTGGAAAGACTGAAGTCTGGCGTCAATCGCCGGCATGAGTTTCATCGTAATAGAAGCGGCAATTGCTTGCAGAGATTCCTCAGACATGGCGGTATTAGAGTCCGGTGTTTAAGAGAAGATTTGGCAACCTGAGCCCTGGTTTTAACAGATTTAGAGATACCAGGGTTCACAAATTTATCCATAGGAGATGGAGAGGAGTATGTAGTCACAAGGTATGCATGTAAAAAGAGAGGGTGATACTACAGCCGAGATTTAGCTGAAGCAGCTTACATAGTCTATATAATAGGTTTAGACATCAGAGAAAGCCAGGTAGGAGTAGATCCAAATTGTTTAGTAAATATGAACAAGAAATTAGGGCCCAGCAACAAACAGGCACAAATATATCCCAGGTTGTGCCGGAGTCAACCACAATATGGAAGGCGAGCCCCAATGAAGGGGGGCTTTATCCATTATTTATCCAAGTATGTGTAGGTAGGCACCATTATAAAAAAGCAGTAATAACTGCATAGCGTTGACCTCCGGAAATAGCAGATAGAAAGTTCACATCGATAGCCGTGTTCGATTTTGAAAACTTCAAATGGCAGCAGGTGCAGTAATGAGGTAGGGGAAATGCTAACCCAAGGGCTATACCCACTTTGTGGATATTGAAGGTATATGGGCCAAAAAAGAGGGCCCTTATATGAATCTCTGGTACAAACTAGACCTTCTGCTAAGATCGTAGGAACAGATGCTGCTTTGGTGTGCCACCTTCAGGAAGGGTGAGAGTGAGCTGGTGACAGTCCCAATAGTGATCAGAAGTGAGTGGGGTATATTTTGTTTGCCACCATCGCATGATGGCTGTGCTAGGAGCTGGGGATAGGGAACTATTTTAATGAGGTGCAGGGATCTGTGGTGCGGCTCCACTCATGAGCCTGCAGAGTCCGGTGCTAGGTTTCAAAGCCAAAATCTCGGCTATGCCAGCACGTAGAGGGTCACAGGTGGCCTTGGATTATTCCACAGGCAGTTTTGAATCCACCCAAACATGGTCCAAATGAGACCAGGTTTTTTTTGTTGAGTTACAGGTTGCATTCTCTGGTGTCCCCACGGAGCTCCGGAATCCTGCTTCCTACATGCCCGGACTCCAGGCCACACCCCTGTTACCAAAAATGTTTTAACAAAGATTAAAGATGCATACGAAACTGATTTTTTTTTCTTAAAGGGAATCTGTCACCCCAAAAATCGTATATGAGCTAAGGCCACCGGCATAAGGGGTTTATCTACAGCATTCTGTAATGCTGTAGATAAGCCCCCGATGTAACCTGAAAGGTAAGAAAAACAGGTTATATTATACTCACCCAGGGGCGGTCCCGGTGCAGTCCGGTCTGGGTCTGGCGCCTCCCATCTTCATACAATGACGTCCTCTTCTTATCTTCCTGCCGCAGCTCCGGCGCAGGCGTACTTTGTCTGCCCTGTTGAGGGCAGAGCAAAGTACTGCAGTGCGCAGGCACTAGGAAAGGTCAGAGAGGCCCGGCGCCTGCGCACTGCAGTACTTTGCTCTGCCCTCAACAGGGCAGACAAAGTACACCTGCAAAGTACACCTGCATCCAGGCCTTGAGGATCAATCTCACTGGATTTTATCGTGGACCTACCTCCATCTAAAGAAATTATCGTTGTTGTGGTGGATTGGCTCACAAAGATGGTCCATTTTATTCCAACTAAAGGGATTCCTAACGCTGAACAAACCGCAGAATTAATGTTCAAAGAGATATTTAGGCTGCATTGAATTCCTGACAATGTAATTTCTGATTGAGGTGTTCAGTTTACATCAAGATTTTGGAAAAGATTCTGTGTAGCTTTAGGAGTTACTGTCAATTTGTCTACTGCCTTCCACCCACAATCCAATGGCGAGACTGAAAGAACTAACCAAAATCTTGAACAATACCTGCGCTGTTTTATTTCTTACCTACAGAATGATTGGGTGGAGTATTTACCAACAGCAGAATTTTCCTATAATAACTCAAAACACAGTTCTAAATCCCTAAGACCATTTTTTGCTAACTATGGCTTGCATCCGGTAATTATTCCTAATCTTCCATTTAATACTTCGGCTCCTGCTATTAGGCTGGTTTCACATTAGCGTATCTCTGCGCAGCGTATGATCCGCATCCGTCATTCGTACATATCTTTAATATGGTGTATGCAGAGACATGCGTTTGCATTTTTCCAGCCATCAAATATTGCGCAATCATGCACATGCGGATGATTGTGGTTGACTGTGTCAAAACAAGGCATTACTGTCTATGGGAACGTATTGGTACGCAAGGACATGCGTACGCATGCGTTTGATACGCATGCATACTTCAGACTGCGCATGTCCAGGAAATGATTTCACCACCTCCACCATGCGCATAAACAACGCAAACGCATGCCAAAACGTCTTCAAACGCATGCACACGTGTTTTTTTTGGCGTCATGCGTAAGATGATGTGGAGTAAAACCACAGCGTAAGCATGCGTTTGCATACGTTTTGGCATGTGTTTGCACATGCAGATGATACGCTGCGCACAGAAACGCTAATGTGAACCTAGCATTACTGACAGACAGAGTTGCAGAAAGCCCAGAAGGAACTAACTGAGATGTTACAAAAGGTCCAAGAAGATCACAAAGAAACAGCAAATAAACATTGCAAAGCCCATCCTACCCTTGGGGTCGGTGACAGTTTGGCTATCTAAAAAAAATCTAAAAATGAAGGTACCGTCTTCTAAATTGGGTCAAAAATTCATAGGACCTTTTCAAATTTCTGCACCATTTAACCCAGTTGCTTTCTGTTTAAAACTTCCTAACAGCATGAAAAATCACCCTGTATTCCATGTATCCGTGCTCAAACCATTCGGTGAGAACCCGTTTCCAGGAAAAACTCAGCCACCTTCTCCACCAGAAAAAATCCATGGTGAAGAAGAGGATGAAATGGTTGTGGATGAAATTCTGGACTCTAGAACATTTCAAAGATTACAATATTTGTTGCAATGGAAGGGCTACGGACCAGAATATAATTCACGGGAACCATGCCATGAAGGCAATGTCCATGCACCAAGGCTTACAAGAGCCTTTCATCAGAGGCATCCAGAGAAGCCAGTGCCTAAGATGTCCAGAGGCCATCCTGGAATTAGGTGACTGCTTTCAGGGCTCAAATCCCGCAGCTCTTTTGGACCAGGTGGCAGCTCTTCCCTCTGAGCTATTCAGCTCGCTGGACAGTTCCTTGTTAACCCAGATACTAGTACTTGTGTTGTTCCTGATTGGCTTTACCCTGTAATCTCCGGACTGAACACCCTACTTAAACATGGCATTGCACTTCTTTCCTTGCGAGATTATTGAGCTCCCAGCCTTTTATACAAGCTCTCTTTCCACCTACTGCTTCCTCCAAATTATACTGCTGCTTCTGTGTACCGACCTCTGGCTAATTACTGACTACGCAACCTACTTACCGTATTTTTCGGACTATAAGACGCACGGTTTTCCAAAAAAATTTTGAGGGAAAATGGGGGTGCGTCTTATAGTCGGAATATACTTACAAATACCATGGCGGCAGTCCTGGTCCGACGCTGCAGCCTCCCTTCCCAGGCTGGTGTGGCTCTCTGTTGCGGCGGTGGCCTGTTGGGTGGCTGTGCTCTGTGGCATGGGGCAGAGGTGGCCTGTTGGGCGGCAGTGCTCTCTGGGAAGGGGGCGGTGGTCTGTGGGGCCTCAGGGCTCCGCCAGCATTTCGTGAATGCCCGGAGGCCCGCGCAGATCCATTCCTGTGATGCGGTGGCCTCCGGGAAAATTGCCGGCAGGGCGGTGAATGCTCAGAATCAGATCTCGAGTCGAAATCTCATTGCCGAGATCTGAATCTGAGCAAGCACTGCCCTTGGCGGCCATTTTCTCGGAGGCCATTGCATCGCAGGAATGGATCTGCGCGGGCCTCCGGGCATTCACGAAATGCCTGTGGAGCCCTGACGACCCACAAACCACCGCCACGGCTGCCCCCGTCCCACAGGCCACAGCCGCCCCACAGAGCACAGCAGCCCCACAGGCTACCGCAGCCCTACAGAGCACCATAGCCCCACAGGCTACTGCAGTCCTACAGGCAACCGCAGCCCGACAGCACCTCCGCCCAACAGAGCACTGTCGCAAAAAGCGGGCGGAGCCCCGCCACACCACAGAGCAACATCACCGCACCAGCCTGGGATGGAATTTCCCGAAGGCCACCGCACCAGCCTTGACTACCGAACAACCCCTGTAACCACTCCTACACCTGTACCGAAACCCCTTCACAGTAAGCTGAATTCAGACTGTTTTTTTTCCTATTTTCCTTCTGAAAATTTGGGGTGCGTCTTATGGTCCGGTGCGTCTTATAGTCCAAAAATACGGTATCCTCCAAACTATACTGCTGCTCCCATGTACTGACATCTGACTACGCTACCTGCCGGTGCTGCACTTAGTGGTTGCAATACTATGAAGGAGAAAATGGCTAATGAAATCAATTATTAAACCTTATATAAGTCAGTTCAGATATGGTGTAGCAAGATGGAGTCTATTTCCTGATCAGCAGCACACTGGAAGGAATCTAGAATGCAGGAGTGAAGACACTGGACTGGACTGAATACCATATATGGAAGTGAAGTTGGAAACGAAGTTGGAATGAACCAATCAGAGTGACACTAACTATTCAGAAGTTGTTCGACCTCCCCCATTTCCTGTTTTGAGTATCTTCCTTTGTTCAGAATAAAGCAGTTGTGTGTAAGCCTTTGCTGAGAGAGGAAGTGTATCTGTCTGTGTATCTGATGCATTCTTAGCCTCTAAGCTAGCACTCAGCTTATATTAGGTCAGGTACAAGCAATCATCTTGATCTCACTTTAAGAGATCACCCTCACATTTTCACTTACTTCAAATCAGGTAATTTCTTAACACTTTGTCTCTAAAGCACTAGAACAGAAAGTCTTCACCTGGTCCCATTCTTCATTTGTTTTTTGTCAGTCTGTAGTCAAATGAACTGAACTTAATAAAGATGTTAGAAAGTTCATAGCAGCTTGTACTCAGCGTGTCCAATTCAATCCCTATCATCAAGCTTCTTGGTCGTCTGCAACTACTGGCCAAGAATCCTGGACCTTGACACAGACCTTCCTGTTGCACAAGAGATTACTTCCATTTGGGTTGTGGTGATTTACTTCTCTACGAGGTTACACTTTATTCTGTTGTCTTGCTCACCCTCAGTAGGTTGGCTCAAGTTTTCTTCAAAAGTTTCGGTTTACATGATCTTCCTGCCCATACTGTCTAAGATCGTGCAGTTCAGTTTGTTCTGAAATAATGTAGGGCTGTATGCAAAGTTTTTAAAATATTTCTGTTTGCTTTTGCAAACTATCCTCAAAGCAATGGAGAAAGCAAGATTAATACATGGAATAATATTTTCCCATTTTCTTTAAATGTTAATCAGAACAATAGGCCGCATCTGCTTCAAAATAACTGTTACAGAGGTAAATGCGAGATGTCTTGTCTTCTCTGTCTTTGGTTGAGAACTTTGTTTTCTTTTACCCATTGTCTCATTGAGTTGACTTCCTGCTGTGGACTAGGTTTGTACAGACCTCTGTGACATTCGGCCTGAGGTTCAGTTATAAACTGTCTGTTAGGGTACCGTCACACAGTGCCATTTTAATCGCTACGACGGCACGATTCGTGACGTTCTAGCGATATCGTTACGATATCGTTGTGTCTGACACGCTACTGCGATCAGACATCACGCTGAGAATCGTACGTCGTAGCAGATCGTTTGGAACTTTCTTTCGTCGCTTGATCACCCGCTGACATCGCTGGATCGTTGTGTGTGACACCGATCCAGCGATGTGTTCGCTTGTAACCAGGGTAAACATCGGGTAACTAAGCGCAGGGCCGCGCTTAGTAACCCGATGTTTACCCTGGTTACCAGCGTAAACGTAAAAAAAACAAACAGTACATACTTACATTCCGGTGTCTGTCCTCCGGCGTCTCAGCTTCTCTGCACTGTGAGCGCCTGCCGGCCGGAAAGCGAGCACAGCGGTGACGTCACCGCTCTGCTTTCCGGCTATGGTGCTTACACAGTGCAGAGAAGCAGAACGCCGGGGACAGACACCGGAATGTAAGTATGTACTGTTTGTTTTTTTTACGTTTACGCTGGTAACCAGGGTAAACATCGGGTTACTAAGCGAGGCCCTGCGCTTAGTAACCCGATGTTTACCCTGGTTACCCGGGGACTTCGGCATCGCTCCAGCGCCGTGATTGCAAAGTGTGACCGTAGTCTACGACGCTGGAGCGATAATCATACGACGCTGCGACGTCACGGATCGTGCCGTCGTAGCGATGAAAATGGCACTGTGTGACGGTACCCTTAGTGGGACAGCAGCTAGGAGGAATGCAGATAAACACAAAAGTCCCACTCCAAAATTTCTCCTAGGGATAGATACTGACTCTCTGCTAGGAACATTCATCTTAACACAGCTTGCAAAAGGCTTACTCCAAGATTCATTAGTCCATTTAAAGTTAATTAGTAAGTCAAAGTGGTCATTTTCCATTGAAAACTGCCTCCAACTCTGAAAATTCCCATTGCAACCGGTGGCCATCAACAAATGTTCTACTGCACTAAAATTTTCTACTCTGTCTCCAGAATATCTTAGTATGTGCTATGAAAAGAATTCAGGTCTTGAAGTGTGAGAGTCTGTCGGTGGCTTATCATCTTAATGGATTGGAAAGGATAGAATCCTAAAGGATTTAGGTTTCTAAAAAGGATATTAATGTCCCAAAATTGCTTAAAGAGAACCTGTCACCCCCAAAATGGCTGGTGAGGTACGCTCACCGGCATCAGGGGCTTATCTACAGCATTCTGTAATGCTGTAGATAAGCCCCCGATGTTACCTGAAAGAGGAGAAAAAGACATTAGATTATACTCACCCAGGGGCGGTCCCGGTGCGGTCCAGTCGGATGGGTGTCTCAGGTCCGCTCCGGCGCCTCCCATTCCATGACGTCCTCTTCGGGTCTTTACGCCGCTGCTCCGGCGCAGGCGTACTTTGTCTGCCCTGTTGAGGGCAGAGCAAAGTACTGCAGTGCGCAGGCGCCGGGCCTCTCTGACCTTTCCGGCACCTGCGCACTGCAGTACTTTGCTCTGCCCTCAACAGGGCAGACAAAGTACGCCTGCGCCGTAGCTGCGGCGTAAAGACCCGAAGAGGACGTCATGGAATGAAGATGGGAGGCGCCGGAGCGGACCGGAGACACCCATCCGACCTGACCGCACCGGGACCGCCCCTGGGTGAGTATAATCCAACGTCTTTTTCTCCTCTTTCAGGTAACATCGGGGGCTTATCTACAGCATTACAGAATGCTGTAGATAAGCCCCTGATGCCGATGAGCTTACCTCACCAGCCATTTTGGGGGTGACAGGTTCCCTTTAAGAAGTTCAGTGCTAAGCATCTTCTCTATCAATCTCATCTGGGATGGTCACAAGGAGACTTTTACTCACCCCTTCAGGATCCAGCACTGGGCACAATTTCCTCCTTTTGCTGCTGGCTATCCCAGTTCTTCATCGTGATGGTTAGGCATGGCAATCCAGAGTACCATTCTAATTTCATGCCTCAGGCAAGCTCAGGAAGTGGATTGCCGCCTGAGTATTCAGATATTTGGTGCCACGTCACCAGAAACTCCTACTTCTCAGCTCTTTACCAAGGTGTCACTCGAGTAATCCTGCACCATTTCACTCTGTACGGAAGTGCCAACACACAAATCCAACTCCGCTATTCTGTTCCATGTTGCTGTCCCAAGTTGCCTCTTATACGATATACAGCAATACTACAGTATTTAAACATATAGTGGAATCGAGAGTCTCCTATAGGAGAAATAAGGTAGCAGCAATGGTTACCTTTAGTAAGTTCCTGGCCGATCTGGTAATCCACTGCCTTCACGCAATTGTGTAACAGGGATGGGGGGCAGAGGTGGGAATGGTGGATGCTAGAAGGACTAACAAGTACTTTTCTGTGCTAGGTCCCGGGTGTGGTGCACTTACCAACACTCTGGGCATGCACACTCCAAGTTCCTGCCCCACACTGAGTTGTCATGTCGTCCAGCACAAAACAAAGTATGTAGTATGGATGGTTGGTGATGTTAGGACCCAGAGTGGCACTAAGAGCTGGTGCAATAAATACATATATGCTAATCATTTCCTAGGACTCTTATACCAGTAATGAGGTGGTGTTTGATAGAAAAAACGTTTATACCATAGATGTGCTTCGCATCATGTACGCTAATTATTATTATTCTGTATTTGTGTTAATCCTGACATCATGAGTTACCCTGATGTAAATAATTGAACAGTAATTTAATAGAAATTTTCCTTGATGCATTATATATATATTAGTGCTGTGTTTGTTCAGTACGATCACTTTCTCTGTGCTACACACATTCGTTCTCTTATCTCTTCATAATAGTGGAATAGCAATATTAATAGAGAAAGATAACATTTCATACAACCTCCACATGCCAGAGAGAGAGAAGTGATGTGAGGAGACGAGACAGCCAGACATTAGTAGAGATATCATATAACGAGGTGTAGTCTCATAGACATAACAATGATGTGGAGCAGAAAATCCCTTTATAACTTGTCCATACACGTCTCCGTCCTGTACACGTCTCTTTTACTTACCATATTACCTTTATCCTGCAGTCTGGACTGGACAGAGCCTCCACCAGTTCACTGAAGTGAGGACCATTCAGATGATTATTATATAAGTCAAGTATCTCCAGGGAATGGTTATTCCTTATTAAAGATGCCAACTGGATGCAAGCCGTGTGTGGCAGACGATTAACACTTAGACTGTAAGAATAAGAAGATGAGATGTGGGTGACGCCTCCAGAGGGTTAGTAAGAAAACAGAATATTGTCAATATGGAAAATGTCATCACTTACAAGGTCAAAGTCAGGATCCGTAAGAAAAGTCAGAAAACATAAGCAGAGATTAAAACAAGTAGCAATGAACAACCAGGAGCTAAAAAGGTAGGACTGATTCAGAGAAGTACAAGACTGTATCTGTACTAATTCAACAAAGTCTTGCGCCATCCAGCAAAAAATTCTAAATGATGAATGGAAGGCAATGATATTCATAGGTAGTATACTTCTTTTTTTTTTTTTTACATTTGTTTAACATGACTCCATGAAGAAGCAGTTACGAAACGCACGCTGGAGGGTGATTGTTGGTGATCACAGCACTTTACAAGCTGTGTCCCCCACTCCCTGAGCATTTTCGCTATACTTATGTTGCTCATTTTTATGGTATATCCAACATTTTACCTTTATTGTTCATGGTGCTACAGGTGCTTCTCCACAATTGGAATATCATCACAAAGTTAATTTATTTCAGTTCTTCAATACAAAAAGTGAAACTCATATATTATATAGCGTGATCTATTTCAGGTGTATTTCTGTTAATGTTGATGATTATGGCTTACAGCCAATGAAAACTCAAAAGTCATTATCTCAGTTACCGTATATACTCATACTCGTGTATAAGCCGTGATTTTCAGCACAATTTTTTGTGCTCAAAACGCCCATCTTGGCTTATACACGAGTCAATTGTCCAGAACGCTGGCGAGGGAGGGGGTGCGGACATCATACTCACCCTCCGTCGCTGCATCTATGTGGCTGCATCTCCGTCCCTGCATCTCCGTTGTCACGGCGCCGGCAGCTCTCCTCTCCTGTGCTGAGCGGTCACGTGGTACCGCTCATTAAGGTGATGAATATGAACGCGTCTCCATTCCCATAGGCGTGGAGCGCATATTCATGACTTTAATGAGCGGTACCACGTGACCGCTGAGCAGAGGAGAGCCGACGGACAACGGCAATGCAGGGTCGGAGATGCAGGCATAATGAGGGTGAGTATGATGGGGGGGCAATGTGAGCCATGTGTGGCACCCCAGGAGTCCGGGTACCACAGTAGTGCTGTCTTCCTCTCAGGGAGGATAGTGCTACTGTATGTCTGGAGACAAGTGAGATTTCCTTTGGTAGGTTTACACACACAACACCTTCCACTTTCAGGCCAGGAGGGGGAGCTCCAAGCCCTGTTTTAGGGCAGCTATCCCTGAATAAAGATCTTGGTTTGGAGGCGGAGTGAGTTCAGTTGGTAGTAGGAGTCTGTGTGTGAGGACAGACAGGAGAGGAGCACAGAGGAAAGTGAGAGCTCCAGGAGGCCACAAGCAGGCCTCTGAAGAGTTTCAGTGCAAGAATCCGGGTACCGGTAGCCCGAGGCTTTTATGGATTATAAAACACAGAGCAGAACCGGAGGGTATTGTTCTACAAGGACTTTGCCCATAATTACCTGGGGTACAGCAGCACCTAGGAGCCTGGAGTCACCGAGAACAGACCCCAGTTCACACGGCTCGAGTTGCCTGCCATACAGGTACCTGTCCTAGGACAGCAGAACGACTAAAGACTTTGATGAGACACTTAGTGGCAGCAGGGACTTTGAGACAGAAAGCGCAGAGTGGTAGGCTCCCACCTGACTTACCCAGGGGAACTTGCTTATCTCTGGACTGCCCAGACTTCTCTGCCTGCCCTGTGATCTGGTGCTCTGGACTGTGGACGCTGAAGTCTTCAGTAAAGGTAAAGAGACTGCAACCTTGTGTCCTCGTCTTTCTCTGAGCCATTCACCATCCACACACCGGGAGCCCTGGGGATACACTTCACCTGTGGGAAGTTATACCATCTAGCTGCCATAACATCACCCCAGTGGACCCTTTAAAGCAGCGTCTGTCCCCACTGACCGAATACCACAGGTGGTGTCACGAATATAAACTTTATCCCTTTAAAGACCTTCCCCTTTTACATGGGTGCCCAGGGTCACGGACCGGGTCGCAGCCACAGTGATATCCCCCTGTGAACACCAGACCCGGTACCGTGTACCCCCTGGCCCGTGGGGTGACTCACATGCATACAACCAGGGAAAGGGGGGGAGCTGAGCGATGGGGACAGGGGAGCCGAGCAATGCGGGACCGGGAAGCCGAGCAATGCGGGACCGGGGGAGCCGAGCAATGCGGGACCGGGGGAGCCGAGCAATGCGGGATCGGGGGAGCCGAGCAATGTGGGACAAGGGGAGCCGAGCAATGCAGGACCAGGGGAGATGAGCAAAGCGGGACTGGGGGAGTTGAGCAATGCGGGACCAGGGGAGCTGAGCCATGTGGGACCAGAGGAGTCATGCATATAACAGGGGGAGCCACATACCAAGACAGGACGATGGGAGCCACATACCATGATAGGACAGGGAGCCACATACCAGGACCGGACAGGGGAGCCATGCATAGCAGGACAGGGGGAGCCACATACAGGACAAGACAGGGGAGCCATGCATAGCAGGGCAAGGATGAGGGGAGAATCCATACCCGACTTACACTCAAGTCAATAAGCTTACCCAGTTTTCTGTGGAAAAAGTAGGTGCCTCGGCTTATACTCGAGTATATACGGTAATTAGAATACTTTATAACACCAGCTTGAAAAATAATTTTAAAATCCAAAATGTTGGCCTACTGAAATGTATGTTCAGTAAATGCACTCAATACTTGGTCGGGGTTCCCTTTGCATCAATTACTGCATCGGTGTGGCCTGACATGGAGGCAATCAGCTTGTGGCACTGCTGAGGTGTTATGGAAGCCCAGGTTGTTTTGATAGCAGCCTTCAGCTCTTCTGCATTGTTGGGTCTGGTGTCTCATCTTCTTCTTGACAATACCCCATAGATTCTCTATAGGGCTAAGGTCAGGCGGTTTGCTTGCCAACCAAGCACAGTGATACTGTTGTTTATAAACCAGGTATTGGTGCTTTTGGCAATGTGGACAGGTGCCAAATCCTGCTGGAGAATGAAATTTCCATCTCCAAAAAGCTTGTTGACAGAGGGAAGCATGAAGTGCTCTAACATTTCCTAGTGGACGGCTGCGCTGACTTTGGTCTTGATAAAACCCAGTGGACCTTCACCAGCAGATGACCCGGCTCCCCAAACCATCACTGATTGTGGAAACTTCACACTAGACCTCAAGCAGCTTGGATTGTGTGCCTCTCTTTCCCCAGACTCTGGGACCATGATTTCCAAATGAAATGCAAAATTTACTTTCATCTGAAAACAACACCTTGGACAACTGAGCAACAGTCCAGTTCTTTTACTCCTTGGCCCAGGTAAGACGCTTCTGGCGTTGGCTATTGGTAATGAGGAGTGGCTTGACACAAGGAATGCGACACTTGTAGCCCATTTCCTGGATACGTCTGTGTGTGGTGGCTCTTGAAGCAACGACTCCAGCAGAAGAACTCCTTGTGAATCTCCCCCAAATTTATGAATGGCCTTTTCTTAACAATCCTTTCAATGCTGCGGTTATCTCGGTTGCTTGTGCATCTTTTTCTACTACATTTTTTCCTTGCACTCCACTTTCCATTAATATTCTTGGATAGAGCACTTTGTGAACAGCCAGCTTCTTAAGCAATGAACTTTTGTGGCTTGCCCTCCTTGTGGAGTGTGTCAATGACTGCCTTCTGGACATCTGTCAGGTCAGCAGTCTTCCCCATGATTGAGGAGCCTACTGAAACTGATTAAGGGACTTTTTAAATGCTTAAGAAGCCTTTGCAGGTGTTTTTTGTTAATTATTCTAATTTACTGAGATAACTTTTGGGTTTTCATTGGCTGTAAGCCATAATCATCAACATTAACAGAAATAAACACTTGAAATAGATCACATTGTTTGTAATGACTCTATATAATATATGAGTTTCACTTTTTGAATTGAAGGACTGAAATAAAGTAACATTTTGATGATATTCTAATTTTGTGAGAAGCACCTGTACGTCTTTGGCCCCTTTAAAATAAATGTACTATAATGTTACAAAAAGAAGACCAAACAGTAGTTTTTCCTATGAGATTCTTATTCACCTGTCTGGGCTCTGCTTTTTTCCCCTGTGGCTGCTGCCCTTTGCTGTTGTCCACGTTGAGTTGCACATGGTGCCTGGTGACCTCCAGTGAAATTAACACCTGAGGTCTTTAAGGTCGACTGAGAGCCCTCTGTGCCAGAGGAAGGAGTAGGTTCTACTCTGAAACCCGATGCAATAATTTGGAGGTTTTTTATACTTACTGTCTCGATTAACCTCTTAACGGCAGCTCCCAGGATACACCGTATTCCTCTTTCCTTTCACTTGTCTGAGTATAAAGTCATCTCTGTGTTCAGTAACCATGTGCTTTGTACTTTTCCTCAGTATTCAGTTCTCCCAGCTGGCAAACTGCTGTTTCTCTACTATCTGGTTTGCTTCCTGGCTCAGACCTGACAATGAACCCTTCATTTACCAAAATCATAATGGACATTCCAATGGTGTCGTTCACACTGTAAACGCTGCTGCAACAGCGTATCTCACCAAGCTAGTATTCAGTTTGCAGGTTCACCAAATCTTCTGGCTTTGAGTCCTCAGGTTATTTCCTGCTTCACGTGTTTGCCTGTTGTCCAGCAAACTCTCTGTCCGTTCTCACTGTACAACCTGACATCCAGGAAGTCTTGCCTGCGCTGCCATCACTTTTGGATTGCAATGGGAACAGTCATCAATAATTCCACAACATATTCCTTCACAAGGAACAAGTGAAGTATTATGTAATAGGCACATCATGTGGCTTAGAAGACCTTTCTCTTCTTTACACAAACTTATGCCAATCATATACATAAAGAGATTATTCAGCCAATCTATAATGCATGAAATGTAACCATTACGAGGGGCTTAACTGCACTCTCTGATCTGTTATACACTCACCGGCCACTTTATTAGGTACACCTGTCCAACTTCTTGTTAACACTTAATTTCTAATCAGCCAATCACATGGCGGCAACTCAGTGCATTTAGGCATGTAGACATGGTCAAGACAATCTCCTGCAGTTCAAACCGAGCATCAGTATGGGGAAGAAAGGTGATTTGAGTGCCTTTGAACGTGGCATGGTTGTTGGTGCCAGAAGGGCTGGTCTGAGTATTTCAGAAACTGCTGATCTACTGGGATTTTCACGCACAACCATCTCTAGGGTTTACAGAGAATGGTCCGAAAAAGAAAAAAAATCCAGTGAGCGGCAGTTCTGTGGGCGGAAATGCCTTGTTGATGCCAGAGGTCAGAGGAGAATGGGCAGACTGGTTCGAGCTGATAGAAAGGCAACAGTGACTCAAATCGCCACCCGTTACAACCAAGGTAGGCCTAAGAGCATCTCTGAACGCACAGTGCGTCGAACTTTGAGGCAGATGGGCTACAGCAGCAGAAGACCACACCGGGTACCACTCCTTTCAGCTAAGAACAGGAAACTGAGGCTACAATTTGTACAAGCTCATCGAAATTGGACAGTAGAAGATTGGAAAAACGTTGCTTGGTCTGATGAGTCTCGATTTCTGCTGCGACATTCGGATGGTAGGGTCAGAATTTGGCGTAAACAACATGAAAGCATGGATCCATCCTGCCTTGTATGGAGCATCTTTGGGATGTGCAGCCGACAAATCTGCGGCAACTGTGTGATGCCATCATGTCAATATGGACCAAAATCTCTGAGGAATGCTTCCAGCACCTTGTTGAATCTATGCCACGAAGAATTGAGGCAGTTCTGAAGGCAAAAGGGGGTCCAACCCGTTACTAGCATGGTGTACCTAATAAAGTGGCCGGTGAGTGTACGTGTTATATAATATTATAAATGGTGCATCACTATGGCTCTTTGTCAAGCTTATCTTCGACATAAAGGAGCAGAACATAAAATAGAATAAAATCAATGCGTAACATGTTCACCCCAAGTCTCTGTTCTGTTCATCTTTTATACTCACAGTAATTCCTCTACCCCGCAGTCTGGACTGGACAGAGCCTCCATCAAGTCACTGAAGTGAGGACCATACAGACGGTTATTAGACAGGTCAAGTATTTTCAGCGACCGGCTATTTTTAATTCCAGATGCCAACTGGATGCAGGAAGATTCTGGTAGCTTGTTATTATCCAAACTGTAGGAATAAGAAGATGAAATCTGGTTGAGGCGCCAAAGTCCATTAGTATAAAATCTGTAGATTGTGAATTGTCCCCAGCTCTTCGTTAAATCCATAAATGTCAAAAGTATAAACCGCATTTTGTGTTCAGTGGAAGTCATGAATGCGAGAAGCTACAAACGTGTACAAAATTGTTGGTTCCCTTCTGTTAAAGTAAGAAGAACCCACAATAGTCACTGAAATAACTTGAAACTGACAAAAGTAATTTTCAAATTAAATTTACTGAAAAATAATGCGTGGACAAAAATAATGGTTCTCTTAATGTAATATTTGGTTGCACAACTTTTTTAGGGCAATCACTGTAACGTTCAGTGAGACTTCTGCCCCCCTCCACCTCGTTCACATGCATTTTGGCAGCTCCTTGTGAGCAAACTGCTCCTTATGTCTCACATGTGAAGGCGTCTTCTTCAGAATACCGGGTCTCAGCGCCTTCTACAGATGTTCAGTAGGATTTAGATCAGGGCTCATAGATACCACTTCAGAAGAGTCCAATGCTTTGAGATTATTGGATGTTTTCTCTTGTGTGGTTTGGTCATTATCCTGTTGGAGGACCCATGACCTGCAACTCAGAACAAGCTTTCTGACACAGGGCAGGATGTTTCGCCCCAGAAATGCTTGATAACCTAGAGATTTCTTTGTACTCTGCACAGATTCAAGACCCCTTCTGCCAGATGCCTTTTCCTCGTGTGATTCATTTTTGCATCTGTAATGTAACTTGCCAAAAAGAAAGTTTTGTCTCATCTGCCCAAAGGACATTCTCCCAGAAGCTTTCTGGCTTGTCAATATGTATTTTAGTAAATTCCAGTCTCGCTTGTTTAGGATTTGCTTTCAACAGTGGTTTCCTTCATGGTCATCTTTTATGAAGTTCACTTTAGCCAAGACAGCACCAGATGGTACAATCTGACATTAATGTTTCTTGACCTTGGAGTTCACCTCTATTATCTTTGGAAGTTGTCCTGGGCTCTTTTGTTACCATTCGTATTATCCGTGTCTTCAATTTGTCATCAATTTTCCTCTTGAGGCCACGCCCAGGGAGGTTGTATACAGTCCCGTAAACCTTAAACTTCTTAATAATGTGTGCAACTGTAGTAACAGGAACATCAAGTTGTTTGGAGATGGACTTATAGCATTTCCCTTTAACTTGTTTATCATTTTCTTTATAATCTCTGGAAACAACTCTCGCCTTCATTTTCTTTGCTCTGTGTTCAGTGTAGTACACATGATGATAACAAACAGCACAGTGAATACTTTGCACATTTCGAATAGTATGAAAAAGAATTCCAATAATCATTATTGGTGGTGGACAGTAGAAATCACACTGTAAAGACCTTATAATTATGTAAATACATGGTCATGTAGTTCAAAATGTATGTCCACAACACCCAAGCATGGACAGAAAGATAACTGCAAACCACAATATATACTCAAAAAGAACAACAAGCAGTCATAGAATCCAAAACAACCAAATTTTATTGTATAAACACAGACAAAATATATAGTGAGATAAAATGACCAGACAAATAGTGCCAAGAAGGGCTAAAAGATGACACAGGGCGTCATCAACAACATGTTTAAAGCCCAAGGTACGGCAGTCCCCACAGTGCAATCATATAGGTGACCATATAAAGTGCCGTATGAAATGTATAGCAGCAAAAATAATAGCCCATAGGTAAATAGAGCAACTAATCCCTCCTGATAAGCAGTCACATATGGGGTGGATCGGGGTCCCTGCGACTACATACCATCGGTTTAAGGTGATGTGCTTGCTACTGCCATTTTTCACGTGACTCCTGTCTTTATCTATGGCCACTTTGGGGTTCAATATGTGACTATTGTCTGGTCATTTTATCTCACTATATATTTTGTCTGTGTTTATACAATAAAATTTGGTTGTTTTGGATTCTATGACTGCTTGTTGTTCTTTTTGAGTATACATTTAGAAAAAGGCAAATGACTGGATACAAGTTTGTAGACACCAGTCAAACTAATTACAGTACACATCTTAGTTAAACATGCCTCTATGGTAAAATTATTTTCAATATTTTCTAGGGGTGCCATCATTTTTGTCCTTTTGTCCAGACCATTAGTTTTTACATTTTTCTGTTGAACCCACAATTCACAAGCAATGTCTGATTGTCATTAGTTATACTGTAAATTTAAATTGAAAATTACTTTGTCAATTTCAAGCCATTTCATTGACCATTGTTGGCTTTTCTTACTTTGACAGAAAGGAACCAAACATTTTGTTCATATCTTTGTATGTTATGTCCTCTGACACCAAATCCATGTTCTAAAAATGTAGAATTCTGAGTAATGTCCTCACTTTATGGTGTGTTATAAATCAGGGATTATTGAAATACACAGAATGTACAATTGTCATAAAGCTGGATGAAAGAATTTGTGTAGCCAATTATCAGTTCCTGAGAGCTAAATTATTTTTTATGGGTGATTGGATTATTTATGTTGGCAGAAAAATTATAATCAGTATTGACAGCAGATCTCCCTATTCAAACATGGGATGTGCTGCTTATAGCATAGTGTTGTATGGGGGGACAAAATCATCATATTAAACGATTGTTCTGTTGTCATCAGTAATAATAATAATAATAATAATAATAATAATTTTATTTATATAGCGCCAACATATTCCGCAGCGCTTTACAACTTATAGAGGGGACTTATACAGACAATAGACATTACAGCATAACAGAAATCACAGTTCAAAACAGATACCAGTAGGAATGAGGGCCCTGCTCGCAAGCTTACAATCTATGAGGAAAAGGGGAGACACGAGAGGTGGATGGTAACAATTGCTTTAGTTATTTGGACCAGCCATAGTGTAAGGCTCGGGTGTTCATGTAAAGCTGCATGAACCAGTTAACTGCCTAAGTATGTAACAGTACAGACACAGAGGCTATTCATTAGCCTTTGTAAACAAGCGCCGGTCAACTCACATATACTTGATATGTATTCTTTATTAGACTGAAATTGGCCCATCTAATTGTACCTTACGTTACTAATACGTCTCAGAGCTGAAATGCTGTATCTTGTATATTAGGCTCTGGTAACTCCTATGGTGCCTACTGAAGGCCACACCGATTGTTTTGAAGGATTTAAAATTTCTATTCTAAAAGGATCATTAAGCTGTGATACCGCGATTGTCTTGATCAAAATGGGATTTTCACAATAGATATCCAATTAATAAACAAATTTTTAAAAAATCCACAGGATGAAACAAAATAGTAGTATTTTACCTCAGATTCTGTAGATTGTGTAAAGCTGGTGCAAGTCTTTTTAATCCTTCATTGTCTAAGTAACACGAGGTTAGATCGAGTCTTTCTATGTTTGTGCAGGTTTCTAGAATAAATGCTAACACCGTACAATCTAAAGCCGATATGCGAATATGAGAAAGATCAAAACTTCTGTGAGATTTTAATGATTCCCGCACTAGAGGCTTATTACGGGTTTCAAACAAATAAAAGAATATATTGAGAAGACAACGCTTGCTGTCTGCAATTTCTATCAGTCCCTGTTTTTCTGGAATTAAGTCCTTTATCCAAGTGATGACATCAGTGGAGGCCTGAGCTGCTTGTCCATCCAGATATGAAGTTAGTATAGACCTTGTGGAGTTATCTGATAGACCACACAGGAACCGAAGAAATATTTCACAGCGTCCATCAGAAAAGGATTTGGCATCTTTTAGTGATTTCTGTAATTTCTCAGAAAAATCTGCATAATGCACCAAGGCTGAGAAGAATTCCTGCACAGTGAGATGCAAGAAAGAATAGGTCACAGGATCATCTGATTCCATCAGAAAACTTGATAAAAGCTTTGACTTATTGTCCACATGGAAGGATTCCAGATCTCGGTAATCAAAAATAATCAAGTGATTCATTACCCCATGTTCTGCCATCCACCCGATGGAGCGCAGGAGCTGCTGAGCTTCACTTTCATCACTTTTGTGCAGACTGTGATTGGACAGGATGTTGGCGATAAATATGGCAAACAGTTGTGTCACAGTTTTGGGTAATAATGACATCTGCTGATCACTACTTGTGGTTTGGAAGCTCCTGGATAACACTGTACAGATGATCCAGCAGTAGGATGGGATGTAACAGAACGTGTACAACGTCTCATTCTGCTTCACATAACTAAAAGCCTTTTCTGCCAGTTCAGGGTTAGAGAAGAAATTTTCAAAGTACATCTGTCGTTCTTCTGGAAAAAATCCAATAATTTCTACTGTTCGCTGGAAAACACTACAATTTATAGATGCCAGTCTGGTTGGGCGACTGGTCATCAGAACAGAACAACCATTCAGAAGAGACTTTTTCACCAAACTAACGACAATCTGGCCACAAGGTTTGAGCAGTTTAGGATGAGGGCACAAGTGATTGGATGAGAAATCCATTGCATGAAGACTTTCATCTAAGCCATCAAATATAAAAAGAAGCTTCTCTGGATCCTTCAAGATGGTCCCGAGCTGCGGTGCCAGATGTGGGTACTGATGAAGGATCATGGTCTCCAGACTAACATTATCCAGTTTGTTGAGTTCCCGGAATTTAAAGAAAAAGACAAAGGAGAATCTTTGATAGATATCACCCCTTGTCCAGTCATAGACAAACTTCTGCATCAGGGTGGTCTTCCCTACACCGGGCACTCCACTCACCATTACCATTTGTGGCACGAGTCTGGACTGCTGACACCGGCGAAACATTTTGCTGGGGGAAATGTGCCCTACTTCATCTTGGGCTTCTTTTATGTATTCCTCATGTTTTACTCCGGTCTGTAGGAGCTCATTCTCAGTGCGATCCCTGAAGTTATCGGTAGGGACAATGATAAGGTTCACATAACGTACGGAGAATGAAAAACTTTCCTCTCCTTGGTTAGATCCTGGTGGTTTGTTCTCAATCAATTTCTCAGTTTTGTCATATAAATGCTTTTTGTGAGACTTCTGGATGTCTATGGAAAAAAGTGGACAATATCAGTAAAGTTCAGATGGAATAAAATGATAATATGTTAATACGGTATGATATACTTGTGAAGAAATGGAGGGGATTCATACATAATACTGTCAAAAGTATCAGTTTATTATCTGCAAAAAAAGTGGCATCATTGGCAAAACTTTCAAAGCATGATAAATCAGTTTAAAGTATCTTGCTGACATTTATGTATTTTTTTTTCACCCCATGGGCAAGTAACTTCCATTAAGAAATCATCAAAAAGGACCAGGGGCTGGCTGGCTTTTTTCAGCCGTGGTGGGGGATGGAGGGTCCAGGAGTCGTGGTGGTCCGCCCTTGGTCTGCTTATCTCTGGCCACTGCATTAAAGAGGCAGGGATAACAGGCTTTAAAAAAGGTTGATACACAGATATAGGAACAGAACGCAGCCTGCTGCATAGATATGGGAGCAGAACCAAGGTTACTGCCTATATAGATACTGTAACAGAGACAAGACATGAGAACTGAACGGCACTTACAACAGAGATAAGGGAACTGAAAGGACCTAACTACAGATATATGGGAGCAGAACTGAGCTTACTACAGAGATAAGGATGGAGAACCAAGCTTACTACAGAGATATGGGAGCAGAACCGAGCTTACTACAGAAATATGAGAGCAGAACCCAGCTTACTATGGAGATATGGGAGCAGAACCAAGCTTACTACAGAGCTACAGGAGCAGAACCGATCTTACTACAGAGATATAGGAGCAGAACCGAGCTTTCTACAGAGATACGGGAGTAGAAACGAGCTTACTACAGAGATATGGAAGCCATACTGAGCTTACTACAGAGATAAGGGAGCAGAACCAAGCTTACTACGAGATATGGGAGCAGAACCAAGCTTACTACAGAGATAAGGAAGGAGAACCAAGCTTACTACAGAGATATGGGAGCAGAACCAAGCTTATTACAGAGATAAGGAAGGAGAACCAAGCTTACTACAGAGATATCAGAGCAGAACCGAACTTACTACAGAAATATGAGAGCAGAACCCAGCTCACAACAGAGATATGGGAGCAGAACCAAGCTTACTACAGAGCTACGGGAGCAGAACCGATCTTACCACAGAGATATAGGAGCAGAGCCTAGCTTTCTGCAGAGATACGGGAGTAGAACCGAGCTTACTACAGAGATATGGAAGCCGTACTGAGCTTACTACAGAGATAAGGGAGAAGAACCAAGCTTACCACAGAGATATGGGAGAAGAACCAAGTTTACCACAGAGATATGGGAGAAGAACCAAGCTTACTACAGAGACAGGGGAGCAAAACCAAACTTACTACAGAGATATGGGGGCAGAACCGAGTTACTACAAACATATGGGAGCAGAACTGAACTTACTATAGAGATATGGGAGCAGAACTGAGCTGACTACAGAGATATGGGAGCAGAACTGAGCTTACTACAGAGATATAGGAGCAGAACCAAGCTTACTACAGAGATAATGGAACAGAACAGAGATTACTACAGAGATATGGGAGCAGAACTGAGCTTACTTCAGAAATATGGGAGCAGAACATAGCTTACTTCAGCGATATGGGAGCAGAATCGAGTTTACTACAGAGATAAAGAAGCAGAAATAAGATTACTTCAGAGATATGGGAGCAGCACCGAGCTTACTACAGAGATATGGGAGCAAAACCGAGCTTACTACAGAGATACGAGAGCAGCACCGAGCTTTCTACAGAGAAATGGGAGCAGAATCGAGCATACTACAGAGATATGGGAGCAGAACTGAGCTTACTACAGAGATATGGGAGCAGAACTGAGCTTACTACAGAGATATGGGAGCAGCACCAAGCTTACTACAGAGATAAGGGAGCACAACCGAGCTTACTACAGAGATACAGGAACAGAACCAAGCTTACGGCATACATATGGTACCAGAATCTAGATTACTACATCGATACAGTGCTAAAACCAAGCTTACTGTTTAGATATGGCACATAACTGACTTGAAGGGAGCAGAACCGAGCTTACTACAGAGATATGGGAGAAGGACAGAGCTTACTACAGAGATATGGAAGCAGAACCAAGCTTACTACAGCGATATCGGAACAGAACTGAGCTTACTACAGAGATAAGGGAGTACAACCGTATTACTACAGAGATAAGGGAGCACAACAGAGCTTACTACAGAGATACAGAAACAGAACCAAGCTTACTGCATACATATGGTAACAGAATCTAGAATACTACATCAATACAGTGCTAAAACCAAGCTTACTGCTTAGATATGGCACCATAACTGAGGTTACTTACAAACATAAATACCACTCCAGAAACACGGACATTTAAACACACAGTACTGCAGGGGCGTTGCTAGGGTAATAAAAGATCAGGGGCCCAAGACCCAAAGTGCATGTCTCCCCACACGACCACCCTAAAGTCATTTAAAATAGCATCTATACATACAGTTGTGCTCAAAAGTTTACATACCACGGCAGAATTTATGCTTTCTTGGACTTTTTTAGAGAGTATCAATGATAACACCAAAACTTTTTTTCCACTCATGGTTAGTGGTTGGGTGAAGCCATTTATTGTCAAACTACTGTGTTTTCTCTTTTTAAATCATAACAACAACCCAAAACATCCAAATGACACTAATCAAAAGTTTATATCATGATAACATGCACAGAAGTTGACACAAATGGGTTTGAATGGCTACTAAAGGTAACCTGTGATCTGTTTGCTTGTAATCAGTGTGTGCATAAAAGCTGAGTGAGTTTCCGGGATCCAGACAGACTCTAGCATCTTTCATCCAGCCAATGACGTTTCTGGATTGTGAGTCATGGGGAAAGCAAAAGAATTGTCAATGGATCTACGGGAAAAGGTAGTTGAATTGTATAAAACAGGAAAAGGTTACAAAAAGATATCCCAGGAATTGATAATGCCAGTCATCAGCGTTCAAACTGTGATTAACAAATGGAAAATCAGGAGCTCTCTAAAAACAAAACCACGGACACTCAGGTAGACCAACAAAAATGTCTTCCGCCAGGAAGATTGTTCGGGATGCAAAGAAAAACCCACAAATAACATCAGCTGAAATACTGGACTCTCTGAAAACTAGTGGTGTGGCTGTTTCAAGATCCAAAATAAGAAGGCACTTGAAGAAAAATGGGCTGCATGGTCGAGTTGCCAGAAGAAAGCCATTACTGCGCAAATGCCACAAAGTATCTTGCCTGCAATATGCTAAACAGCACAGAGACAAGCCTCAAAACTTCTGGAACAAGGTAATTTGGATTGATGAGACCAAAATTGATCTTTTTAGCCACAACCATAAAGTGACATTTGGAGAGAGGTCAACAAGGCCTAGGATGAAAGGAACACCATTCCTACTGTAAAGCACGGAGGTGGATCACTGATGTTTTGGGAATGTGTAAGCTACAAAGGTACAGGAAACTTGGTCAGAGTTGAAGGAAAGATGAATGCAGCACGTTATCTCTGAAAAAAGGCCAAGAAAGCAAAAATTCTGCCGGGGTATGTAAACTTTTGAGCACAACTGTATATAATTAAAGTATATCGCTGCTGCTAACCAAAAACACACAATGCAAAGACCAATATTATCAAAATTACTACTGTAAAAGGCCAAAACAATACTGCTACACGATGTCCACTAACATCACCACTACACAGCGAATACATAATATTACAATATCATTACCTCTACAAAACATTCTATACAAAGACCAATGATACCATACACCTACTACACAATGACTGAAACACATTAAGCTGTGTTAATTAAGCTAATAAAAAAAAAAGAAAAAACGCTACTAAAGAGCAATGTTACCACCTTACAGTAACTGTATATTGGTAGATATCAGTCCCGCAGAACATACACGTGATTACAGTAAGTTATATATAGTAACGCACAGATGATCGTCTTTCTGATTCAGGTCGCTCACTTTTCCATCCGGCCCAGACCAAAATGACAACTTCTCCAGCAATGACTCGTCTGCAGAAATTACAACAAAAACACATTTGACTTCTCACATTTCCGCAGCCTTCTCCATCTATTCCTAACCTACAAAAACTCCACACTCTTCGTGCACCTGTGATGTGGAACACTGACCCCAATATTTAAAAAATGGTGTCGTTACTATGATTACTCCCTTCCCATAAAAAAATTGAAGTGTCCCATAGAAAGTACTAATGTCCCTACTGTGCAAAGACCTGTATGCTCCTTTGAAGGATATAATATCCCAAGTGCCCCCTTCCAACAAAAGTTTACATACCCCGGCAGAATTTTTGTTTTCTTGGACAGTTTTCAGAGAATATGAATGATAATGCCAAAACTTTTTCTCCACTCATGGGTAGTGGTTGGGTGAAGTCATTTAGCCATCAGAAGTTCACATACCCCATTTAATATCGTGTATTGCCCCCTCTAACATCAATGACAGCTTGAAGTCTTTTGTGGTAGTTGTGGATGAGGTTCTTTATTTCCTCAGATGGTAAAGCTGCCCACTCTTCTTGGCAAAAAGCCTCCAGTTCCTGTAAATTCCTGGCCTGTCTAGCATGAACAACGTGCTTGAGATCTCCCCAGAGTGGCTCAATGATATTGAGGTCAGGAGACTGAGATGGCCACTCCAGAACCTACACTTTGTTCTGCTGTAGCCAATGACAGATCCACTTGGCCATGTGTTTTGGATCGTTGTCATGTTGGAACGTCCAAGTACATCCCATGCGCAGCTTCCGGGCTGATGAGTGCAAATTTGTCTCCAATATTTGCTGATAACGTGCTGCATTCATCTTTCCTTCAACTCTGACCAAGTTTCCTGTGCCTTTGTAGCTCACACATCCCAAAAACATCAGCGATCCACCTCCATGCTTTACATTAGGAATAATGTTCCTTTCATCATAGGCCTTGTTGAACTCTATCCAAATGTAATGTTTATGGTTGTGGCCAAAAAGTTCACTTTTGGTCTCATCACTCCAAACTACGTTGTTCCAGAAGTTTTGAGGCTTGTCTCTGTGCTGTTTAGCGTACTGTAGGCAAGATACTTTGTGGCATTTGCGCAGTAATGGCTTTCTTCTGGCAAGCCCATTTTTCTTCAAGTGCCTTCTTATTGTGCATCTTGAAACAGCCACACCGCTAGTTTTCAGAGAGTCCTGTATTTCAGCTGCTGTTATTTGTGGGATTTTCTTTGCACCTCAAACAATTTTCCTGGCAATTGTAGGAGACATTTTTGTTGGTCTATCTGACCGTGGTTTTGTTTTTACAGAGCCTCTGATTTTCCATTTGTTAATCACTGTTTGAACGCTGCTGCCTGGCATTATCAATTCCTTGGATATGTTTTTGTAACGCTTTCCTGTTTTATACAGTTCAACTACCTTTTCCCGTGGATTCGTTGACAATTATTTTGCTTTCCCCATGACTCACAATCCAGAAACGTCAGTGGCTGGATGAAAGATGCAAGAGTCTGTCTGGATCCCAGAAACTCACTCAGCTATTTTGCACACACACTGATTACAAACAAACAGGTCACAGGTGAGGATGTTACCTTTAGTAGCCATACAAACCCATTTGTGTCAACTTCTGTGCATGTTATCAAGCCAAAATCACCAGGGTATGTGAACTTTTGATCAGGATCATTTGGATGTTTTGGGTTGTCATTATGATTTAACCCCTTCATGCCATGCGCCGTAGTAGTACGGCGCTGCCGGCACTGCATTAGTGCCAGCCGCAGTACTAGCACGGCGCCCCGATCACCGCGGTCTCACGCTGAGCGCCGCGGTGATCGGGTGCGGGTGTCAGCTGTATATGACAGCTGACACCCCGCAGCAATGCCCACGATCGGCGCTGTCGCCGATCGCGGGCATTTAACCCCTCTGATGCCGCTGTCAATAGTGACAGCGGCATAGAGGGGGATCGCGCAGGGACGGGGGCTCCCGGCGCTCTCCCACCGGAGCAGCGCGATCTCATCGCGCTGCTCCGGTGACCTGGAAGGAGTCCCCGGATCCAAGATGGCCGCGGGACTCCTTCCGGGTCATGAGATGACCCTGCTTGCCGGCGTCTGCTGAGAATCCTCATAGCAGGCGCCGGCAAGCCTCTGCAATGTGCCTGTCACATCGGTGATCAGACAGAGTGCTGTGCACACTGTCTGATCAACGATCTGTGATGTCCCCCCCTGGGACAAAGTAAAAAAGTAAAAAAAAATTTTTTCCACATGTGTAAAAAAAAAAAAAAAAAAAAATCCTAAATAAAGAAAAAAAAAATATATATATTCCCATAAATACATTTCTTTATCTAAATAAAAAAAACACCACACAATAAAAGTACACATATTTAGTATCGCCGCGTCCGTAACGACCCCACCTATAAAACTATATCACTAGTTAACCCCTTCAGTGAACACCGTAAAAAAAAAAAAAAAAAACAAGGCAAAAAACAATGCTTTATTCTCATACCGCCAAACAAAAAGTGGAATAACACGCGATCAAAAAGACGGATATAAATAACCATGGTACCGCTGAAAACGTCATCTTGTCCCGCAAAAAAAAAGCCGCCATACAGCATCATCAGCAGAAAAATAAAAAAGTTATAGCTCTCAGAATAAAGCGATGCAAAAACAATTATTTTTTTATATAAAATAGTTTTTATTGTGTAAAAGTGCCAAAACATAAAAAAATGACATAAATGAGGTATCGCTGTAATCGTACTGACCCGAAGAATAAAACTGCTTTATCCTTTTTACCAAACGCGGAACGGTATAAACGCCCCCCCTAAAAGAATTTCAGGAATTGCTGGTTTTTGTTCATTCCGCCTCCCAAAAATCGGAATAAAAAGCGATCAAAAAATGTCATGTACCCGAAAATGTTACCAATAAAAACGTCAACTCGTCCTGCAAAAAACAAGACCTCACATGACTCTGTGGACCAAAATATGGAAAAATTATAGCTCTCAAAATGTGGTGATGCAAAAACTATTTTTTGCAATAAAAAGCGTCTTTTAGTGTGTGATGGCTGCCAACCATAAAAATCCGCCCAAAAAACGCTATAAAAGTAAATCAAATCCCCCTTCATCACCCCCTTAGTTAGGGAAAAATAATAAAATTTTAAAAAATTATATTTATTTCCATTTTCGTTAGGCTACTTTCACACTCGCGTCAGTACGGGGCCGTCGCGCTGCGTCGGCCCGACATACCGACGCATACTGTGCAAGCGCCGCACAACGGGGGCAGCGGATGCTGTTTTTCCACGCATCCGCTGCCCCATTGTGAGGTGCGGGGAGGTGGGGGCGGAGTTCCAGCCGCGCATGCTCGGTCGGAAATGGTGGACCGTCAGCACAAAAAAAGTTACATGTAATGTTTTTTGCTGCCGGCGGTCCGCCACAACACGACGCAACCGTCGCACGACGCTTGCGACGTGTGTCAATACGTCGCTAATGTTAGTCTATGGGGAAAAAATGCATCCTGCAGATGACTTTGCAGGATGCGTTTTTTCGCCAAAACGACGCATTGCGACGTATGCAAAAAAACGCTAGTGTGAAAGTAGCGCTAGGGTTAGGACTAGGGTTGGGGTTAGGGTTTCAGTTAGAATTGGGGAGTTTTCACTGTTTAGGCACATCAGGGGCTCTCCAAACGCGACATGGCGTCCGATCTCAACGCGTTTGTTTGCGTTAAAAACGCATGCGTTTTTATAGAAAAAAACCAGAACACACACTGAAAAGTCACCCACCACCATCAAGGTGATAAAGGGATCCAAACCCTAACCCTAAACTCATCCCTAACCGTTTAATGAACATTTTCTGACAGTCATAGTGCCACGTATTTCAGTGCCACGTATTTCAGTGCCACGTATTTCAGTGCCACGTATTTCAGTGCCACGATATTTCAGTGCCACGTATTTAAGTGCCACGATATTTCAGTGCCACGATATTTCAGTGAAATACGTGGCACTGAAATATCGTGGCATTTACGTGAAATACGTGGCACTTAAATACGTGGCACTTAAATACGTGGCACTTAAATACGTGGCACTTAAATATCTTGGCGTGTACATGAAATACGTGGCACTTATATACGTGGCACTTATATACGTGGCACTTATATACGTGGCACTTATATACGTGGCCACTGAAATATCGTGGCACTTATATACGTATATACGTATATACGTATATAAACGTATTTCAGTGCCACGTATTTCAGTGCCACGTATTTCAGGTTAGGGGTAGGGTTAGGGTTTTTTGGTTTTTTCTTGTTTTCTTGTGTTTTTCTATAAAAACGCATGCGTCTAAAAAACGCATGCGTTTTACCGCGATTACATGCGTTTTTTCACACATGCGTTTTTTTTAAAAACGCATGCAGATAAAAACGCAAGTGTGAAACCAGCCTTACCCTTGGGAAAATAAAAACATGGGGGCTAAAATATAATTTTCGTGGAAAAAAATATATTTTTTATTTTCGCGGCTCTGCGTTATAAACTGTAGTGAAGCACTTGGGGGTTCAAAGTTCTCACAACACATCTAGATAAGTTCCGTGGGGGGCCTAGTTTCCAATATGGGGTCACTTGTGGGGGGTTTCTACTGTTTAGGTACATCAGGGGCTCTGCAAATGCAACATGACACCTGCAGACCAATCCATCTAAGTCTGCATTTCAAACGGCACTCCTTCCCTTCCGAGCTCTGCCGTGCGCCCAAACAGTGGTTTATCCCCATATATGAAGTATCAGCGTACTCAGGACAAATTGGACAACAACTTTTGTTGTCCAATTTCTCCTGTTACCCTTGGGAAAATAAAAATGTGGGGGCTAAAATATAATTTTCGTGGAAAAAAAAATATTTTTTATTTTCATGGCTCTGCGTGATAAACTGTAGTGAAACACTTGTTGGTTCAAAGTTCTCACAACACATCTAGATAAGTTCCGTGGGGGGTCTAGTTTCCAATATGGGGTCACTTGTGGGGGGTTTCTACTGTTTAGGTACATCAGGGGCTCTGCAAATGCAACATGACACCTGCAGACCAATCCATCTAAGTCTGCATTTCAAACGGCGCTCCTTCCCTTCCGAGCTCTGCCGTGCGCCCAAACAGTGGTTTCCCCCAATGTATGGGGTATCAGCGTACTCAGGACAAATTGGACAATAACTTTTGTGGTCCAATTTCTCCTGTTACCCTTGGGGGGAAAAAAATTGCGGGCTAAAACATCATTTTGTGGAAAGAAAAAATGATTTTTTGATTTTCACAGCGCTACATTCTAAACTTTAGTGAAACAACTGGGGGTTAAAAGTGCTCACCACACATCTAAATAAGTTCCTTAGGGGGTCTTCTTTCCAAAATGGTGTCACTTGTGGGGGTTTCCACTGTTTAGGCACGTCAGGGGCTCTCCAAACACGACATGGGTTCCGATCTCAATTCCAGCCAATTTTGCATTGAAAAGTCAAATGGCGCTCCTTCCCTTCCGAGCTCTGCCATGCGCCCAAACAGTGGTTTATCCCCATATATGAAGTATCAGCGTACTCAGGACAAATTGCACAACAACTTTTGGGGTCCAATTTATCCTGCTACCCTTGGGAAAATAAAAAATTTGGGGCAAAAAGATCATTTTTTGTGAAAATTAATATTAATTTTTTTTACGGCTCTACATTATAAACTTATGTGAAGCACTTGGAGGTTCAAAGTGCTCACCACACATCTAGATTAGTTCCTTAGAGGGTCTACTTTCCAAAATGGTGTCACTTGTGGGGGTTTCCACTGTTTAGGCACGTCAGGGGCTCTCCAAACACGACATGGGTTCCGATCTCAATTCCAGCCAATTTTGCATTGAAAAGTCAAATGGCGCTCCTTCCCTTCCGAGCTCTGCCATGTGCCCACTCAATGGTTTACCCCAACATGTGGGGTATCGGCGTACTCAGGACAAATTGTACAACAACTTTTTTGGTCCAATTTCTCCTGTTACCCTTGGTAAAATAAAACAAATTGGATCTGAAGTAAAAATTTTGTGAAAAAAAAGTTAAATGTTCAATTTTTTTTAAACATTCCAAAAAATTCCTGTGAAGCACCTGAAGGGTTAATAAACTTTTTGAATGTGGTTTAGAGTACCTTGAGGGGTGCAGTTTTTAGAATGGTGTCACTTTTGGACATTTTCTGTCATGTAGACCCCTCAAAGTCACTTCAAGTGTGAGGTGGTCCGTAAAAAAAATGGTTTTGCAAATTTTGTTGCAAAAATTAGAAATCGCTGGTCAACTTTTAACCCTTATAACTCCCTAACAAAAAAAAATTATGTTTCCAAAATTGTGCTGATGTAAAGCAGACATGTGGGAAATGTTGTTTATTAACTATATTATGTGATATAACTCTCTAATTTAAGGGCATAAAAACGAAAAATTTGAAAATTGCTAAATTTTCATAATTTTCGACAAATTTCTGTTTTTTTCACAAATAAATGCAAGTCATATCGAAGAAGTTTTACCACTATCATAAAGTACAATATGTCACGAGAAAACAATCTCAGAATCACCAGGATCCGTTGAAGCGTTTCAGAGTTATGACCTCATGAAGTGACAGTGGTCAGAATTGTAAAAATTGGCCGTGTCACTTAGGTGAAAACAGGCTTTGGGGTGAAGGGGTTAAAAAGAGAAAACAGTAGTTTGACAACAAATGGCTTCACCCAACCACTAACCATGAGTGGAGAAAACGTTTTGGTGTTATCATTCATATTCTCTGAAAAAAGGCCAAGAAAGCAAAGATTCTGCCGGGGTATGAAAACTTTTGAGCACAACTGTATATACAGATGCTTCTCACAAAATTAGAATATCATCAAAAAGTTAATTTATTTCAGTTCTTCAATACAAAAAGTCAAACCCATCTATATATATAAGAGGCATCGTGATTACTCGCTAATCTCGCCCCCTGCACAGTAGCTCCGCCCCCCACATCACCACACACAATCCCGCCCCCCACATTACCACACATAATCCCGCCACCCCACCACATTACCACACATAATCCCGCCCCCCACATTACCACACATAATCCCGCCCCCCCACCACATTACCTCACATAATCCCGCCCCCACCACAATACCACACATAATCCCACCCCCCACCACATTACCACACATAATCCCCCCACCACATTACCACACATAATCCCGCCCCACCACATTACCACACATAATCCCGCCCCCCCACCACATTACCACACACAATCCCGCCCCCCACATTACCACACACAATTCCGCCCCCCACCACATTACCACACACAATCCGGCCCCCCACATTACCACACACAATCCCGCCCCGCCACCACATTACCACACATAATCCCGCCCCCCCACCACATTACCACACACAATCCCGCCCCCCACATTACCACACACAATCCCGCCCCGCCACATTACCACACAAAATCCCGCCCCCCACCACATTACCACACATAATCCCGCCCCCCCACCACATTACCACACATAATCCCGCCCCCCCACCACATTACTCACATAATCCCGCCCCCACTACATTACCACACATAATCCCGCCCCCCACCACATTACCACACATAATCCCGCCCCCCAACACATCACCACACACAAAAATTTACCACATACAATCCCGCCCCCCACCACATTACCACACACAATCCCGCCCCCCACATTACCACACACAATCCCGCCCCGCCACCACATTACCACACATAATCCCGCCCCACCCCATCACCACACATAATCCCGCCCCCACCACATTACCACATAATCCCGCCCCCCCACCACATTACCACACATAATCCCGCCCCCCCACATTACCACACATAATCCCACCCCCCAACACATTACCCGAACATAATCCCGCCCCCCACCACATTACCACACACAATCCGGCCCCCCACATTGCCACACACAATCCCGCCCCGCCACCACATTACCACACATAATCCCGCCCCCCCACCACATTACCACACACAATCCCACCCCCCCACCACATTACCACACACAATCCCGCCCCCCCACCACATTACCACACACAATCCCGCCCCCCACATTACCACACACAATCCCGCCCCGCCACATTACCACACAAAATCCTGCCCCCACACCACATTACCACACATAATCCCGCCCCCCACCACATTACTCACATAATCCCACCCCCCACTACATTACCACACATAATCCCGCCCCCCACCACATTACCACACATAATCCCGCCCCCCAACACATCACCACACACAAAAATTTACCACATACAATCCCGCCCCCCACCACATTACCACACACAATCCCGCCCCCACCACATTACCACATAATCCCGCCCCCCCACCACATTACCACACATAATCCCGCCCCCGGCCACATTACCACACATAATCCCACCCCCCAACACATTACCAGACATTATCCCGCCCCCCACCACATTACCACACATAATCACACCCCCCACATTACCACACACAATCCCGCTGTCGGGGCCGTAATAACGACAATTAATCCTCATTCACCAGTCATTCCAAATTGTAATGTGAGCGCAGAACTTCTGGTACCGGAAAAAGAAATGATTCAGACACGTAGCTGATTCAATCTTTGCTGATGCTCTTGCGATCACCTCAGTGAGGAGCTGAGCAGCAACTGTGCTTTATTTTCCAATACATAGTACTAAAAAGGGAATGCAATGGGTGGGGTTTAAGCAGCATACATCTAGTGCTTAGTCTCTCTGATTCGTCGAACGTCTCCTGGTGAATTCCTCCTCTTCTTATCATTCCTTTAGTTTCGTTTCCAAAGAAATGATTCATCCCTCCAGACACAAACCAGAAACGAAACTGCCTGGCAGCCATTTTAAATCATTAACTAACAGATAGGAAAAACTTATTGTTTCACAGTATAAGAGTATAACAGTACAAAAAGAGTATAAAGATATATAAAAGTACAAAGGTATATAAGAAAATACATTTTCACCTTGACAATCCCCCCTAAACACTAAGTTTTTCCCTTAAAGAAAGATCCTTCGAGACTGTCCATGTGATGGGAAAAGGGGAGGTGGATTTCTTCATCCAGACACCTCAGAAGCTCTCCCCTAGTGAGAGGCCTCCAGGCAGCTGAACCCTTCACTAACCTCACATGGAGTTCTCCCACTGTCCCTAAACTAGATCTCCTAGCATCATCTGAAAATGGGGGATTTTGTCTATTCTCTTAAGAGGAATATACTTCGGGATCTTCCCTGGATCAGTACCATTGTACTCTGGTGGGTCTACTTCTTGATTGAGGAAGGTGCCAGTCGGAGTTGCTTTGGCAATAACCTTTTTATACAAGGGAATAACACAACAGAGGATTATCGATTCAATTATAAGGAGAGCAATCAGTACTAAACAAACTTATTGAAGGAATCCCTTGATCCCACCTAACCAACTGGAGAAGAAAGATGTGTCTGCTCCAGCATACATGACACGTCGTCTTATTGTCCTAATTTGTTCAACTTCTTTAGAAACCTTCAGGTCTTTCGGATCTACATTTCGCCATTCAGGTCTGGCTGTCTATATTTCGTCTCGTAAGTCTTTGGTCATACCGTCAATGAATGTATTTACCAATACTCTAACATCAAGTGGGTTTATGGGACTGTACTCCATGTCTTCCTATTTCAGCTGTAACCGTCCAACGTATAGCTCTACACTCTCTCCTTTGTCACATCTGTAGAAGATCTTAATTTGTGTCCTAGCACGTCACCTGTTTTTGTGCTCACTAACTACCTAGGCCTGCCTAGGTGCACTTAATACGTCCATCATATTGTCATTATTTGTCTGTAGAATGAGAAAGGTTGGTTCTCAGGGTCAGCCAAATGTTTTTGCGTAGCTAGCTAGTCAGAGGGCCTCCAGGGATAACACTCCTGTATCTGTCTTACCCTACCCGATGTGGTTGGTTCTCTGGTGGTGGGGGCGACATGACATGCTGGTCTACAGCTCCTTCCCAAAAGGATTACTGTCAGCCTACTCCTAAAAGTTAATGTCTCCAGTATCCACCAACCACAATCCTGTGTCAGCTTCTTATATCACTGCATGTGATCTTGTCTGGACAGGATTCAGTGTAATTCTCTTAGGTCGGGTTGCAGCACGGGTCATACAAGTGTTAGGGCCCAAATCCTCAACTATACCCTGAAAGGCATCTTGGCTAAAATTGACAAATCTTTGTTCACTGTAATATATATAATTGATCCATTCAACATTTTTATTAATCTGCACCTGTGGGATTATAGAAGCAATGCCGGCATAAATCTGATTCTGGGCTTCAAAACTGGTCAGGCACCCCCCTTGGCACCCCAATGGCATCAATATATACTAGTGGATCTTCTTCATAACTCATGTGGAGCTGATCAAAACTTCTCCTCTTTCTGGTAGGTTCATCATCAGGTATCTTTGGTGTACATATATTGTGTATGTTTGATTAGCAAATCAGTATCTAGAGAACTGTTCTCCCTACAGAAACCTGTCTCGAAGATCCCTACTGGTGTACCTGTAGTGTTATAGGAATTATAGCAGGTGTAATTGTCAGCTAATACGATTACTTCTCCTGGGACCTTTAGTTTAGGTTCCTTATGAATCAGTGGAACGTAATCTGGACAATCAGTGGGCTTCAAACCTTTCAGCAAATTCATGACACAGGCAGTGGTGTTGTCATCAGGGAAAAGCAACACATGTGTGTATAGATATGTATTCGCAGCAGCACAAGCAATACATCCTACAGAGATATTCTGGACTCTTACATTGTATCTCACCCATTCTAACCATAGGTTTTTCCTTGGGGCTGTTTGTGTTTCTATGGAGAAAACCTCTTGCCAACTAAGACCTGGAATGGGGATTACTTCATTAACTATATTTTGCAAACGCTCACCTGGGCCTGTTTTAGGTGTACTGGTAACAGGGGCCTTGGTTGGTCTGAAACTAATATCCTGGAGCTGTATATGGCCTAAATTCCCATGGTATCCACTATTAAATACATAATTAAAATGCCTTCCCAGTACGAACGTCTGCAGATCAGCAGATTGGGGGCTTTCAAGATTTAGGAGGAGGGGGTGACAACTTTTACCCCATTTACAGCCCCTAAGTGGTTGCAGAAGGGCTGTTAGATGCATTCTCTCACGAAGACTCCTACCCGTCCCATCCTTGGGAACATGGCTTCACTAGGTTTATATCCCCAATCATCTCCCGTGTTCCAGGCAGCATCTGTCCAATAATAACAATTATTGTTGTCATTTCTGGTAACACATATAAAACTGGATAGTTCCCTCTACCGCCCATTCAGTCTCGGGGCACTTGACTACATCACAGAAATCAAATCGCCAGATATTCACCGGGGCTGTCAGGTTTATCCAGAGAATAGTGGAGCCAGAATTCTTATCTACAATAGGGGCCGAAGAGGTAGGGGCGAGGATGGCCCCCAGTCCCAAGGTCAAAAACAGCAACATTTCCCTTCAGTCACTTCTGTGACTAAACACTGGTTCGGTCTCTTTTACAGTGTGAAGCGTGAATCCAGGTGCTCTTTCCTTCAAGTTTTACTGCGGTGGGGGGGTGACCAGGATCACTGTGTGGGGTCCTTCAAATCTCGGCTGGAGACAATCTCTGCACACAAACATTTTCACATACACCAAGTCTCCTGGCACAAAGGGATGGTGTCCAGGAACCTTGTCTGGGTCTGGAAGAGAACTGAAGACAGTTAAATGCACTTTGGCAAGGTGTCCATGTGAGGCCTGCACATAGCTAGTCAAGTCCTGGTACTTGAGCTGCAACTGTTGTGGAAAGAAACATTCAAGATTGGGGCCCCTGCCAAACAGAATCTCATACGGTGACTGTCCTGTCTTCCTGTTTGGGGTATATCTTACTGAAAACAAAGCTAGAGGAAGGCATTCTGTCCATGGTTTACCAGTCTCTGCCATTGCCTTCTGGATTTTAAGCTTAAGAGTTCCATTTAGTCTCTCCACTTTTCCACTACTCTGTGCATGGAGTATGCAATGCTTGACTTACCCCCAGTGCTGCCATTACCTCTGACATAATCTCTCCAGTAAAATGGGAACCCCGATCGCTTTCAATGACTTCAGGAACTCCATACCTGCATATGATCTCAGCCATCAGTTTCTTCGCCGTTGTCTTAGCCGTAGCTTTGGCAACTGGGTAGGCTTCTGGCCAACCTGAAAATAAATCAATGCAGACCAACACATACTCATACGTCCCTACCCTGGGTAACTGAATATAATCATTCTGCAGTCTCTGGAATTGGTTAAAGGGCCGGGGAGTGTGTTTGGATGGGGTTTTCACTGTCCTACTCTGATTATGTGTGGCACATATCATGCAGCTCTGTACCTGCCTTTCTGCGCAGGTGGAAAACCCGGGGGGCAATCCATTGTTTCTGTAGGGTGTCACACATGGCCGTCTTCGAGTGGTGCACATTCCCGTGCAGAACCTGTGCCATCATTGGGTACAGTACCTGTGGTAGGCAGACCTTTTCACCCCTCCCCCATAGTCCAGTGACGGTATCAGAGCAAGCCCCTATCTTTTGCCACCTATTTTTCTCCTCCTTACTTGCCTGTTCTTGTAACCGGGCTAAGATGTCTTTCAACACAAGTGGAGATGGTGGGGTGTCTAGGTGATGTACTCGAGAGGCCACAGGAGTGCTTGCTGCTTTCTTCGCAGCCTGGTCTGCCAGTGCGTTACCCTTTTATCCGTCCATCAGTGCCTTTGGTATGTGCCTTTACCTTTATGATGCCTGATTGGGTGGGAAGCTGTAGTGCATTCATAAGTTGCTGGACTGCCTCAGCATGTTTAAAGGGGTGGCCATTTGCTGTCAGGAAAGCCCTGGCTCTCCAGATAGGCCCATAATCGTGTGTAATGCCAAAAGCATACCTGGAATCAGTGTAGATATTTACAGTCTTACCTTCTGCTAGTTTGCATGCTTCTTGTGCAGACATATGAGCTGGCATTAACTCTGCCTTGATTATCTCATGTTCTGAGACCACAGCATATCTGGTACAGTAGCATCCTCGGTCATCTTGGTGACGGGATCCATCTACAAAAAGCTCAAAATCAGCATTAGAATGGGCACACTAGAGACCAGCCGTTTCCTGAGACATCAATTCTAGACAATCATGTGGTTTGGAAACCTAATCTTGTTCCTCTGGATCCATTCTAGAAAGAAAAAGAAAGAGTGTCCTTGCTCATGTCACCTTCATGTCACCTACTCCTCCCCCCTTTGGATCCAGGGGAACTAGGAGAAGAGTAGCGGGGTTTAGGACAGTGCACCTTTTCAAAGTCACATCAGTAGGCATGAGAATAGCACACCGAAGTCGCAGCTGTCCAGCCATGGACATGTGGCTAGATTATACTTGGTTAGGGATACTATATACATCATGTGGGGTGTGGACCATCAGTGGGTAATTGAAAACAATCTCTGAAGACTTGTGTAGCAACAGCTGGACAGACAACACAGTCCAAATACAGGAGGGACTTCCTCTTGCCACCCTATCCAGGCGGCCGCTGTAATAAGCAACAGGTCTCTATTTGTCTCCATGAAGCTGAATCAGCAAACCTGTAACATGTCCTGCATAGGTGAGCTCTGTCTGCAAGGCAGTCTGCAATACTGTACGGCAGTGCCCGGGTGTCTTGTAATCATATATAGGGCCTGCAATGTGTAACACTGTATCACAGGGCAAATTCCCTCTTTGGGTGGACATAGCGTCTCCTGGATACAAGGGGCCATAAGTGGCAAGGTAGGCCTGACACTCTTGGGCTATAACTGGCCCCCCCTTTCGTTTCTTAACGGGAAACACGGGTGTGTTACATGGGGAAACACAGGGTATCAGGGCACCATTATCGAATAACATTTGTATTTGCCCCTTGAGACAACTGCTCCTGATCATGTTTCAAAGGAGGGACATACTAAAAAGAATGAAGAAAAGGAATAAATAAAAAGAATGAACATAATAACTTTTAGGTCCAAAGAGATGGAGAGGTGTTATAGATTTCTTATGCATCTTGGATATGAAATGAACACAAAATATATGTAGAATATTAGGAAATCAACATATCCCATAAAAACAGGTGTATACTATATTCCCTGAGCGTGATAGGTGGGGAATTAACATGAAATATATGTAGATAATAGAGGAATTAACACATATCCCATATAAACAGGTGTTTATTTTATTCCCTGAGCCTGATAGGTGGGGAATGAACATGAAATATATGTAGAGAATAGAGGAATGAACACATATCCCATATAAACAGGTGTATATTATATTCCCTAACACTGATAGGTGGGGAATGAAGATGAAATATATGTAGAGAATAGGAGAATGAACACATATCCCATATAAACAGGTGCATATTATATTCCCTGAGCGTGATAGGTGGGGAATGAACATGACATATATGTAGAGAAGAGGAGAATGAACACATATCCCATATAAACAGGTGTATATTATATATTCCCTGAGCGTGATAGGTGGGGAATGAACATGAAATATATGTAGAGAATAAGGGAATGAACACATATCCCATATAAACAGGTGTATATTATATTCCCTGAGCCTGATAGGTGGGGAATGAACATGAAATATATGTAGAGAAGAGGAGAATGAACACATATCCCATATAAACAGGTGTATATTATATTCCCTGAGCGTGATAGGTGGGGAATGACCATGAAATATATGTAGAGAATAAGGGAATGAACACATATCCCATATAAACAGGTGTACATTATATTCCCTGTGCCTGATAGGTGGGGAATGAAGATGAAATATATGTAGATAATAGCGGAATGAACACATATCCCATATAAACAGGTGTATATTATATTCCCTGTGCCTGATAGGTGGGGAATGAAGATGAAATATATGTAGATAATAGGGGAATGAACACATATCCCATATAAACAGGTGTATATTATATTCCATGAGCGTGATAGGTGGGGAATGAACATGAAATATATGTAGACAATAGGGGAATGAACACATATCCCATATAAACAGGTGTACATTATATTCCCTGTGCCTGATAGGTGGGGAATGAAGATGAAATATATGTAGATAATAGAGGAATGAACACATATCCCATATAAACAGGTGTATATTATATTCCTTGTGCCTGATAGGTGGGGAATGAAGATGAAATATATGTAGATAATAGGGGAATGAACACATATCCCATATAAACAGGTGTGTATTATATTCCCTGTGCCTGATAGGTGGGGAATGAACATGAAATATATGTAGATAATAGAGGAATGAACACATATCCCATATAAACAGGTGTATATTATATTCCCTGTGCCTGATAGATGGGGAATGAACATGGAATATATGCAGATAATAGGGGAATGAACACATATGCCATATAAACAGGTGTATACTATATTCCCTGAGCCTGATAGGTGGGGAATGAACATGAAATATGTGTAAAGAATAGGAGAATGAACACATAGTCCATATAATCAGGTATATATTATATTCCCTGTGCCTGATAGGTGGGGAATGAACATGAAATATATGTAGATAATAGGAGAATGAACACATATTCCATATAATCAGGTATATATTATATTCCCTGAGCCTGATAGGTGGGGAATGAACATGAAATATATGTAGATAATAGGAGAATGAACACATATCCCATATAAACAGGTGTGTATTATATTACCTAAGCTTGATATCTCTTCAAATGTAACATGTTTGGCAAGAAAAAACACAATACGACATGCCAAATTATCCCCTGTGTATAATGGCCAAAGTAATGGCACCTAGCCCTTTTAAGATACAACACTAACAATTCCCTAATCCAGTGTTTTTCCAGTTCTAGTTGCCTCTTGGGATTAGTCACCTTGTTGTGCAGAGGTTCTCACATCCTTCTCTGCTTAGCCCCATTTTATATTCTTATGAAAGTGTGGAATAAGGTTACTGAAATTGTGATTTTGAATTGTTTGTAATATTGTATATAAGTGAGGCCCCTTGCAGAGAGGATTAAAGACACACATACTCCTACCGTATGCAGGGCAGGGAATGCTAAATGAGATTTAATTATCACCCATGTATCCTGAATGGGAGTGATTCATTGTTATAACCACTTTCAAATCTGGTGCATTTTAACTGGTTCCTCTGTTCTCCTGTATCATGTGATGAGCATGTAAATGTATAAGTGTAGAGGTGTGAGTCAGAATTTTCTGAAGGTTGTGCAGTGAGGAAGAGCTGACAGAGATACTAGCCTGAAAAACTAGTTCAGAGGACTCTCAAAAATGTCACCTACAATTATCCCATATATTTTTGGAGTGCATGAGCAATTAGCATTTGATGTAGTTGTCAAGCTTCTAAGCAAGACAGACCTAAATGAATCAAAAGTTATTTCTATGGCCCCTGCATTGCCTAAAGGAGGAGAAGTATATGTGTACTGCTCACAGTCATCGGAAAGGGCACATCAAATGGACTTCAAGTATGATCAGTACAGGTGGGTTTGCAAAGGTTCTAATGTGACTTCACAGATGAAACATTTGCCTACAATTATCAAACAATACTACTACCTTAAAGATCCAAATGGAGTGAAAAAACAAACATTGTCTGGCTTCAAGAAACATGTATATTTTCTCAGAGAATCAACAGAGATGAACAGATTATATGTCATTCACTATCTTGGTGATGAAAAGCTACATAGACCCTCAGCCCATGGTAATCAGAAGTTGTCAAAACGACCCTTCATTCCTACAATGAAAACAGTGTTCACTGATGCTCAAAAAGACATTATGATATCAAAGAACAGTAAAAAGACCTACAGCAGTTTGTTGGCCAATATGTTGCAGACTGAAAAACTGCATATGCCTGTGGTTTTACCACGTGATTTAAAACAGGTTCAAAATGTGGGCTACAAATTAAAGAAGGAGAAGAAAATCTGTAATGATGAAATATTCTGTTTGTTTGAGCTATGCAATCAATTGGATTCATTTTTTATTAGAATTCAAACATTTCCACAACTTACAGTATCATTTGGTCACCCAGACATAATCAAAGAAGCATGTACTCTTATTCAGATGTCCTGTCAAGATCCTAGTTTGCCACAATTATTATCATATGATACAACTTTTAACATAGGAGATTTTTATCTGTCTCCATTGGTTATGAGAAATGTAGCATTAGTAAATGATCCTATATTCCCTGTTGCATTCCTCCTTCATGTAAAAAAATTTATGAGGGATCATGAATATTTTTTAACTGAAATTCTCCGCCAGCTACACTGCAAAAATATGACATTAGTGCCTTTGGTCACCGATAGAGAAATCGGAATTATAACAGCACTGCAGAAACACTTTCCTCAAATAAAAAATGTGCACTGTGTCAACCATATATTAAGAGATGTTGCTTTATGGATTCGGAATCATGGTGGAAAAAAAGATGATCTGAAGGTCCTTAGGGATCATATGATTCAGCTAATTAACAGCAATTGTATTGAGGACTACAATCAAAAATATGAACACTACAGCAAAATGTGGAGCAGTGCCTTTAAAACATACTTTGATCAACAATTCAAGATGGCTTTGCCAAAGCACTCAACAAATTTTTTTACAGAACAGTTTGCTGTATTTCGAAAAGACCGCACAGCAACAAACAATATAAGTGAGAGCTTCAACAAAATGGTGAAAGAGCAAACAGATTGGAAAGAATTACCTGTTGATGCACTAGTGCTTGCAATGTACCATATGCAGTGTTTTTACCTTTTTGAATTTCAGCGAGCATATTGTAACATGGGTAAATACCATGTGAAAGATCAATTTTCCTATTTAATTAAGCATTGCAGTGAAGTAGATTTTCCCAAATTTTATGAACTAGAAAAAATTGTTGAGGCTATAAAAGGAGAAGTTCCAGCTTCTGTTTTTACTGTGGAAAAAGGAAAAAATTTCAGACTGACACAGACATCAATTGCTAGAATGATTGTTAACTCTGGACATGTTTCACTTTGTGCACAGTCATCTACTTTCACAATTAGAGACTTCAGGGGTCCTAAAGTACAAGCGGTCAAACTTGCACCAGAACCAACATGCTCTTGTAAAGGTACCGTCACACTAGGCGATATCGCCAGCGATCCGTGACGTTGCAGCGACCTGGATAGCGATATCGCTGTATTTGACACGCAGCAGCGATCTGGATCCCGCTGTGAAATTGCTGGTCGCTGCTAGAAGGTCTGCACTTTATTTGGTCGCTAGGTCGCCGTGTATCGCCGTGTTTGACAGCAAAAGCAAGGATACCAGCGATATTTTACACTGGTAACCAGGGTAAACATCGGGTTACTAAGCGCAGGGCCGCGCTTAGTAACCCGATGTTTACCCTGGTTACCAGCGTAAAAGTTAAAAAAACAAACAGCACATACTCACCAGCGCGTCCCCCAGCCTCTGCTTCCTGACACTTACTGAGCGCCGGCCCTAAACTGAAAGTGAAAGCACAGCGGTGACGTCACCGCTGTGCTGTTAGGGCCGGAGCTCAGTCAGTGTCAGGAAGCAGAGGCTGGGGGACGCGCTGGTGAGTATGTGCTGTTTGTTTTTTTAACTTTTACGCTGGTAACCAGGGTAAACATCGGGTTACTAAGCGCGGCCCTGCGCTTAGCAACCCGATGCTTACCCTGGTTACCCGGGGACCTCGGCATCGTTGGTCGCTGGAGAGCGGTCTGTGTGACAGCTCTCCAGCGACCAAACAGCGACGCTGCAGCGATCGGCATCGCTGTCGCTATCGCTGCAGCGTCGCTTAATGTGACGGTACCTTAACAGTACAGGAAAATGCTACCATATTATCGCAGCTGAAATTGCAGTTGGTCTAAATGATGGGAATGACAAACATACCTACTCATTAAGTTTGCTTCTAAAAAGAAAGCGAGGCAGAAGCAAAAAATCTGGAAGAAAGAAGCCAAAGCTGGATGATTATGATTATGATATTTTACCTGCTCCCGATTCTCATTATGCCACTGGTTCTCCAAGAAATTTTGAAGCAGATGATACAAATGGGCCTGTGAATGATTCATTTTCTAATGACTTTTTTGGGAAAAATTTACTCCCAAAACATTCAACACCAAAAAAAAAGGCAATGAAAGTTGACTTGATTAGCGAACCATGGAATGTGGAGCCTAAAAAAGATGACCTTGCGCTAATTGAAAATCTGAAGGAGGAGATTAAAGAAACTCTTGAACCATTTGCATGGCTCTGTGGAGAAGCTATAGAGGAAGCCATTATGAACTTTATTTGTAAATTGAAGTATACAGAAAAAATATTGTTGTGTCCAGTTTACATTTACCAAAGCATTGTGAGAGGCTGCAGTAGTTTATTCTACAGTTTCTTAGCAAACAACCATGCCCTTAATAAGGATCTTTTGCTAGTTCCTTTTAATACAGATGTATATGGAACTGGTCAGCACTGGTGTGATTATATTTAAAACAAAGGAAATTGTAATACTTGATTCATGCAAAAACTTTGAAAGAGCTCAGACAAACATTTCAAATCTTGTTTCAATTGCTGCAGCATGCTACCAGTTGGGTAATTTAAAATGTGACATGACTGAGTGGAGTACCTTATTGTGTGAGGATGCTGTGCAACAAAGCAATAGCTATGATTGTGGGGTTTACACAATACTAAATGCGTACACTATCATTACCGGACAATGCTATACTAATATAATTAGTGAACATGCAAGAGTATGGATAGGTGTAAATATTGCGCAACATAAATTATGCGGCTGTTCCAAAAAAAATGGAAAAAGCAGACTGTCAATTTTAGTAAATTGCATCGGTCTTTAACCCCTTCATGACCCAGCCTATTTTGGCCTTAATGACCTTGCCGTTTTTTGCAATTCTGACCAGTGTCCCTTTATGAGGTAATAACTCAGGAACGCTTCAACGGATCCTAGCGATTCTGAGATTGTTTTTTCGTGACATATTGGGCTTCATGTTAGTGGTAAATTTAGGTCGATAATTTCTGAGTTTATTTGTGAAAAAAATGGAAATTTGGCAAAAATTTTGAAAATTTCGCAATTTTCACATTTTGAATTTTTATTCTGTTAAACCAGAGAGTTATGTGACACAAAATAGTTAATAAATAACATTTCCCACATGTCTACTTTACATCAGCACAATTTTGGAAACAAATTTTTTTTTTGCTAGGAAGTTATAAGGGTTAAAATTTGACCAGTGATTTCTCATTTTTACAACAAAATTTACAAAACCATTTTTTTTAGGGACCACCTCACATTTGAAGTCAGTTTGAGGGTTCTATATGGCTGAAAATACCCAAAAGTGACACCATTCTAAAAACTGCACCCCTCAAGGTGCTCAAAACCACATTCAAGAAGTTTATTAACCCTTCAGGTGTTTCACAGCAGCAGAAGCAACATGGAAGTAAAAAATTAACATTTAACTTTTTAGTCACAAAAATTATCTTTTAGCAACAATTTTTTATTTTCCCAAGGGTAAAAGGAGAAACTGGACCACGGACGTTGTTGTCCAATTTGTCCTGAGTACGCTGATACCTCATATGTGGGGGTAAACCACTGTTTGGGCGCACGGCAGGGCTCGGAAGGGAAGGAGCGCCATTTGACTTTTTCAATGAAAAATTGGCTCCACTCTTTAGCGGACACCATGTCGCGTTTGGAAAGCCCCTGTGTGCCTAAACAATGGAGCGCCTCCACAAGTGACCCCATTTTGGAAACTAGACCCCCCAAGGAACTTATCTAGATGCATAGTGAGCACTTATAACCCTCAGGTGCTTCACAAATTGATCCGCAAAAATGAAAAAGTACTTTTTTTTCACACAAAATTTCTTTTAGCCTCAATTCTTTCATTTTCACATGGGCAACAGGATAAAATGGATCCTAAAATTTGTTGGGCAATTTCTCCTGAGTACGCTGATACCTCATATGTGGGGGTAAACCACTGTTTGGGTGCACGGCAAGGCTCGGAAGGGGAGGCGTGCCATTTGACTTTTTGAATGGAAAATTAGCTCCAATCGTTAGCGGACACCATGTCGCGTTTGGAGAGCTCCTGTGTGCCTAAACATTGGAGCTCCCCTACAAGTGACCCCATTTTGGAAACTAGACCCCCCAAGGAACTTATCTAGATGCATAGTGAGCACTTATAACCCCCAGGTGCTTCACAGAAGTTTATAACGCAGAGCCGTCAAAATAAAAAATAATTTTTCTTTCCTCAAAAATGATTTTTAGCCCAGAATTTTTTATTTTCCCAAGGGTAATAGGAGAAATTGGACCCCAAATGTTGTTGTCCAGTTTGTCCTGAGTACGATGATACCCCATATGTGGGGGTAAACCACTGTTTGGGCGCACCGCAGGGCTCGGAAGGGAAGGCACGCCATTTGGCTTTTTGAATGGAAAATTAGCTCCAATCATTAGCGGACACCATGTCGCGTTTGGAGAGCCCCTGTGTGCCTAAACATTGGAGCTCCCGCACAAGTGACCCCATTTTGGAAACTAGACCTCCCAAGGAACTAATCTAGATGTGTGGTGAGCACTTTGAACCCCCAAGTGCTTCACAGAAGTTTATAACACAGAGCCATGAAAATAAAAAATAATTTTTCTTTTCTCAAAAATGATTTTTTAGCCCACAATTTTTTATTTTCCCAAGGGTAACAGGAGAAATTTGACCCCAAAAGTTGTTGGCCAGTTTCTCCTGAGTACGCTGATACCCCATATGTGGGGGTAAACCACTGTTTTGGCACACGTCGGGGTTTGGAAGGGAAGTAGTGACGTTTTGAAATGCAGACTTTGATGGAATGCTCTGCGGGCGTCAGGTTGCGTTTGCAGAGCCCCTGATGTGCCTAAACAGTAGGAACTCCCCACAAGTGACTCCATTTTGGAAACTAGACCCCCAAGGGAACTTATCTAGATGTGTGGTGAGCACTTTGAACCCCCAAGTGCTTCACAGAAGTTTATAACGCAGAGCCGTGAAAATAATAAATGTGTTTCCTTTCCTCAAAAATATTTTTTTAGCCCAGAATTTTTTATTTTTGCAAGGGTAACAGGAGAAATTTGACCCCAAAAGTTGTTGTCCAGTTTCTCCTGAGTACGCTGATACCCCATATGTGGGGGTAAACCACTGTTTGGGCACATGCCGGGGCTCGGAAGGGAAGTAGTGACGTTTTGGAATGCAGACTTTGATGGAATGGTCTGCGGGCATCATGCTACGTTTGCAGAGCCCCTGATATGCCTAAACAGTAGAAACACCCCACAAGTGACCCCATTTTGGAAACTAGACCCCCCAAGGAACTTATCTAGATGTGTGATGAGCACGTTCAACCCCCAAGTGCTTCACAGAAGTTTACAACGCAGAGCCGTGAAAATAAAAAATCATTTTTCTTTCCTCAAAAAAGATGTTTTAGCAAGCAATTTTTTATTTTCACAAGGGTAACAGGAGAAATTGGACCACAGTATTTGTTGCCCAGTTTGTTGTGAGTACGCTGATACCCCATATGTGGGGGTAAACCACTGTTTGGGCACACGTCAGGGCTCGGAAGGGAAGTAGTGACATTTGAAATGCAGACTTTGATGGAATCATCTGCGGGCACCACGTTGCATTTGCAGAGCCCCTGATGTGCCTAAATAGTATAAACACCCCACAAGTGACCCCATTTTGGAAACTAGACCCCCGAAGGAACTAATCTAGATGTGTGGTGAGCACTTTCAACCCCCAAGTGCTTCACAGAAGTTTATAACGCAGAGCCGTGAAAATAAAAAATAATTGTTCTTTCCTCAAAAATTATGTTTTAGCAAGTAATTTTTTATTTTTGCAAGGGTAACAGGAGAAATTGGACCCCAACAGTTGTTGCCCAGTTTGTCCTGAGTACGCTGGTACCTCAAATGGGGGTAAACCACTGTTTGGGCGCACGTCGGGGCTTAGAAGGGAGGGAGCACCATTTGACTTTTTGAACGCAAGATTGGCTGGAATCAATGGTGGCGCCATGTTGCGTTTGGAGACCCCTGATGTGCCTAAACAGTGGAAACCCCTCAATTCTAACTTCAACACTAACCCCAACACACCCCCTAATCCTAATCCCAACTGTAGCCATAACCCTAATCACAACCCTAACCCCAACACACCCCTAACCACAACCCTAACCGCAACACACCCGTAACCCTAATTCCAACCCTAACCCTAATCCTAACCCCAACCCTAACCACAACTGTAACCCCAACACACCCCTAACCCTATCCGTAACCCTAACCACAAGCCTAATCTTAACCCTATTTCCAACCCTAGCCCTAATTCCAACCCTAACTCTAATTCCAACCCTAACCCTAAGGCTATGTGCCCACGTTGCGGATTCGTGTGAGATTTTTCCGCACGATTTTTGAAAAATCTGCAGGTAAAAGGCACTGCGTTTTACCTGCGGATTTACAGCGGATTTCCAGTGTTTTTTTTGCGGATTTCACCTGCGGATACCTATTGAGGAACAGGTGTAAAACGCTGCGGAATCCGCACAAAGAATTGACATGCTGCGGAAAATACAACGCAGCGTTTCTGCACGGAATTTTCCGCACCATGGGCACAGCGGATTTGGTTTTCCATAGGTGTACATGGTACTGTAAACCTGATGGAAAACTGCTACGAATTCGCAGCGGCCAATCCGCTGCGGATCCGCTGCGGATCCGCGGCCGATCCGCTGCGGATCCGCGGCCGATCCGCTGCGGATCCGCGGCCAAATCCGCACTGTGTGCACATGCCATAACCCTAACCCTACCCCTAACCCTAACCCTACCCCTAGTTCTAGTTCTAACCCTAGTTCTAACCCTAACCCTAGTGGAAAAAAATATATATATATTTTCTTTATTTTATTATTGTCCCTACCTATGGGGGTGATAAAGGGGGGGGTTTATTTATTATTTTTTTATTTTGATCGCTGTGAACCTACCACAGCGATCAAAATGTACTTTGCCGGCCGGCAGATTAGGCGGGCGCACTGCGCATGCGCCCGCCATTTTGGAAGATGGCGGCGCCCAGGGAGAAGACGGACCGACTTCGGGAGGCTCGGTAAGTATGAGGGGGTGGTGGGGGGGGTGGATCGGAGCACAGGGGGGGGGGATCGGATGACCGGGGGAGCAGACAGGAGCACGGGGGAGCGGACAGGAGCACGGGGGAGCGGACAGGGGGACGGAGGGGGGCACCGGACAGAACGGAGCACTGGGGAGGAGATCGGGGGCGGTGGGGGGGGGGGCAGAACATGATTTCCAGCCATGGCAGATGCTATTGCAGCATCGGCCATGGCTGGATTGCAATATTTCACCATTTTCATAGGTGAAATATAGCAAATTGCTCTGATTGGCTGTTGCACTTTCAACAGCCAATCAGAGCGATCGTAGCCACGTGGGGGCAAAGCCACCCCCCCTGGGCTGAAGTACAACTCCCCCTCTCCCTGTAGATCGGGTAAAATAGGAGTTAACCCTTTCACCCGATCTGCAGGGATGCGATCTTTCCATGACGCCACATAGGCGTCATGGGTCGGATTGGCACCGACTTTCATGACGCCTACGTGGCGTCAAAGGTCGGGAAGGGGTTAAAAAAAAAGGCCCATAACATTAAACTGTCTGAGAGACCCTTGATGGATTACTTAATTACCTTTATGGATGCTCATAGCACATGGTCAAAATGTGAAGCTAAAACTTGTCATGGAAACTATACCCCTCTGCATGAAATGGTTTTTTGTTGTTGTTGCAGAAATTGGTTGCATTTGGAATGTCTTAAAATAAATGCAAAAAAATTACCAACTTACTATATCTGCTCCAAATGTTCTCAGTAAGAAAGATAGTGGATTTACATTTAATAATACTCACTTGGCATAGCAGTATGTGATTATTGTGAAAACCACTTCCGTAATTTGGACATTGATATTAACAATGCGATTTCAATCTTTGTTAGTTTTGCTGTTCCTGATAATTATTACGTAGTTGTTAGTTTATTACTTCTATTTTCTTCTCATTTATTTATTTATAAAGTTTGTGAAGATCACTTGATGGCATGGTGTTTAACCCCTTACTGAAATTACCGTATTTTCTGGTGTGTAAGACGACTTGGCGTATAAGACAATCCCCAACTTTTCCATATAAAATATGGAGTTTGGGATATACTTGCCGTATAAGACGGGCTCATCTTATACGCCCAGTCATCTCATACGGCGTGTACGGTGTGGATGGTTCCCAGGGTCTGGAGGAGAGGAAACTCTCCTTCAGGCCCTGGGATCCATATTCATGTAAAAAAAAGAATACAAAAAAAAAAATATATAGGATATACTTACCCTCCGACTGCCCGTGGCTCTCAGCGGTGAAAGCGGCAGCCTCCGTTCCTAAGGATGCATTGAGCTAAGGACATTCGATGACGTCACAGTCACGCAACCGCGACGTCATCGAAGGTCCTTCGCTCAATGCATCCTTAGGAATGGAGGCTGCCGCTTGCACCGCTGAGAGCCGCGGGCAGTCGGAGGGTAAGTATATCCCATTTATTTTTTTCCTCTCCTCCAGACCCAGGAAACCATACAGGACCGCTCCCTGCACACGCCGTACCCAGAGTATAAGACGACCCCCGATGTTTGAGATGATTTTCAGGGGTTAAAAAGTCGTCTTATACGCCGGAAAATACAGTAAGTGCATACCCGCAAATGGATGTACAGGTACATCCTGACGATTAATGCAGGCACATGGGTCTGCAGCATCCATGGGAAAAAACCTTAATGACTGATTATTTTGCAGAACTATAATAACTGTTATTAATAACAGTAAGAGTGGTTTCATGCCCTCTATGTCCACTTGCATTGATCTGTAAAGCTATACTGAAATATGTACAGTACCAGCTGTCAAAAAGGGGCAAAGAATGTAGATGCAGCATACGTCATTGAGTTGGAATATTTAATATAATATAATTAGAATTGAGTTGGAATATTTCTAGGCAGACATGTTAAGGCTGGATATTGGATGTATATTTATAGTGTCTATTAAACTGTTGTAAAAGATGTGAGAGTGAATGGGTCACTTACTGGGGTGGTCGCGTTGGTTATTGACACATGCAAGGAATGCCACCTGTCAAAGGCCATCCTTTTAATCTTGGTTTTTAATGTGAGGTCACTTTGAATAAAAAAGTCTTGTAGGCAGACTGCAGTAATTACACAGAAATTTTTCTACAAAATGTCATCTTAGTAACTGCGGTATTTGGGCAATATTCGGAGCTGTCCATAAACCAATGGATATCCTGACTATGTCATGTAATACGGGCGCTGATGGGCGGGACTTCCGGCGCGCTTGCCGAAAGCGCTTGTTAAATTGCTGCTGTCAGAGTTTGACAGCGGCATTTAAGTAGTTAACAGCCACGGGTGGATCAAGATTACACCCGTGGCTGTTAGAGGCACATGTCAGCTGTTCAAAATAGCTGACATGTGCCGCAAAAGATGTGGACTCAGCGCAGGGTCAGAAAGGGGTTAAAGGGGTCCAAACCGATATTCGCGGTCAGTTTGTGTGACTGCAGATTTATGAATCCACCCCAGCTCACACACTGTGTGCTGCAAGAATTTGTCCGTTTATGAGCTGGGACCGGTGGGTACATATGCATTATGCATACTTCCGGGCAGAAGCCATCTAGTAGTTGTGGACTTGTATGGAGCGAAGCCACACCCCACCTAGTCATGCGGCCGTCCAGTGAGTGCTGCCATCTAATGGGTGTGGCCTCGCTCAATACAAGTGTGTGTGGATTGAGGCCATGCCCACTACATGGGCTTTGCCTGAGAGTAAGCATAAGGGCAGAGACTCACTGCCGCATTTCTCCTGAGAGAATCGCATTGTAAACCTCATACTGTCTGTCCTCTCTCCTGACCTGAGCTTGACAGCTGCATAGTAATCCATCATGCTGTCTTGCTTAGGTCAGGAGAGGTGCCGGCCAGTCCGTGCAATGTGATGTGATTCTTGCTCGAGTTATACGGCAGTCTGGCTCAGCCCTAAGGCACATGTACCCACCTGTATCGGCTTAATAACCAATGAATCCTTGCAGTGCACAGTATAGCTAGGTAAGAAGGATTGTGAGCTGGCAGTATAGGTTTATAGCACTTAATTTTTAGCAGTTCAGGTTCAACATCTTAGTACAGGCATGCACAACATACGGCAAATATATTTTGCAGCCTGTGTACACAACATACGGCAAATATATTTTGCAGCCTGTGTAGCTGTATGGTTTGATCCTTCTTCTAATATTCAAATATATTCATGTCTTTTAAACACAAATACATTTGAACACTGTGGCAGGAGCATTGCAGCGCCCATCATCCTGGCTCTGAAGTGCCGCAACGTGATGGGGTCAGCACACTACTGACACCGAAGCACCACAGAGGAGAAGATGTAGCCAAGTGCTCCATCAAAGAGCCAAAGATTGAATGCCTTATCATTAAGGATGAGGTGAAGGAGGGGTTAATGATACTGTGAAGGCAAATAATGGGGGGGGGGGTCACAATTTAGAAATGGGGCATAGTTTTGCGAGAGGTGGTGGTAGGGGGATACTTTATTCAGAGGAACGATGAGCTGGGGATATTTTACAGATGCGCAGTATGGGTATGTGGGTAGGATATTTAGCAAAGGGTCAATGGGGAGGGGGATAATTTGCAGAGGGGCAGTGTTCAGGGATATGTAGTAGAGGAGCAGTGTGGGGAGGGATGTTTTGCAGAGGGGCAGTGCAGGGAGGATATTTTTCCGAAGGGCAATTTGGGGGAGATATTTTGCAGATGGGCAGTGTGCCAGGGATATTTTTGAGAGGGGCAATATAGGGAGGATATTTTGGAGAAGAGCAGTTTGAAGGAATATTTTATGCCGTAAGCACAGGCAATTATTTACTCTGGTGCTCAGCATGGGAGATATCATTATTTATGGGGCTGTATAATGAGAACTACATTTTTAAGGGCACGGTGCTGGGAATCACTGCTGAAGACAGAGAAGAGGGCAGTTTGCGGAGTCTGTGCTAAGGAGACGAAAAATGATGGAAGTGACTTCAATCAGAGAAGACGTCACCTATAAGGTACTTGGGTGAAAATGTTTATTTGACTGCATCTCATCTGACTGCATCCTATCAGTATTGTGGTTCCTGTATGCAGGGCCGACGTCAGCACCCGGGCATGTGCCGGGGCCCTGGAGAGATGGGGGGGGACCATTCACAGTATGGTACACTGAGGCTCTGGGGGGCTCCTGCAGGCAGAGCATCGTTAGGGGCAGGCAGCTGCCTAGGGCCCATGCTCCCCTAGGGGCCCTCAGCTAGCGGCACATCAGTCAGCCGCCATGGGGCCCCTGTGAGGCAGGGGCGGCCCGCCTGCCACCAGCACCGAATCCCCCCCGCCACAGCATTGAACTATACCAGCATCTGCCGGTACAGTTCAAAGCAATGATGGAGGAGAGAACGACAGCTGACGTTCCCTCTCCCATCATTCCTCACTCTGCCTCTGACACTGTGGGTGCGTGATGACGGCATCGCGCACTCACTGTGTGCCAAGCAGTGCAGCCGCTGAGACAGGAGCAGGGAGCACTGTGGGCACAAGGAGAGGAGATAAGTATGTTTTTTTTACTATAACAGTGAGTACTGGACTGTGGGGCCATTGTTGGGAGGGGGAGATGCGGGCTGTGCTATATACTACATAGCTGTGCTATGTGCTATGTGGGCTGTGTTATATATTACGTGGCTGTGCTATACACTACATGGCTGTGCTATATACTACGTGGGCTGTGCTATATACTACGTGGGCTGTGCTATATACTACGTGGGCTGTGCTATATACTATATGGCTGTGCTATATACTACGTGGGCTGTCTTATATACTACGTGGCTGTGCTATATACAACGGGGCTGTGCTATATACTATGTGGGCTGTGTTATATGCTACCCATTTTGCACTTTTACAAATGTTCTACGTTAATACTTTATAATGTTTAGTTTAACCCCTTCATGACCGTGTGATTTTTCATTTTTCCGTGTTCGTTTTTCGCTCCCCTCCTTCCCAGAGCCATAACTTTTTTATTTTCCCATAAATTTGGCCATGTGAGGGCTTATCTTTTGTGGGACACGTTGTACTTTTGAACGACATCATTGGTTTTACCATGTCGTGTACTAGAAAACAGGAAAAAAATTCCAAGTGCGGTGAAATTGCAAAAAAAGGGCAATCCCACACTTGTTTTTTGCTTGGCTTTTTTGCTAAGTTCACTAAATGCTAAAACTGACCTGAGATTATGATTCTCCAGGTCATTACGAGTTCATAGACACCTAGAATGACTAGGTTATTTTTTGCCTAAGTGTTAAAAAAAATTCCAAACTTTGCTAAAAAAAAAAGAAAAAAATTGCGCCATTTTCCGATACTCATAGCGTCTCCATTTTTCATGATCTGGGGTCGGTTGAGGGCTTATTTTTTGTGTGCCGAGCTCACAGTCAGTGCGGGAAGCTGACGGCGAGGGGACAGACACCGGAATGTGAGTATGTACTGTTTTTTTTTTTTTTACATTTACAATGGTAACCAGGGTAAACATCGGGTTACTAAGCACGGCCCTGCGCTTAGTAACCCGATGTTTACCCTGGTTGCCAGTGAAGACATCGCTAGATCCGTGTCACACACACCGATTCAGCGATGTCTGCAGGAGATCCAGCGACGAAATAAGGTGCTGGCCTTGTAGCTCCGACCAACGATTTCGCAGCAGGATCCAGATCGCTGCTGCGTGTCAAACACAACGATATCGCTATCCAGGAAGCTGCAACGTCACGGATCGCTAGTGATATCGTTGTTAAGTCGCTCAGTGTGAAGGTACCTTAAGGAAAGGGTTCTGAATGGACCCGCTGCCATTCTACCTAAAGATATATATATATTTTTTTTTTCAAGACGTCTGGGTGTTTAGATTTTTACTCCAGCCTTTCTTAACTTTAGAAGGGCATGACATGCCTATATCTGTGTCTCCTCTTCCTTTCACTCCTCCACCTCTTTTCTTTTCGCATGACTATGTGTAGTTGTGACTTTTCCATGTGTTTGTTGTGTCTTCTGAGCAGTTTGTCAGCTTTTAGACACCTTTTAAGGTGTTTTCTATGTGTTTTCCATGTGTTTGTATGTGTTTGTGTTTGCCTGCCATTGGTTTCAATGGGGTTCGATGGTGTTCGTCGAACAGTTCGACGAACAGTTCGGCGAACATCTCCCTGTTTGACGAACCGAACCCGAACACTAGGGAGGTGGCTCATCTCTAATCTTAACCCTATTTCTAACCCTAACCCTAATTGCAACCCTAATCCTAAGGCTATGTGCCCACGTGTAATAATTATAGTGGATAACTTAGGAGACTCTTTGCGTGGAACAAGAAAACTACAGGACACAGTTTTATAAGTGGTAAAGTCTATATTATCACATGGTGATTCAAACAGGTGCAGAGAGAAACTCAAGTCCACAACACTTGGAGCAAATATCAAATGCAGCTCAGCAGTATATAGGAAACTTCAGAGGAAAATGCAATCAAGCATAAAGTCTATGAAGCACAATTATTCTTGAGGATACTTGACACGAATAAGTCCTTGCTTAGTCCAAAACACAGATAGATATGCTTATAAGGCAGTTCAAATAATATCTTAGCTCAACCAGGGAGGTCTGGGTAATAGTCTCAGGTTCTTGAAGAGCAGCAACAGCTTATATGTCCAGCAAATGCAGATGGAAGTGAACACGAGTAGCAGATGAAGGAGGATTACTGGAACTGGTGTATGCAGCAGGAACTCAGAGCAGAGTAGCAGGATAACCACACAGGTTCACAGGAGCAGGTATATAGCCAGGGAGTCACCAGAGGTCAGGAGCTGGATGCAAGGCAGAATACTCTACCACAGACTGAAGGCTGGGGTGGAGTTTTATAGCAGGAATACACAGTGCACATGAGACCAAAGACGCCATCTTGGAAAAGGGCAGTAATGCACAAAAAGGTACTAAAAATGTTCAGAGTCCTGACACCACATTGCGGATTCATGTGAGGATTTTCCCGCACAGTTTTTAAAAAATCCACAGGTAAACTGCACTGCTTTTTACCTGTGGATATACCATGGATTTCCATAGTGTTTTGTGCGGATTTCACTGGTGGATTCCTATTGAGGAACAGGTGTAAAACGCTGCGGAATCCGCACAAAGAATTGAGTGCAGAAAATACAACGCAGCATTGCCGCGTGGTATTTTCCGCACCATGGGCACTGCGGATTTGGTTTTCCATAGGTTTACATGTTCCTGTAAACGTGATGGAAAAATGGAAAACTGCTACGAATCCGCAGAGGCCAATCCGCACAGTGTGCACATAGCCTAATTCTAACCGTAATTCTAACCTTAGCCCTAGCGCTAACCCTAGTCCTAGCCCTAACCCTAACACTAACCCTTACTCTAACCATAACCATAGTTCTAACCCTAACCCAAGTTCTAACCCTAACCCTAGTGGAAAAATAAAAGTAAATATTTTTTCTTTATCTTATTATTGCCCCTACCTATGGGGGTGATAAAGGAGGGGGTATTTATTATTTTTTTATTTTGAACCTACCACAGCGATCAAAATGTACCTGGAACGAATCTGCCGGCTGGCAGATTCGGCGGGCGCACTGCGCATGCGCCCGCCATTTTGGAAGATGGCGGTGCCCATGGAGCAGATGCACGGACACCGGGAGGGACACCGGAGGTCGTTAAGTATGAGGGGGGGATCTTACCGTGGGGGGGAAATCAGACTGCAGGTGGAGCGGACAGGAGGACGGGGGAGCGGAGGACGGCAGATGACTGGATGTAGAACGGTGGGGAGACCGATGGCGGGGGGCAAATCGTGATCTCCAGCCATGGCTGATGCTATTGCAGCATCGGCCATGTCTGGATTGTAATATTTCACCAATTTTCATTGTTGAAATATTACTATCGCTCTGATTGAAAGTGAAAATAAAATGTCACTTTCAACAGCCAATCAGAGCAATCGTAGCCAAGTACCACTCCCCATGTCCCTGCAGGTCTGGTGAAATTACAGTTAACCCTTTCATCCGGCCTGCAGGAGCGCAATCCGACCATGACACATATGCTGCGTCACAGGTTGTATTGGCACAGGTTTTTATGATGCATATGCTGCGTCAAAGGGACGGGGTTAAAGTCTTTACCACCTCTGCAAACAGCTGATTTTCAGAGACAATAAAATCCAAAGTAAATTCAAAGTAGAAATATGGCGTGCTGTATCATGTTAGTCACAGAAAATATATTTTATTTTTGGACGAAGGATCAGGCCTCTATAACACACTAGATGCTACAAACTATTTTTAAAACTCATGTCCCTTACTGTATGACATAAATAACAGAAGAAATTGTTTGTGGCCTATGTATCAGGCCTCTATAACACACTAGATGCTACAAAAAATGTTTCAACTCAGGTCCCTTACTGTATGACGCTAATAACAGAATAATTTGTTTTTGCCTCCTGAATCAGGCATCTACAGCTTAATCTCAACACAAACAAATGGGAAATTGTGTGATACAGCGGGTTGTCTAATTTTTTGCAACTGAAAAAAAAATGTTTTTCAATGTGCCTTAGGTTTGCAGACAGTTTCATATCACCGCCACAAAATGGCTACGTAGGATACAGCAGGCTGTTTCAAATTTCGCAACCGAAAAAATTATAACTTTTTTTTTTATGTGCCTTAGGTCTGCAGACAGCACCACAGCACTAAATTACAAACGGGGATACAGCCGGTTATTTTTTCACTAGCATCATAGAATTAGAATGCTATATTCATGCATGGATCACAATAGAAACAGTGCACAACACGTGCCCTGCTGTATTTGTCTGGCAACCTCAGTATGACCCCCCCCCCAAAAAAAAAAAAAAAAAAAAGGTTGAAAATTAAATTTAACAGCCACACTGGACAATAGGTACCAACGGTGTCTGACTGATATGCAATTACCCATATAACTAGCTAAAATGTGGGATACAGCAGGCTTTTCTACATTTAGCTACTAAAATAATATACCGTATATACTCGAGTGTAAGCCAACCCGAGTATAAGCCGATACCCCTAATTTTTCCACAAAAAAATGGGAAAACTTATTTATTCAAGTATAAGCCTAGGGTGGGAAATGCAGCAGCTACTGGAAAATTTAAAAAATAAAAATAGATACCAATAAAAATAAAATGAATTGAGACATCAGTAGGTTAAGTTTTTTGAATATCCATATTGAATCAGGAGCCCCATATAATGCTCCATACAGTTCATGATGGGCCCCATAAGATGCTCCATATTAAAATATAACCCATATAATGCTGCATAAAAGGATAATGATTAGTGATGAGTGAGTGTACTCGTTGCTCGGGTTTTCCCAAGCACGCTCGGGTGACCTCCAAATATTTATGACTGCTCGAAGATTTATTTTTCATCGCAGCAGCTGAATGATTTACAGCTACTAGCCAGGCTGAGTACATGTGGGGGTTGCCTGGTTGCTAGGGAATCCCCACATGTACTCAGCCTGGCTGTACATTATTCAGCTGCCGCTATGAAAACTAAATCTCCGAGGAGTCATAAATACTCGGAGGTCACCCGAGCCTGCTCGGGAAATCCCGAGCAACGAGTACACTCGCCCATCACTAATAACGATGGCCCCATAAGATGCTCCATAGAATATTATGCCCCATATAATGCTGCACAAAGGTTGATGGCCCCATAAGATGCTCCATAGAGTAATATGCCCTGTATGCTGCTGCTGCGATAAAAAAAAATTACATACTCACCTCTCGTCGCTGAGGCCAGGTCCCCAGCACTTGCAATATTCACCGGTACCCATTCCACCGCGGCGCGCCACTGTGTCTTCTGTTATGATTTGGTGGACTAGGAGCAGCATGAGACGTACTCTGGAGAAGGTGGTACCTGTACTGACCGCGGACCCTGAACCTAACACCGCAACTAGAAGTAGCCGTGGGATGTTACTGTCACTCCCCAGACACCTCGTCACAGCCGAAGGACTAAATACCCCCAGAGAGAGAAACGGAAAAACTATCTTGCATCAGAGAAAATCCCCAAAGGACAGACAGCCCTTCACAAATATTGACTGTGAGAGGAGAGGGAATTAACATACACAGACTGAAATCAGGATTTAGCAAAGGACGCCATTCTAGCTAGATAGAAAGGATAGGACAGAGTGCTATGCGGTCAGTATTAAAATACTATAAAATATCCACCACAGAAAATACAAATCTCCACATCTAACTAAAGATATGGAGGGTATATCTGCATCTCCAGAGATTCCAGCTTGGCTGAGCAAGTCCTTATACAGACCAAGCTGGACAAGACAAAACATAGAAATGCACTGAACTATAAGGCCCACAGCATGTGGACTGCAAAAACAAAGCCAGAACTTATCTTTGTTGCAATGAACAGCAAAGCAGGAGAGACCAGAAGAGATGTGAATCCTCCAGGAACAATGGACAACTGGCACTGACTGAAGGGTGAGGCAAAACTAAATAGCCCAGTGGATAGCATTAAGTGGACACACCTGATGAAATGCTGCGATTGAAGACAGCAGTGCTACCACTTATAACCACCGGAGGAAGCCCAAGAGCAGAATTCACAACAGTCTTCCAGGTCTCTGCAGTGATTGTTCAGGCAGAGGGCGCGCACTCAGACCTGAACGTCACAGCCAGAGGACACAGAAGGGAGAGCCCGGCGGTGGAAGGGGGACTGGTGAATATCGCATGGCTCACCCTCCCCCGTTATACTCACCCTCCTGGTGCACGCCGGCAGCTTGTTCCTGTGTTCATAAGTCTCATGGTACCGCTCATTAAAGTAATGAATATGTGCTCCACGCCTATGGGAGTGTAGTGGCATCCATATTAATTACTTTAATGAGTGGAACCATGTGACCGCTGAACAAAGGAAGAGCTGCGGGCGCTGGAGACCATTGGAGAAGCAGGGAAGTGCAGAGACTGTTTTGGGAGCAGGTGAGAATGATGTGACAGCTGCCGCTCCCCCTCCCCCGCTGACCCCCTGGGACATTGACTAGAGTAGAAGACAAGAGGGGCACTTTTAGGCCAAAAAATGGGCTTAATATCTCAGCTTATACTCGAGTATATACAGTAATTTACAATGCTATACCCGTGCATGTAGAACTATAGAATCAGCGCACAACAAACTTGTAGGACATGTGCCCTGCTGACTTTGTCTGTTGACCTCAGTAATGGCCAAAAAAAGCGCTGGAAGGTAAATTTTGCAGCCACCCTGGACACAAGCTACACTATCTGACTGATATACACCGCCGAACTAAATAGCTGAAATCTTGTTAGTAACAGTGGCTATGTCAGGAGCAGCCTCTCTGTGCTGTGTCAGTGTCAAAATGGCGCTAAAACAAGATTTCCGCTATGTATATGGAGAGGAACATGTGATTTCACCAGCCAATTACATAAGCCGTAGTGTCAGTACATTATGAGTGTTTCCTGCACCCTGATTGGCTAACCGCAATGTGCACACAAAGTCAGGGGGAAAAAAAATTAATGCTGTGCTGTGCTTCAAAGAACGCCACACCTCTGAGCTCTGCATACCCCCTCCCCTCATGAAACACATGCCAAACTCTGAAAAAACACCACCATTATCGTTGCTAAAGTGCTGAAAATATTTTTGTGGCAATGCAAATATTTTCCCGCTCTTTTACCAAATGTTAAAGATTTTTACAAAATTTTGCTCGGGTTTCCGATCACGAATCCGAATGTGCCATATTCGTGCAGAATTAATGTTTGGCGATCATTATCCAAACAAATTCACTCATCTCTATTCAAAATACTAGAAGTCCAATATTACTAACCAGATTAATCACTTGTTTTTGGTATAAATTATATTACTTGAATAATTAATTGAAAGGAGGCGAGTTCAAAATAATAGCAATGTGGAGTTCAATTGATGAGGTCAATCATTCTGTGAAGAAACAGGTGTGAATCAGGTGCCCTTATTTAAGGCTAAAGCCAGGACATGTTGTACATGCATTTCACCTTGAAAGCCTGAGAAATATGGGGCGTTCAAGACATTGTTCAGAAGAACAGCGTACTTTGATTAAAAAGTTGGAGAGTTGATTAAAAGTTGATTAAAAGTTGATTGGAGAGGGTAAAACTTATAAAGAAGTGCAGACAATGATAGGCTGTTCAGTTAATATGATCTCCAATGTTTAATAATGTAAAGCCAAACCAGAGAGACGAGGAAGAAAATGGAAGACCACCATTCAAATGGATGGAAAAATAACCAACATGGCAAAGGATCAGCCACTGATAGGCTCCAGGATGATCCCAGACAGTCTCAAGTTACCTGTGAGGACTACGACAGTTAGAAGACGCCTGTGTGAAGCTAATCTCTTAGCAAGAAGTCCCCGCAAAGTCCCACTGTTAAAAGAAAGACGTGTGGATACAATGTGCCAAATAACACCTCAACTGGCTTAAATAAAAATGGAGAAACATTTTGTGAACTGAAGAAAGTAAAATTGTTCTTTTTGGGTAAAATAGCCACAGACAGTTCGTCAGATGACCCCTAAATTCTGCATTCAGGCCACAGTACACTCTGAAGACAGAGAAGCATGGTGGTGCCAGCATTATGATATGGGCAGGTTTCTCTTACTATGGTGCTGGACCTTTTTACTGCATACCAGAGATCATGGACCAGTTTGCATATATTAAAATACTTGAAGAGGTCATGTTGCCTTATGTTGAAGAGGACATGGCCTTGAAATCGGCGTTTCAACAAGACAACGACCCTAAACATACCAGTACACGAGCAAAATCTTGGTTACAGTCCAACAAAATTGATGTTTTGTAGTGGCCTGCCCAATTCCCGGACCTTAATCCGATAGAATACTTGTAGGATGAAATCAAAGATGCCGCTTCTGAGGCAAAGCCAACTAATACCAAAAAATTGTGGGATGTAGCCCAAGCATCCTGGGCTTGAATAACAAGTGACCGGGGCCAGAAGTTGGTTGACTCTGCATAGATAAGAAGATGTGATAGATGTGAAGCAGTTAGGGTACCGTCACACAGTGCAATTTTGATCGCTACGACGGCACGATCCGTGACGTCGCAGCGATCGTATGATTATCGCTCCAGCGTCGTAGACTGCGGTCACACGTTGCAATCACGGCGCTGGAGCGATGCCGAAGTCCCCGGGTAACCAGGGTAAACATCGGGTAACTAAGCGCAGGGCCGCGCTTAGTAACCCGATGTTTACCGTGGTTACCAGCGTAAAAGTAAAAAAAAAAAAACCGTACATGCTCACCATCTGATGTCCGTCAGGTCCCTTGCCGTCCGCTTCCTGCTCTGACAGATCCGGCCGTACAGTGAGAGCAGAGTGCAGCGGTGACGTCACCGCTGTGATCTGCTCTCACTTTCCGGCCGGCAGACAGTCAGAGCGGGAAGCGGACGGCAAGGGACCTGACGGACATCAGATGGTGAGCATGTATGTTTTTTTTTTTTTTACTTTTACGCTGGTAACCACGGTAAACATCGGGTTACTAAGCGCGGCCCTGCGCTTAGTTACCCGATGTTTACCCTGGTTACAAGCGAACGCATCGCTGGATCGCTGTCACACACAACGATCCAGCGATGTCAGCGGGTGATCAAGCGACGAAATAAAGTTCCATACGATCTGCTACGACGTACGATTCTCAGCAGGATCCCTGATCGCTGCTGCGTGACAGACACTGCGATATCGTAACAATATCGCTAGAACGTCACGAATCGTACCGTCGTAGCGATCAAAATTGCACTGTGTGATGGTACCCTTATAAAAAAAATGTGTTTATACAACTAAATATTAGTTAGTGATTCTCAGGAATGCTAAATCCAAGCTGACACTGCTATTTATTTAAACAGCCTAATGTTATTTTTTTGTTATTTTCTGTAAATTAGTTAAAAGTTATATACATTTGTCGTAATATTTTGAATTACAAAACAATGTGCAATCTTCCCAATGCATGGAAATAAAACTAGTATAAAGATTTTGTGATTACCTAAGACACTGCTATTATTTTGAACACTACTGTATATGCAGCCCCAGAACCACTGTCAGTACAAGAATACAGCACAAGAACCACCGTCAGTTCATGAATGCAGCATCACAACCACCATCCGTACATCTAATAAATCACCAAGTTTGGTACACCAATCAAATGCAATGTCGGGTCAGCCCCTTGTACAATTGTTTCACAAATCCAAGTATGTCTTTAACAATGTTGAGGAGATATTGGGAGTTGGTAACAGTCATCATCAGACAGTGGACCATATAAGAAACACAGCACTGAGGAGACGTAGCCAGGATCACAAATAAACGTTTACTTACATGTGCCTTATATTTGACATTTCTTTGATTGAATTTTTCCCTATCCTTTTTTGTCTACTTGTAGCACAGATGCCATGATGACATTTCACGTCGAGAGCTCATCTCTGCAGCCTTCCCTCTTCTCCAGTCTTTTGTAGCACTTCCCATCATGGTGCCCTTAAAATAGAAATATTGTTAAACTGCCCCATGACATGAATTATAAATAACTCCCATGCTGTGCCCCTGAATAAATAATTGTCCCTCACTGTGCTTCATGCCCAAAATTTCCCCTCACCCTGCCCTACTCAAAATATCCTCTGCACAATGCATGTCTGTAAAATATTGCATGCACTGTCCCTTCCTAAAATATTCTCCCACCATCCTTCTCCCAAATATCCCCCACACACAAACATACTGCCTCTCTGAATAAAGTAACCCCCATCACCACTGCCTCTCGCAAAACTGTGCCCCCTTTCACAATTGTCACCCCATTATGTGCTCTCACAGCAACATTAATCCCCTCCCCCTTATCCACAACGATAACTCATTTAATCTTCAGATCCTTCATGGACCGCTTAGTGTTGCCCTTGATGTCTCTACTCCTCTGCAGCCCGTCGGTGCCGGCAACAGTGTGATAAAGTCAGCAGCGTGCTGACCTCATCATGCCTCTGCAAGTTGGGGCCAGATCAGACTTACGCTCCTTTGCTCCAGTTCCCGCACCACAGTGTTAAATTGTATTCACGTCCAAAACATGTGAATAGTGAATACATTTGAAGAGAGGAAAAAGGGACCAGGGCATCCAGAACAGCTCCGCAGGCAGCACGGCATCCTTTGCAGGTCACATGTAGACTGCAGGCCATATGTTGTACATGCCTGCTTTAGAACTTCATTCCAGTGATTATGACATTGTGCTCCCCCTACCCCAGAATCCTTGGTGGAAAGCTTGGCTGCCACGATCAATGCCATTATGGCTTGTATGTTTGAAAGCCTGAGGTTCAAAGTGGTCCAATAGTGTTGACACTGGGGTACTTTAATCTACTGGCCTTGGAAACACAAGAACTAAGGCACATTTCCACAAGCCTTTACTTAATACTTGTTTTGCACATACCCTTAATCCGGACCTCCTGGCAAGGTTCAGGGAATGTTTAAATTCCCATTTGCAAGGTACAGCCAAAATTACCATACTTTGGAAAATTCGTTATTTTTTTCACTATTTTGCATGTTTCACTTTTCCCTTGTGTCCGTTACTAGTACTTTTCATATGCAGTCCCCTTATGGATTCCCTCTGATGGTCTAGGGGTGTACTGTGTGGCTATCAGGTTCTGTTCCCCCCATGACCCCTAACTCTTCTATCTCAGTGGTGGAGTCGACAGTCGATGGCTCCTAGTTTTCACTCAGGTGGCAGCTCAAGCAGATGCTCGGATTAAGATTGGGTCTCCCTTGGTTTTGGCTAGGGGAAGCTACTTGGCTCTGACACTCACTGTGGCCTTCTGGCTTGGAGAGTCAGGGAATGGTTTTTGGAGCCCTTTTCCTGTTGGAGAGGGTTTCAAGTGACTGCATATTAGTGCACTTTTTTAGTGGCACCATTAGTCTCCTTTTCAGAACACTCGGGTGAAGAGCATGATCTTGGTCTTTAAAAAAAACAAAAATGGGGATCATTGGCCACGTGATGTTATATGGTCTTGCCCACCCTGCTGGATTTGGATTACCAGATGGTACCCCTGGACTTGTGAATGGCACAGGGAATATAATATACACCTGTTTATATGGGATATGTGTTCATTCTCCTATTCTCTACATATATTTCATGTTCATTCCCCACCTATCAGGCTCAGGGAATATAATGTTTATATGGGATATGTGTTCATTCCTCTATTATTTACATATATTTCATCTTCATTCCCCACCTATCAGGCTCAGGGAATATAATATACACCTGTATATATGGGATATGTGTTCATGTCATGATATGTACTTTTGCCCTGTCCTGCATTTGAATAATATGCCATTTGATGTATGTAACTGTTCTCTGGTTTCTATTAGCTGTAATTTATGTATTGTATTTTCTTGTGCTGGGAGTCACCTGTAACAATGTCTCCTTCCCCCAATACTTGCAGCCCTAACCTATAATGTAATTAAGCTTTGTCAACACTAGTGAAGGAATAGCCATTCTTCCTCTCAGCAGGGGGCTAGTCAAATGTACATACGACCTAGACTAAGTGGAGCCGACCAGAATAGAATCTTCTGGTGGACTCAGCCATTGAATAGAAGGTGTGACCCCTACCCCCTTCAGGGGCTGATCCCAGGAGCTCAGACAGTCCATTCTTATTTTGAGATCAGATGTGTGTTGGAGACTGGAAGAGAAGGAGTGGGGATTCTTAGCTGAGGCAAGACCCCATGTCCTTCTGGGACTGTGGAAGCGAACGGGGCGAGAATTGAGTTGAGGACATATCACGTCGTTTGTGGGATTGTTTTGAGATCCCTTGGACTCGTGTGCACTATTGTTTTGTTAGCTGGCACAAGGATTATCGGTAAGTGCCCCCGAACCGGTTCCGTTGGACTAATTGTGGACTCTGTAGATCGACCTGCATGTGTTGTTCCAGCGTTCTTGATAATAAATCTGTTGAATCATCCCTTGGCCTGTTGTCCCTTCTTGCTCTGCCGTACACCCCGTCACAGTTCACTCTCCTATTCTCTACATATATTTTATGTTCATTCCCCACTTATCACGCTCAGGGAATATAATATACACCTGTTTATATGGGATATGTGTTCATTCCCCTATTCTCTACATATATTTCATGTTCATTCCCCACCTATCAGGCACAGGGAAAATAATATACACCTGTTTATATGGGATATGTGTTCATTCCTCTATTCTCTACATATATTTCATGTTCATTCCCCACCTATCAGGCACAGACAGGGAAAATAATATACACCTGTTTATATGGGATATGTGTTCATTCCTCTATTCTCTACATATATTTCATGTTCATTCCCCACCTATCAGGCACAGGGAAAATAATATACACCTGTTTATATGGGATATGTGTTCATTCCTCTATTCTCTACATATATTTCATGTTCATTCCCCACCTATCAGGCTCAGGGAATATAATATACACCTGTATATATGGGATATGTGTTCATTCCCCTATTCTCTACATATATTTCATGTTCATTCCCCACCTATCAGGCACAGGGAATATAATATACACCTGTTTATATGGGATATGTGTTCATTCCCCTATTCTCTACATATATTTCATGTTCATTCCCCACCTATCAGGCACAGGGAAAATAATATACACCTGTTTACATGGGATATGTGTTCATTCCTCTATTCTCTACATATATTTCATGTTCATTCCCCACCTATCAGGCACAGGGAAAATAATATACACCTGTTTATATGGGATATGTGTTCATTCCTCTATTCTCTAGATATATTTCATGTTCATTCCCCACCTATCAGGCTCAGAGAATATAGTATACACCTGTTTATATGGGATATGTGTTCATTCTCCTATTCTCTACATATATTTCATGTTCATTCCCCACCTATCAGGCACAGGGAATATAATATACACCTGTTTATATGGGATATGTGTTCATTCCTCTATTCTCTACATATATTTCATGTTCATTCCCCACCTATCAGGCTCAGGGAATATAATATACACCTGTTTATATGGGATATGTGTTCATTACTCTATTATCTACATATATTTCATGTTCATTCCCCACCTATCAGGCACAGGGAATATAATATACACCTGTTTATATGGGATATGTGTTCATTCCCCTATTCTCTACATATATTTCATGTTCATTCCCCACCTATCAGGCACAGGGAAAATAATATACACCTGTTTATATGGGATATGTGTTTATTCCTCTATTCTCTACATATATTTCATGTTCATTCCCCACCTATCAGGCACAGGGAAAATAATATACACCTGTTTATATGGGATATGTGTTCATTCCTCTATTCTCTACATATATTCCATGTTCATTCCCCACCTATCAGGCTCAGGGAATATAATATGCACCTGTTTATATGGGATTTGTATTCATTCCCCTATTCTCTACATATATTTCATGTTCATTCCCCACCTATCAGGCTCAGGGAATATAATATGCACCTGTTTATATGGGATATGTGTTCATTCCCCTATTCTCTACATATATTTCATGTTCATTCCCCACCTATCATGCATAGGGAATATAATATACACCTGTTATTATGGGATATGTGTTCATTCCCCTATTCTCTACATATATTTCATGTTCATTCCCCACCTATCAGGCTCAGGGAATATAATATACACCTGTTTATATGGGATATGTGTTCATTCCCCTATTATCTACATATATTTCATGTTCATTCCCCACCTATCAGGCTCAGGGAATATAATATACACCTGTTTATATGGGATATGTGTTCATTCCTCTCTTCTCTACATATATTTCATGTTCATTCCCCACCTATCAGGCACAGGGAATATAATATACACCTGTTTATATGGGATATGTGTTCATTCCTCCTATTATCTACATATATTTCATGTTCATTCCCCACCCATCAGGCTCAGGGAATATAATATACACCTGTTTATATGGGATATGTGTTCATTCCTCTCTTCTCTACATATATTTCATGTTCATTCCCCACCTATCAGGCTCAGGGAATATAATATGCACCTGTTTATATGGGATTTGTATTCATTCCCCTATTCTCTACATATATTTCATGTTCATTCCCCACCTATCAGGCTCAGGGAATATAATATGCACCTGTTTATATGGGATATGTGTTCATTCTCCTATTCTCTACATATATTTCATGTTCATTCCCCACCTATCAGGCACAGGGAAAATAATATACACCTGTTTATATGGGATATGTGTTCATTCCTCTATTCTCTACATATATTTCATGTTCATTCCCCACCTATCAGGCACAGGGAAAATAATATACACCTGTTTATATGGGATATGTGTTCATTCCTCTATTCTCTACATATATTTCATGTTCATTCCCCACCTATCAGGCTCAGGGAATATAATATACACCTGTATATATGGGATATGTGTTCATTCCCCTATTCTCTACATATATTTCATGTTCATTCCCCACCTATCAGGCACAGGGAATATAATATACACCTGTTTATATGGGATATGTGTTCATTCCCCTATTCTCTACATATATTTCATGTTCATTCCCCACCTATCAGGCACAGGGAAAATAATATACACCTGTTTATATGGGATATGTGTTCATTCCCCTATTCTCTACATATATTTCATGTTCATTCCCCACCTATCAGGCACAGGGAAAATAATATACACCTGTTTATATGGGACATGTGTTCATTCCTCTATTATCTACATATATTCCATGTTCATTCCCCACCTATCAGGCACAGGGAATATAATATACACCTGTTTATATGGGATATGTGTTCATTCTCCTATTATCTACATATATTTCATCTTCATTCCCCACCTATCAGGCACAGGGAATATAATATACACCTGTTTATATGGGATATGTGTTCATTCTCCTATTCTCTACATATATTTCATGTTCATTCCCCACCTATCATGCATAGGGAATATAATATACACCTGTTTTATATGGGATATGTGTTCATTCCCCTATTATCTACATATATTTCATGTTCATTCCCCACCTATCAGGCTCAGGGAATATAATATGCACCTGTTTATATGGGATATGTGTTCATTCCCCTATTCTCTACATATATTTCATGTTCATTCCCCACCTATCAGGCACAGGGAAAATAATATACACCTGTTTATATGGGATATGTGTTCATTCCCCTATTCTCTAGATATATTTCATGTTCATTCCCCACCTATCAGGCTCAGAGAATATAGTATACACCTGTTTATATGGGATATGTGTTCATTCTCCTATTCTCTACATATATTTCATGTTCATTCCCCACCTATCAGGCACAGGGAATATAATATACACCTGTTTATATGGGATATGTGTTCATTCCTCTATTCTCTACATATATTTCATGTTCATTCCCCACCTATCATGCATAGGGAATATAATATACACCTGTTTATATGGGATATGTGTTCATTCCTCTATTCTCTACATATATTTCATGTTCATTCCCCACCTATCAGGCTCAGGGAATATAATATACACCTGTTTATATGGGATTTTTGTTCATTCCCCTATTCTCTACATATATTCCATGTTCATTCCCCACCAATCAGGCTCAGGGAATATAATATACACCTGTTTATATGGGATATGTGTTCATTACTCTATTATCTACATATATTTCATGTTCATTCCCCACCTATCAGGCACAGGGAATATAATATACACCTGTTTATATGGGATATGTGTTCATTCCCCTATTCTCTACATATATTTCATGTTCATTCCCCACCTATCAGGCACAGGGAAAATAATATACACCTGTTTATATGGGATATGTGTTCATTCCTCTATTCTCTACATATATTTCATGTTCATTCCCCACCTATCAGGCACAGGGAAAATAATATACACCTGTTTATATGGGATATGTGTTCATTCCTCTATTCTCTACATATATTCCATGTTCATTCCCCATCTATCAGGCACAGGGAATATAATATACACCTGTTATTATGGGATGTGTTCATTCCCCTATTATCTACATATATTCCATGTTCATTCCCCAACTATCAGGCTCAGGGAATATAATATACACCTGTTATTATGGGATATGTGTTCATTCCCCTATTCTCTACATATATTTCATGTTCATTCCCCACCTATCAGGCTCAGGGAATATAATATACACCTGTTTATATGGGATATGTGTTCATTCCTCTATTCTCTACATATATTTCATGTTCATTCCCCACCTATCAGGCACAGGGAATATAATATACACCTGTTTATATGGGATATGTGTTCATTCCTCCTATTATCTACATATATTTCATGTTCATTCCCCACCCATCAGGCTCAGGGAATATAATATACACCTGTTTATATGGGATATGTGTTCATTCCTCTCTTCTCTACATATATTTCATGTTCATTCCCCACCTATCAGGCTCAGGGAATATAATATGCACCTGTTTATATGGGATTTGTATTCATTCCCCTATTCTCTACATATATTTCATGTTCATTCCCCACCTATCATGCATAGGGAATATAATATACACCTGTTATTATGGGATATGTGTTCATTCCCCTATTCTCTACATATATTTCATGTTCATTCCCCACCTATCAGGCTCAGGGAATATAATATACACCTGTTTATATGGGATATGTGTTCATTCCCCTATTATCTACATATATTTCATGTTCATTCCCCACCTATCAGGCTCAGGGAATATAATATACACCTGTTTATATGGGATATGTGTTCATTCCTCTCTTCTCTACATATATTTCATGTTCATTCCCCACCTATCAGGCACAGGGAATATAATATACACCTGTTTATATGGGATATGTGTTCATTCCTCCTATTATCTACATATATTTCATGTTCATTCCCCACCCATCAGGCTCAGGGAATATAATATACACCTGTTTATATGGGATATGTGTTCATTCCTCTCTTCTCTACATATATTTCATGTTCATTCCCCACCTATCAGGCTCAGGGAATATAATATGCACCTGTTTATATGGGATTTGTATTCATTCCCCTATTCTCTACATATATTTCATGTTCATTCCCCACCTATCAGGCTCAGGGAATATAATATGCACCTGTTTATATGGGATATGTGTTCATTCCCCTATTCTCTACATATATTTCATGTTCATTCCCCACCTATCATGCATAGGGAATATAATATACACCTGTTTATATGGGATATGTGTTCATTCCTATCTTCTCTACATATATTTCATGTTCATTCCCCACCTATCAGGCTCAGGGAATATAATATACACCTGTATATATGGGATATGTGTTCATTCTCCTATTCTCTACATATATTTCATGTTCATTCCCCGCCTATCATGCATAGGGAATATAATATACACCTGTTTATATGGGATATGTGTTCATTCCTCTATTATTTACATATATTTCATCTTCATTCCCCACCTATCAGGCTCAGGGAATATAATATACACCTGTATATATGGGATATGTGTTCATTCTCCTATTCTCTACATATATTTCATGTTCATTCCCCACCTATCAGGCTCAGGGAATATAATATGCACCTGTTTATATGGGATATGTGTTCATTCCCCTATTCTCTACATATATTTCATGTTCATTCCCCACCTATCATGCATAGGGAATATAATATACACCTGTTTATATGGGATATGTGTTCATTCCTATCTTCTCTACATATATTTCATGTTCATTCCCCACCTATCAGGCTCAGGGAATATAATATACACCTGTATATATGGGATATGTGTTCATTCTCCTATTCTCTACATATATTTCATGTTCATTCCCCGCCTATCATGCATAGGGAATATAATATACACCTGTTTATATGGGATATGTGTTCATTCCTCTATTATTTACATATATTTCATCTTCATTCCCCACCTATCAGGCTCAGGGAATATAATATACACCTGTATATATGGGATATGTGTTCATTCTCCTATTCTCTACATATATTTCATGTTCATTCCCCACCTATCAGGCTCAGGGAATATAATATACACCTGTTTATATGGGATATGTGTTCATTCTCCTATTCTCTACATATATTTCATGTTCATTCCCCACCTATCAGGCTCAGGGAATATAATATACACCTGTATATATGGGATATGTGTTCATTCTCCTATTCTCTACATATATTTCATGTTCATTCCCCACCTATCAGGCTCAGAGAATATAGTATACACCTGTTTATATGGGATATGTGTTCATTCTCCTATTCTCTACATATATTTCATGTTCGTTCCCCACCTATCAGGCACAGGGAATATAATATACACCTGTTTATATGGGATATGTGTTCATTCCTCTATTCTCTACATATATTTCATGTTCATTCCCCACCTATCAGGCACAGGGAATATAATATACACCTGTTTATATGGGATATGTGTTCATTCCCCTATTCTCTACATATATTTCATGTTCATTCCCCACCTATCAGGCACAGGGAAAATAATATACACCTGTTTATATGGGATGTGTTTATTCCTCTATTCTCTACATATATTTCATGTTCATTCCCCACCTATCAGGCACAGGGAAAATAATATACACCTGTTTATATGGGATATGTGTTCATTCCTCTATTCTCTACATATATTCCATGTTCATTCCCCATCTATCAGGCACAGGGAATATAATATACACCTGTTATTATGGGATGTGTTCATTCCCCTATTATCTACATATATTCCATGTTCATTCCCCAACTATCAGGCTCAGGGAATATAATATACACCTGTTATTATGGGATATGTGTTCATTCCCCTATTCTCTACATATATTTCATGTTCATTCCCCACCTATCAGGCTCAGGGAATATAATATACACCTGTTTATATGGGATATGTGTTCATTCCTCTCTTCTCTACATATATTTCATGTTCATTCCCCACCTATCAGGCACAGGGAATATAATATACACCTGTTTATATGGGATATGTGTTCATTCCTCCTATTATCTACATATATTTCATGTTCATTCCCCACCCATCAGGCTCAGGGAATATAATATACACCTGTTTATATGGGATATGTGTTCATTCCTCTCTTCTCTACATATATTTCATGTTCATTCCCCACCTATCAGGCTCAGGGAATATAATATGCACCTGTTTATATGGGATTTGTATTCATTCCCCTATTCTCTACATATATTTCATGTTCATTCCCCACCTATCAGGCTCAGGGAATATAATATGCACCTGTTTATATGGGATATGTGTTCATTCCCCTATTCTCTACATATATTTCATGTTCATTCCCCACCTATCATGCATAGGGAATATAATATACACCTGTTATTATGGGATATGTGTTCATTCCCCTATTCTCTACATATATTTCATGTTCATTCCCCACCTATCAGGCTCAGGGAATATAATATACACCTGTTTATATGGGATATGTGTTCATTCCCCTATTATCTACATATATTTCATGTTCATTCCCCACCTATCAGGCTCAGGGAATATAATATACACCTGTTTATATGGGATATGTGTTCATTCCTCTCTTCTCTACATATATTTCATGTTCATTCCCCACCTATCAGGCACAGGGAATATAATATACACCTGTTTATATGGGATATGTGTTCATTCCTCCTATTATCTACATATATTTCATGTTCATTCCCCACCCATCAGGCTCAGGGAATATAATATACACCTGTTTATATGGGATATGTGTTCATTCCTCTCTTCTCTACATATATTTCATGTTCATTCCCCACCTATCAGGCACAGGGAATATAATATACACCTGTTTATATGGGATATGTGTTTATTCCTCTATTCTCTACATATATTTCATGTTCATTCCCCACCTATCAGGCACAGGGAAAATAATATACACCTGTTTATATGGGATATGTGTTCATTCCTCTATTCTCTACATATATTTCATGTTCATTCCCCACCTATCAGGCTCAGGGAATATAATATACACCTGTATATATGGGATATGTGTTCATTCCCCTATTCTCTACATATATTTCATGTTCATTCCCCACCTATCAGGCACAGGGAATATAATATACACCTGTTTATATGGGATATGTGTTCATTCCCCTATTCTCTACATATATTTCATGTTCATTCCCCACCTATCAGGCACAGGGAAAATAATATACACCTGTTTATATGGGATATGTGTTCATTCCTCTATTCTCTACATATATTTCATGTTCATTCCCCACCTATCAGGCACAGGGAAAATAATATACACCTGTTTATATGGGACATGTGTTCATTCCTCTATTATCTACATATATTCCATGTTCATTCCCCACCTATCAGGCACAGGGAATATAATATACACCTGTTTATATGGGATATGTGTTCATTCTCCTATTATCTACATATATTTCATCTTCATTCCCCACCTATCAGGCACAGGGAATATAATATACACCTGTTTATATGGGATATGTGTTCATTCTCCTATTCTCTACATATATTTCATGTTCATTCCCCACCTATCATGCATAGGGAATATAATATACACCTGTTTTATATGGGATATGTGTTCATTCCCCTATTATCTACATATATTTCATGTTCATTCCCCACCTATCAGGCTCAGGGAATATAATATGCACCTGTTTATATGGGATATGTGTTCATTCCCCTATTCTCTACATATATTTCATGTTCATTCCCCACCTATCAGGCACAGGGAAAATAATATACACCTGTTTATATGGGATATGTGTTCATTCCCCTATTCTCTAGATATATTTCATGTTCATTCCCCACCTATCAGGCTCAGAGAATATAGTATACACCTGTTTATATGGGATATGTGTTCATTCTCCTATTCTCTACATATATTTCATGTTCATTCCCCACCTATCAGGCACAGGGAATATAATATACACCTGTTTATATGGGATATGTGTTCATTCCTCTATTCTCTACATATATTTCATGTTCATTCCCCACCTATCATGCATAGGGAATATAATATACACCTGTTTATATGGGATATGTGTTCATTCCTCTATTCTCTACATATATTTCATGTTCATTCCCCACCTATCAGGCTCAGGGAATATAATATACACCTGTTTATATGGGATTTTTGTTCATTCCCCTATTCTCTACATATATTCCATGTTCATTCCCCACCTATCAGGCTCAGGGAATATAATATACACCTGTTTATATGGGATATGTGTTCATTACTCTATTATCTACATATATTTCATGTTCATTCCCCACCTATCAGGCACAGGGAAAATAATATACACCTGTTTATATGGGATATGTGTTCATTCCTCTATTCTCTACATATATTTCATGTTCATTCCCCACCTATCAGGCACAGGGAAAATAATATACACCTGTTTATATGGGATATGTGTTCATTCCTCTATTCTCTACATATATTCCATGTTCATTCCCCATCTATCAGGCACAGGGAATATAATATACACCTGTTATTATGGGATGTGTTCATTCCCCTATTATCTACATATATTCCATGTTCATTCCCCAACTATCAGGCTCAGGGAATATAATATACACCTGTTATTATGGGATATGTGTTCATTCCCCTATTCTCTACATATATTTCATGTTCATTCCCCACCTATCAGGCTCAGGGAATATAATATACACCTGTTTATATGGGATATGTGTTCATTCCTCTATTCTCTACATATATTTCATGTTCATTCCCCACCTATCAGGCACAGGGAATATAATATACACCTGTTTATATGGGATATGTGTTCATTCCTCCTATTATCTACATATATTTCATGTTCATTCCCCACCCATCAGGCTCAGGGAATATAATATACACCTGTTTATATGGGATATGTGTTCATTCCTCTCTTCTCTACATATATTTCATGTTCATTCCCCACCTATCAGGCTCAGGGAATATAATATGCACCTGTTTATATGGGATTTGTATTCATTCCCCTATTCTCTACATATATTTCATGTTCATTCCCCACCTATCATGCATAGGGAATATAATATACACCTGTTATTATGGGATATGTGTTCATTCCCCTATTCTCTACATATATTTCATGTTCATTCCCCACCTATCAGGCTCAGGGAATATAATATACACCTGTTTATATGGGATATGTGTTCATTCCCCTATTATCTACATATATTTCATGTTCATTCCCCACCTATCAGGCTCAGGGAATATAATATACACCTGTTTATATGGGATATGTGTTCATTCCTCTCTTCTCTACATATATTTCATGTTCATTCCCCACCTATCAGGCACAGGGAATATAATATACACCTGTTTATATGGGATATGTGTTCATTCCTCCTATTATCTACATATATTTCATGTTCATTCCCCACCCATCAGGCTCAGGGAATATAATATACACCTGTTTATATGGGATATGTGTTCATTCCTCTCTTCTCTACATATATTTCATGTTCATTCCCCACCTATCAGGCTCAGGGAATATAATATGCACCTGTTTATATGGGATTTGTATTCATTCCCCTATTCTCTACATATATTTCATGTTCATTCCCCACCTATCAGGCTCAGGGAATATAATATGCACCTGTTTATATGGGATATGTGTTCATTCCCCTATTCTCTACATATATTTCATGTTCATTCCCCACCTATCATGCATAGGGAATATAATATACACCTGTTTATATGGGATATGTGTTCATTCCTATCTTCTCTACATATATTTCATGTTCATTCCCCACCTATCAGGCTCAGGAAATATAATATACACCTGTATATATGGGATATGTGTTCATTCTCCTATTCTCTACATATATTTCATGTTCATTCCCCGCCTATCATGCATAGGGAATATAATATACACCTGTTTATATGGGATATGTGTTCATTCCTCTATTATTTACATATATTTCATCTTCATTCCCCACCTATCAGGCTCAGGGAATATAATATACACCTGTATATATGGGATATGTGTTCATTCTCCTATTCTCTACATATATTTCATGTTCATTCCCCACCTATCAGGCACAGGGAAAATAATATACACCTGTTTATATGGGATATGTGTTCATTCCTCTATTATTTACATATATTTCATGTTCATTCCCCACCTATCAGGCTCAGGGAATATAATATACACCTGTTTATATGGGATATGTGTTCATTTCTGTATTATCTACAAGTATTCCATCTTCATTCCCCACCCATATAGCACAGAAAATATAGTATACACCTGTTTATATGGAATCTATGTTGATTTCCTAATTGTCTACATATAATTCAAGTTCATTTCATCTACAAGATGCATAAGAAATCTGTAACACCTATCCATGTCTTTGGAGCTATAAGTTATTATGTTCATTCTTTTTATTTATTCCTTTTCTTCATTCTTTTTAGTATGTCCCTTCAAAGGATACTGATGGACTTTAGAAAAAGGGGCACCAGGTTTGAGAAACACTTTTACTGGTTCTACAGGCATTATTGGGGGAGAATCTGGGTCTATCAGGACCATCATAACTGTGGGAAGGGCAAGTAGGATACACATCTCTTTATATTCATCTGCATAGGAGTTATATAACGCAAGGACCATCTGACCATCATCTTGGAATTATATCCTGGAGCAGAACTGTAATAATAAATCTGCCCCCAGTAAATTTACCAAACATATAGAAGAGATTACGAACTGAGCAGTAACTTCAGGGAAAGGTCCCACAGGGATAGGTTTTATAAGAGTATATTCATTGGGTCTGTCATCTACTCTAATTAAAACAAGCTCTTGATCTGAGAATTTGCATGTCGGGGCTGGGGAGAGAGATTCCCAGACAGGGTTAAAAGGGATATCGGAGTGTGAAGCTGGACTTGCATGTACAATAGGAGGGGGCAGTGGTGTTTGCCCATGGAGATAAGAAACACTGATCTCGCAGCTGCAAAGGTGGGGGCTAGTGATTTAACCCCTTGTCTTTACTAAACCAAGGACAGAGTAAACTTTGGAATGCAATACATAGCCCCCCTTTCTGTAGCCCGCAGCGCCGAGGGGAAAAATTGCGAGCAAGTCGCGCAGGGATTCACTCAGCCCCTCCCATCTAGTACACAGGGAGATAAGAACCTTCACTGCAATCCACAGCGCAAGAGGGAGAAACGAAACCCAGCACCTTGCCCCCCTCTCTCCGGCTTGTAGCGTAGATAAGTAGAAAAGAGAGGAGAACTGACAAAGAAATCTCGCAGCGGTCTGCTGCTGCCCCTCCCCCATACTACACAACACTGACACAAAGCTCCGTATCTTCTACAGTCACAAACGGCAGCAGTTTTCAGACTTAATTTCTACAAAACTTTCCTATAATCCTCCGTGGGCTGGGCGGAGCCCCAAGGACAGTCCGTACACACACACAAGGCAGGTCTCCACCCAGGTTGGATTCTGCACAACACAAACAGGACACACCTACACATCTGGAGAGCTCTTTCCGCCGCCATTACAGGGCGCTGGCTGAGACTGCATTTTCATCATCAGTGGCACGGCGGCCATTTTACAATCTGTAAGATCACAGTTCACAGGCATTTTATAACCGAATACGGGTTCTGTATTGTCTGATCCTTCCTCTCCATCAACCTATTTTCATCCTTTGTTCTTTAAGCCTCGCGCAACTCGCAGATAAGCTTCTTGACTGTCTCTTGCCCTCCCGTGACCATTGTCTTGACTTCCACGGCATCCTCATCTAACTTGTGGGGCACAGACTTCTTTTGCTGTAAGATACGCAGCTTGGCTCCCAGGATACTATGGTTTTCTGCAGTAAAACCACTGACAGCGATACCAACACGGTGTTCCACAGTACGGAGCCTCACGTTCGACGTACTAGGAAAAGAGCCTCGCGCTCAATATTTCCTGTCCCTAACCTGAACACAGTGATTACAGACTATCCTGCCACGATATCCCAAACAGTCGGGAGGCAGCCTCCTAATGAGACCCCTCCACAAAAATATAGGTGGTCCCCTCACGGAACGTCTTAGGTTACCTAACTAGACAGGTGGTCCCCTCACGGAACGCCTTATTTACCTGCCTGGACAGGTGGTCCCCTCACGGAACGCCTTATTTACCTGTCAGCACAATATCACAGAGGCTGCGTCTCCTATCCCTTTCTCTAAGCTGCCCCACAATCTACAACTGGCTCAATTTTTCAGTCCACTTCACTACTAGACAATAGTCACGGGTAGGATGGTTGAACGGAGTACAATGACCGGTGAGGGAGGTGTGGTGTACAGAGGTCGCACAGGATGCGACGTCTCTCAGTTGCTGGTTCAGAGCGTGGCACAGGATCACGTTTGATCTCACCACTCGATCATTCACCTCCCGGACCCAAGGAGACTACAGACAAACCAATAACGGCTGAGACACTAGCAAGTGTGACATATACAGTGTACATGATCGCCACTTACCGTGTACGGAGGGTGATCAGTCCTCGAGGTCAGCCACTACGGGTATCATCCACAGACATCCAGGCATGGGTCCAGAGAGTCTCGGATCGCTGGCCACGCCCCCCGTTGGGCTGCCAAAATTGTCGGGGCCGTAATAACGACAATTAATCCTCATTCACCAGTCATTCCAAATTGTAATGTGAGCGCAGAACTTCTGGTACCGGAAAAAGAAATGATTCAGACACGTAGCTGATTCAATCTTTGCTGATGCTCTTGCGATCACCTCAGTGAGGAGCTGAGCAGCAACTGTGCTTTATTTTCCAATACATAGTACTAAAAAGGGAATGCAATGGGTGGGGTTTAAGCAGCATACATCTAGTGCTTAGTCTCTCTGATTCGTCGAACGTCTCCTGGTGAATTCCTCCTCTTCTTATCATTCCTTTAGTTTCGTTTCCAAAGAAATGATTCATCCCTCCAGACACAAACCAGAAACGAAACTGCCTGGCAGCCATTTTAAATCATTAACTAACAGATAGGAAAAACTTATTGTTTCACAGTATAAGAGTATAACAGTACAAAAAGAGTATAAAGATATATAAAAGTACAAAGGTATATAAGAAAATACATTTTCACCTTGACACCGCCCCCCACATTACCACACACAATCCCGCCCCCCCACCACATTACCACACATAATCCCGCCCCCCACCACATTACCTCACATAATCCCGCCCCCCACCACATTACCACACATAATTCCACCCCCCACATTACCACACATAATCCCGCCCCCACATTACCACACATAAACCCGCCCCCCACCACATTACCACACACAATCCCGCCCCCCACATTACCACACACAATCCCGCCCCGCCACATTACCACACAAAATCCCGCCCCCCCACCACATTACCACACATAATCCCGCCCCCCACCACATTACCACACATAATACCGCCCCCCCACCACATTACCACACAAAATCCCGCCCCCCACCACATTACCACACATAATCCCGCCCCCCACCACATTACCACACATAATACCGCCCCCCCACCACATTACCACACATAATCCCGCCCCCTCACCACATTACTCACATAATCCCACCCCCCACTACATTACCACACATAATCCCGCCCCCCAACACATCACCACACACAAAAATTTACCACATACAATCCCGCCCCCCACCACATTACCACACACAATCCCGCCCCCCCACCACATTACCACACACAATCCCGCCCCCCACATTACCACACACAATCCCGCCCTGCCACATTACCACACAAAATCCCGCCCCCCCACCACATTACCACACATAATCCCGCCCCCCCACCACATTACCACACATAATCCCGCCCCCTCACCACATTACTCACATAATCCCACCCCCCACTACATTACCACACATAATCCCGCCCCCACCACATTACCACACATAATCCCGCCCCCCAACACATCACCACACACAAAAATTTACCATATAATCCCGCCCCCCACCACATTACCACACACAATCCCGCCCCCACCACATTACCACATAATCCCGCCCCCCACATTACCACACATAATCCCGCCCCCCCACCACATTACCACACATAATCCCGCCCCCCACCACATTACCTCACATATTCCCGCCCCCACCACATTACCACACATAATTCCACCCCCACCACATTACCACACATAATCCCGCCCCCCACCACATTACAACACATAATCCCGCCCCCCAACACATCACCACACACAATCCCGCCCCCACCACATTACCACACACAATCCCACCCCCACCACATTACCACACATAATCCCACCCCCCACCACATTACTCACAAAATCCCACCCCCCACTACATTACCACACATAATCCCGCCCCCCACCACATTACCACACATAATCCCACCCCCCAACACATCACCACACACAAAAATTTACCACATACAATCCCGCCCCCCACCACATTACCACACACAATCCCGCCCCCACCACATTACCACATAATCCCGCCCCCCACCACATTACCACACATAATCCCGCCCCCCCCACATTACCACACATAATCCCACCCCCCACCACATTACCACACATAATCCCGTCCCCACCACATTACCACACACAATCCCGCCCCCACCACATTACCACATAATCCCGCCCCCCCACCACATTACCACACATAATCCCGCCCCCCCACATTACCACACATAATCCCACCCCCCAACACATTACCAGACATAATCCCGCCCCCACCACATTACCACACATAATCCCGCCCCCCACATTACCACACACAATCCCGCCCCCCACATTACCACACACAATCTCGCCCCGCCACCACATTACCACACATAATCCGGCCCCCCCACCACATTACCACACATAATCCAGCCCCCACATTACCACACATAATCCTGCTCCCTTACATTACCACATAAACCCGCCCCCACACCACATTACCACAAATAATCCCGCCCCCACACCACATTACCACACATAATCCCGCCCCCCACTATATTACCACACACAATCCCGCCCCCCACATTACCACACATAATCCCGCCCCCCGCCACATTACCTCACATAATCCCGCCCCCCACCACATTATCTCATATAATCCCTCCCCCCACCACATTACAACAAATAATACCGCCCCCCACCACATTACCTCACATAATCCCGCCCCCACATTACCACACATAATCCCGCCCCCATCACATTACCACACATAATCCCGCCCCCCCACCACATTACAACACATAATCCCGCCCCCCAACACATCACCACACACAATCCCGCCCCCACCACATTACCACACATAATTCCACCCCCACCACATTACCACACATAATCCAGCCCCCACATTACCACACATAATCCTGCTCCCCCACATTACCACATAAACCCACCCCCACACCACATTACCACAAATAATCCCGCCCCCACACCACATTACCACACATAATCCCGCCCCCCACTATATTACCACACACAATCCCGCCCCCCACCACATTACCACACATAATCCCGCCCCCCCGCCACATTACCTCACATAATCCCGCCCCCTACCACATTATCTCATATAATCCCTCCCCCCACCACATTACAACAAATAATCCCGCCCCCCACCACATTACCTCACATAATCCCGCCCCCACCACATTACCACACATAATCCCACCCCCCAACACATTACAACACATAATCCCGCCCCCATCACATTACCACACATAATCCCGCCCCCCCACCACATTACAACACATAATCCCGCCCCCCAACACATCACCACACACAATCCCGCCCCCACCACATTACCACACACAATCCCACCCCCACCACATTACCACACACAATCCCTGAGCATGCGCCACCCCGGCGTCCATTTTTCCGGAGGCCACAGCTTCACAGCAATGGATGTGCGGGGCCTCCGGGCTTTTCACAAAATGCCCCACACCAGTGAGCACTGCTGAACCTGCCGCACCAGCCTGGGATGGGATTTCCCAGAGGCCACCGTGATAAACAGTACAGACCAAAAGTTTGGACACACCTTCTCATTTAAAGATTTTTCTGTACTTTCATGACTATGAAAATTGTAAATTCACACTGAAGGCATCAAAACTATGAATTAACACGTGGAATTATATACTTAACAAAAAAGTGTGACATAACTGAAAATATGGCATATATTCTAGGTTCGTCAAAGTAGCCACCTTTTGCTTTGATGACTGCTTTGCACACTCTTGGCATTCTCTTGATGAGCTTCAAGAGGTAGTCACCGGAAATGGTTTTCACTTTACAGGTGTGCCCTCTTAGGTTTAATAAGTGGGATTTCTTGCCTTATAAATGGGGTTCGGACCATCAGTTGTGTTGAGCAGAAGTCTAGTGATACACAGCTGATAGTCTTACTGAATAGACTGTTAGAATTTGTATTATGGCAAGAAAAAAGCAGGTAAGTAAAGAAAAACGAGTGGCCATCATTACTTTAAGAAATGAAGGTCAGTCAGTCCGAAAAATTGGGAAAACTTTAAAAGTGTCCCCAAGTGCAGTTGCAAAAACCATCAAGCGCTACAAAGAAACTGGCTCACATGAGGACCACCCCAGGAAAGGAAGACCAAGAGTCACCTCTGCTTCTGAGGATAAGTTCATCCGACTCAACAGCCTCAGAAAATGCAGGTTAACAGCAGCTCAGATTAGAGACCAGGTCAATGTCACACAGAGTTCTAGCAGCAGACACATCTCTACAACAACTGTTAAGAGGAGACTTTGTGTAGCAAGCACATGGTAAAATAGCTGCTAGGAAACCACTGCTAAGGACAGGCAACAAGCAGAAGAGACTTGTTTGGGCTAAAGAACACAAGGAATGGACATTAGACCAGTGGAAATCTGTGCTTTGGTCTGATGAGTCCAAATTTGAGATCTTTGGTTCCAACCACCGTGTCTTTGTGCGACGCAGAAAAGGTGAACGGATGGACTCTACATGCCTGGTTCCCACCGTGAAGCATGGAGGAGGAGGTGTGATGGTGTGGGGGTGCTTTGCTGGTGACACTGTTGGGGATTTATTCAAAATTGAAGGCATACTGAACCAGCATGGCTACCACAGCATCTTGCAGCGGCATGCTATTCCATCCGGTTTGCGTTTAGTTGGACCATCATTTATTTTTCAACAGGACAATGATCCCAAACACACCTCCAGGCTGTGTAAGGGCTATTTGACCAAGAAGGAGAGTGATGGGGTGCTACGCCAGATGACCTGGCCTCCAGAGTCACCAGACCTGAACCCAATCGAGATGGTTTGGGGTGAGCTGGACCGCAGAGTGAAGGCAAAAGGGCCAACAAGTGCTAAGCATCTCTGGGAACTCCTTCAAGATTGTTGGAAGACCATTTCCGGTGACACACCGTGACCACGCTCCACCAGCGCTGCCAATCCATCCCTGGTAAGCTGAATTTGGACTGTAAGACAGACCCCCATTTGACACATTTTTTCCCTATATTCCTTCTGAAAATCTGAGGTGCCTCTTATGGTTCGGTGCGTCTTATAGTCCGAAAAATACACTTGATTAAAATAAATCTGAAAAACAATATTTCAATAAAAGCTTCACATAAAGGCGACTTACCTTTCAGTTGTGGGAGAAGTTGGTGCCCCTCTTCATCCAGGAGGATTTCCTGCACCAGACTCTCACCTAATATGTAAAAGATTGGAATGATTTTGTATGGTCATATCACTGCCGGATGTACGGAAATATTAGAAATATCAGATTACACAATGATCAGGACAAAGTCCGATGATTTAAAAGAATATCCACCTGAGTGCTGAGACTATATCGGTGGCTTCCTCTTTTGTGATCAGCATTGTGGTCTAGAAATGTTAGAAGAGATTATCCGATTCTAATGTACTCACCCTTCACATGATCATGCTTATTGTTAAAGAGATTTTCCACTTTATACTTGGAAAATAAGAGTCCGGGTAGGCTCTTGTCCGCTGGTCCTCCATCGGCAGAGCTGGTGAGTTGTAGCAGTGACACCACCACTCTGCAGCAGTGCCAGAAGGTAAATTCTGGTCCCACAAAGGGCGATTACCTATCCTGCTTAACATTTAGCAAGTATTAAAGCTTTTGGGGGCACTTTTCTTACATTTGAAAACCACTTTAAGGCAGTGAATCAAATATATCATGTATTGCATCATCTTGGAAAGTTACTAATGGAGAATATTGGTCATTGTTTTGTATGATATCCGATCAGTAGAAACGGAATATTTTATTTTGTCTCCAGGAAATAAATCACCTTACGATTCGTATTGTAACTGGTATCAGCCAAGATTAGAAATATTATGCCTAAAGTGGATTACCTGCTGGGCTTGTTAATTGTACAACAAATGGAGTGAGACTGTTATCCTATCATTGTGCAATAATACAAAGCCAACATATAAAGACTATACAAGAGCTAGCCTGACATCTTGTGGACATGACCATAACCGTGACGCATAGGAAAAATTTGTTCTGCTGTTTATTTCTTCCACCCACAATAACATTACCATACAGTGCCAATCCATCACTGCACAGGAAAGACAGTGAAAAATCTGTACAAAACCAGGATTTCAGCAAGGTTTAGCCACTGTATTCAAAATCTCGGCATATAGCTTTTAAAAAAAAAAAAAAAAAAAAAAAAAAAGCAGCTTGCGTTGCATGCCTTCCAGCTTTGTGGCAGATTCCTCAGAGGAAGCAGTAATGTTAAAACTTGGTGCGGGCTTGTTCAAGGATCTGGCCAGCTTAAGGCCATGTGCACACGTTGCGGATTTCTTGCAGAAATTTCCTGAAGAAAACCGGAAATTTTCTGCAAGAAATCCGCATTTTTTTTTTTGCGGTTTTTTCGCGTTTTTTTAGCATTCTGCAAGCGTAATTAGCTTGCAGAATGCTAAAGTTTTCCAAGCGATCTGTAGCATCGCTTAGAAAACTGACTGACAAGTTGGTCACACTTGTCAAACATACTGTTTGACAAGTGTGACCAATTTTTTACTATAGATGCAGCTTATGCAGCATCTATAGTAAAAGATAGAATGTTTAAAAATAATAAAAAAAAATAAAAAAATGCTTATACTCACCCAGACATCTCCTCACCGGCGTCCGTTCGTCTTCCTATAGCTGGTCTGTGCGCACAGGGCCTTCCGTGACGTCACGGTCACGTGAGCGGTCACATGACCGCTCACGACCAATCACAGGACAGTGACGTCATCGGCAAGGTCCTTCGCCGCACACCAGCTACAGGAACCGAACGGCAGCGTGCAGCGGTGAGGCGGGAACACTGCGCGGGACATCGAGGGTGAGTATAGGACTATTTTTTATTTTATTTCTTATTTTTTGACCAGTTATATGGTGCCCAGTGCGTGGAGGAGAGTCTCCTCTCCTCCACCCTGGGTACCAACCGCACATAATCTGCTTACTTCCCGCATGGTGTGCACAGCCCCGTGCGGGAAGTAAGCAGATCAATGGACCCCTAGGTGTGCGGAATCCCTGCAATTCCGCATTTTTAATGAACATGTTGTTTTTTTTTCCGCTATGCGATTTTTTTCGCGGAAAAAATCGCAACATTTGCACAAAAAATGCGGAATACCTTGTAAATAATAGGAGGCATATGTTAGCGTTTTTTTCGCGTTTTTATAGCGAAAAAACGCGAAAAAAACGCTAAAAATCCTGAACGTGTGCACATGGCCTAATATAAAAAAAAATTTACTTACTACACATACCGCTGATAAGACTACAGAGGTGGCTGATAACCTAGACAACTAGCATTTAAAAAGATAAACAAAAATCCCTCCATTCCGAAGAACTTTGAGCTATTAATGATGTTGAGACTAATCCTTTGTAAGAACTATTCTTCTGATCCTAGCAGAAATCCTCTCTGTGCAGACACCGCTGTCAATGAGTGATCCAGCAGACATCTTTATTATTGTAGTCAGTGTAAGGTATATACAGTTGTGCTCAAAAGTTTACATACCCTGGCAGAATTTTTGCTTTCTTGGTCTTTTTTCCTCCACTCATGGTTAGTGGTTGGGTTAAGCCATTTATTGTCAAACTACTGTGTTTTCTGTTTTTAAATCATAATGACAATCCAATACATCCAAATGACCCTGATCAAAAATGTACATACTCTGGTGATTTTGGCCTGATAATTGTCAACGGATCTATGGGAAAAGGTAGTTGAACTGTATAAATCAGGAAATGGATACAAAGAGATATCGAATTGTTGTCGCAGGTCTTGACCTGTTCCCTGATGAGTCCACCTTAAAGATGACGTCACGGCACCGGAGAGACAAGACACAGTACACCCGGTATGTATCTGAAGTATCTCTAGTTTATTGAGCTTACACAGACTTTTTATTCATACTTATGTTGGAAGTGGATTCACCATATATGGGCTAAGCGTCGGAGAGTTTACCATTTGTCTCCCTGTGGTTTCGCAATCATATTTTTAAACAGAACATTATTCGTTATCTTACCAAGGACATTTCATCCCCCATGCCCTGCTACAATTAGTTCTTAGCAATCAGCATTAACAGCTATGAAGAATAGTGAATAACAACTTGTTTTTCTGAACTTTTGTAACACTTAAACAAAATGGAGGCAAGCAAGATAAATGGATCCTGCTATAACATCAAGGAATTGATAATGCCAGTCAGCAGTGTTCAAACTGTGATTAACAAATGGAAAATCAGGGGCTCTGTAAAAACAAAACCACAGTCAGGTAGACCAACAAAAATGTCGTCTACAACTGCCAGGAAAATTGTTCGGGATGCAATAAAAAACTACAAACAACAACAGCTGAAATACTGGACTCTCGGAAAGCTAGTGATGTGGTTGTTTCAAGATGCACAATAAGGAGGCACTTGAAGAAAAATGGGCTGCATGGTCGAGTCACCAGAAGAAAGCCATTACTGCGCAAATGCCACAAAGTATCTCACCTATAATACGCAAAACAGCACAGAGACAAGTCTCAAAACTTCTGGAACAAGGTAATTTGGAGTGATGAGACGAAAATTGATTGAACTTTTTGGCCACAACCATAAACGTTACATTTGGAGAGAGGTCAATAAGGCCTATGAGGAAAGGAATACCATTCCTACTGTAAAGCACGGAGGTGGATCGCTGATGTTTTGGGGATATGTGAGCTACAAAGGCACAGGAAACTTGGTCAAAATTGAAGGAAAGATTACTGCAGCACATTATCCACAAATACTGGAGGAAAACTTGCACTCATCAGCCCGGTAGCTGCTCTTGGACGTTCCAACATGACAACAATCCAAAACACAAGGCAAAGTCAACCTGTCATTGGCTACAGCAGAACAAAGTGAAGGTTCTTGATTGGCCATCTAAGTTTCCTGCCCTCAGTATCATTGAGCAACTCAGGAGAGATCTCAAGTGAGCCGTTAATGCTAGACAGCACAGGAATTTACAGGAACTGGAGACTGTTGCTGTGAGGAAAATGTATGTCCGATAATGTAAAAACTATAGCTGAGGGATTTTTGCACGTCTGACCATGGTCCCAAAAGCTACGGGCTAAACCCCCCCCCTTCCCTGTGTTTCTGAATGTCTGTGTAGAAGAGCTTTTATGGCTTCTTGCTGCATTCCTGACTTTCAGCTCCCAAATCCCTCATGCCCCTCCCAAAAGAATTTTTACGATCGCTTGGGTAGGCTCAAACTCCCCTCCAGCTAGAACTGGATTAGAAGTCTCCAGAATCCATGAGGGTCTTTGTTCTAATATAATAAGATATTGGGCCAACAGTTTTGTCTAGGAAAATGATGGGTCCAGTTTGTGAAAGTCCATCGGCGCATCTAACCATCACTGTAAGCAGGAGCTTCCAAGTCCAACAGGGACAGAATACAGATTTCTCTGGAACTGAGTGTCCCTACTAGCCTGAATTTAGTATCTATAGAGAGAAAATCTTAATACAAGATGAATGCTGGGTGTGTTATGATTCTGACATGTTCTGGAGCGGGGATATAGGCATTAGACAAACTTGTGTGAAATTTACTAAGACTGAAGAGAGAGGAGGGTCTGGGTAAGCCAGCCCTTTTGGTGATGTCACCGAGCTACACTTTATAAGTTTCTACCCTCACCCCAGCCTGAAGTCTGTCTGCTGGAGTCTGTGTGAGCCTGATCTTACTCCAGAACCCTGATGAATTGGGACATTTGGGAACTCCGCCCACTAGCCTGGTTGCCTCAAATGATCTGAACACATGTAAGTGTTATTTCTCATTTAATCCCTGTTTGTTTTATAATTACCTTGTACATATTTGCAATTGTCTCTTTTGTAACATCCTTGTAATATTTTTCTATAAACACTGCCTAAACTTTAATGGAGTATAATATTTAATACTAGATTCGTTCTTCATGCTCTAAAACGTATCCTAAGGCTTCTGAAGGGAATTACGCTACTGTTTTGGGTTAGCTTCGGACCCGTTTAACCGAAGCTGGTGGCAGCAATACTGTGCACTGTGCCTTTGGGAGTCGTTGTAGAGACGGCAATATTGATAATTATTGTTCCTGCCTGAGCGGGAGTAGTTAAATCGCCTCGCTGCCGCGTGCCCAATAGCCAGTACATAGCAGGCAGCCTTTCTGGCAACTAATTACCCTAGGTGTACTACCTAATCTGACCTGAGGGTAAGGGGGGCACCAGAGAGATTCAAGTTTAAGCGGAACTGTAAAGCGGGATATACATAAATCCCTGCAGTTCGTGGTATATGGTAGAGCAGTGGGATACCTAAAATAAGCCCCTACTGTAAGTCAAGAGGTCAATAGCCTTGTGTGTGTTTTTTTCATCACATTGCTAGCAGTGGAGGGAAAACTAGGATAAGCCCCCCTGCACATGTGATAGCCGTCTGTTGGCCTAAAGTCACCCCGATCCATGACGTAGGGGTGACGGTCACGGTGTGAATCGTGACATATTGGCGGCAGCGGTGGGGATTCGTGACAGTTGCCAAGAAGAGTGGGCAGCTTTACCATCTGAGAAAATAAAGAACTTTTGATCACGGTCATTTGGATGTTTTGCGTTGTCATTATGATTTAAAAAGAGAAAACACAGTTTGACAATAAATGGATTCACCCAACCACTAACCATGAGTGGAGAAAAAGGTGTGGTGTTGTCATTCATATTCTCTGAAAAAAGGCCAAGAAAGCAAAAATTCTGCCAGGGTATGTAAACTTTTGAGCAAAACTGGAAACCCATATTTCATGGCTGACACATCAAGCACAACGTTACCTCTCTCACAGAGCTCCTTTAGTACAGCGTGCAGGACGAGGAAATAATTACTCCTTCGTAAGACATAAAGACTGACCCACAATCCGATCACAGCTTCTCTCCCTAGGTGAAAAATATCCTGCAGTAAAGTCCGGGCTAATGTCTTTGTGTCAGTTTCAAGATCCTGGTATTTCTAGATCAGAAGAAAGGTTACATATAAAGGGCATTCTACAAGGCAAAACGATAGCTAAAGGTTAACCTATAGTTACTGTATATCATGCCTGTCTTCCTTATAATCTGCTGTTCCTGAGACATAGCTGTCAAGTCAAGACCCCCATATACAGTTCCATATAAAAGTTTGGGCACCTCTGGCAAAAATTACTGTTACTGTGAACTGTTAAGCAAGTTGAGAATGAAATGATCTCTAAAAAGGCCTAAAGTTAAAGCTGACACGTTTCCTTTGTATTTTAGGCAACAACAAAAAAATTCATGTTTTAGAGTTTAAAAATTTGGCAGAAGGTTAGAGGAGGCTTGTGTGGCGCCCCAGGGTCCTGGTCGTCACAGTGGTATTGCTTTCCTCCTGGGGGAGAATGATGCTACTCTGCATCACCAGGTATCACAAACATGCAACACATTCACACTCTAGGCCACCAGGGGGAGCTTTTGATCCTATTTACTAGGTGACTCCCCATATATATATTACTGGTAGTCTGTAGGGAAAGTTAGTTAGTTCCAGACAGGAGTCAGTTCCTGACACAGTTAGTTCCAGACAGGAGTCAGTTCCTGACACAGTTTGTTCCAGACAGGAGTCAGTTCCTGACACAGTTTGTTCCAGACAGGAGTCAGTTCCTGACACAGTCAGTTCCAGACAGCCGTCTGAGGAGGATAGAGGGTTCACGGAGCTGTGCATGCCCTAAGAGCTGCAGCTCCCAGAAAGAGACATTTTGAAAGCAGAATTGATTGCAGCAAGTGTGAAGGAAAGCAAAGCACGGGAGAGGATACCAGAAGAGGACAAGCCCCAAGCAGGCTGCCTCCTTCTGAGGCGCAGATAACCGGTAGCCGGAACACCGAGGTAGTAAGGACCTCTACGCCTTACTTCAGAGAATGGCAGGACAGTTAATTGCACGTTACCTGTTTGCAGCTACACCCAGGAGGCACGGTGGCACCACTCAGAGGCTGGGGCATGCTAGAGTCCCTATAAACCGCCTCAAGCCACCATTCATACGGGTTTTGTCCTATCCGACTACGGGGGACAGAGAGAGAGAGAGACACACCACATGTGAGGCCCTTATTTGAAGCTTATGCAAAGGAAGGCTATTGATTTCCACCTGGACAAGAGGACTCTGGACTTGCCTCCGAACCAGCCGGACTCTGCCTGCTCTGTGATCTGGTGCCCTGGACTACACACTGGGAAGCCCTGGGGATATACTTCACCTGTGGGAAGGTATACCATCTAGCTGCCATAACATCACCCCAGTGGACCCCCTTAAAGCAGCGTCGGCCACCCTGACCGAATACCAAAGGTGGCGTCACGAACATAAACTTTATCCTCTTAAAGACCTTCCCCTTTTATACGGACGTCCCAGGGCCACGGACCGGGTCACAGCCAACGTGACATCACCCTGTGAACACAGGACCCGATACCGAGTATCCCCCTTGCCCTGATGGGGCGCTCCACTTGGTTTTTATAAAGCTGGAAAATCTGCATCACCTAGCCTTTCCTAACTATGTAAGTGAACAAGCCATAACCCTAACAGGCTAATTACGGTCTGAAACCTTGGTCAAAGTTATCTGATCACACAAATCTTCAAACTTTTGCATCGGCCCATTTTCCTGTTTGTAAATTTTAAAATGTAAAAAATTACTATTTTTTGCCTAAAATGCAAAGGAAATGTGTCATCTTTTCATTTTAGTTCTTTTAGAGATCATTTCATCTTTAACTTGATTAACTGTTCACAATAACAGTAATTTTGACCAGGGGTGCCCAAACTTTTCTATGCTACTGAACATTAGACTACAGTCAGCCAGATCCGCAGACTTCAGTGTGACTAGCCGGCCATGTGTTGTGTATGGGGGCCTCCTGACCGCTGATATTTGGGAAGAGACGGATTTGGTACTTAGACTTTAAAATTAGATCCTTTACAGAAGAGATAACCCAAAGACAGAGGAATGTCCCTAATAAAAAATCCTCAATTCTGGGGTAGACCTTGCTCTCGTCTGTGTGGCTGACTTTACTTTCAGATTACTTCCTAGGAACTAATGGCCTCCTAATACACGGGAATGAGTGACTAAATTACATACTTTTTGGGATATTATTTAGATTGTATTTGATGAAGATTTAGTGAAGTAGAAATTCAGCCTCTCGGAGACAGCAGAATGGACTAAACTGCTGCTCTAACAGGGGACACTGGTATACAGCAGCGGCAGCTCATGTCTCACCTGAACATCAGGGATATTTCTCAACTTCAGCTCACTCAGAAGCGTTCGAATATTGAAGATCTCCACAACATGAAGCAGATCGTCCTGAAAATACTTGTATATCATTCGAAGAGCATGATCTTTATACTGACACAGCTGCCAGTGAAATTCCTGGATCTCATCATCTGGGAAATGAAGGAGACACGTACATTTTATGGACAATATTCCTTCATATTTCTCCTAAATCACAAGAGGCTGAAGGGAGTTGTCTTCTTTGGTTGAATTATTCTAAAATCCAAATGTTAGGACTTTTTTTTTTTTTAAGTGGGACATAAGTCTACGTTCACATTTGCGGTCTGCGCCGCAGCGTCGGGCGCCGCAGCGTCGCCGCATGCGTCATGCGCACCTATATTTAACATGGGGGCGCATGGACATGCGTTGCACTTGCGTTTTGCGACGCATGCATCACTGCGGCGCACGCGTCCGGGCGCGGAGGACGCAGCAAGTTGCATTTTTGCTGCGTCCAAAATCAACCAAAAAAAGGACGCATGCGGCGCAAAACGCAGCGTTGTGCATGCGTTTTCCTGCGTTTTTGTTTGCGTTGTGCGTTGCGTCGCCGACGCTGCAGCGCACAACGCAAATGTGAACGTAGCCTAAGATTTATCCAAACTGCATGCCCCCAGGCTACATTCGCATGGGACATAGAATCCACATTTGCAAACTAACAACCCTGCTTAATGCATTACAGAAATACAAAAAAATCCTCCCCCAGTCAGTTAGCTGCAAAGTCAGAGCCGTAACTCATCAACCTGGTTTTAGTGGCGATACTCTGCGACAATCTAAACATCGGCATGGTTTAGACCACGTGGTGGCTGCCATGTGACCACAACTTGAGAACAACAGCTCCGTCAGTTGCTGTCAGGACATTGACATGTGAGAACTGGTCTATGTTGTGGGATCACTTCCATTATGGGTGTAAGCAGTACAAGGAGGAGGAATCCTTACCATCGCTGGGCTGTAGAACACTCATTCCTGATCTTTGGGAAATCCCTGCAAGATAAACGGTATTACATAGGGTTTCATCTGCAGCAAATCTTTGCCAAAATTGGCAAGGTGTGTGCACATGGTGATGCGAGCCCTGTGCGCCTTACCTAGGAGACTGCAGAGGAGGCCAGTAATCTTGGCAATGAGCAGTAAACTATCAAAGTAAAAATCCCTCTGCTCTAGAGAGAAAAAAGAAAATATTTAGTAAGAGGTAATTTGCTTGGTTTTACTCAGGATGAAACAACCTCTTTAATAGGTGGTGAACAATTTCCACAGCTTGGCTTGAGACAGTGCTGTAAGATATTCCTCCAGTTTGGTTTAACTTTCCTTTTTTTTTGCAATGAGCCAGGATGAATCTGTGAGTCATTCTCATCATAGCCAATTGAGGTCCGAAATGTCTGATACACGCTGGACACTGGAGTCACAAGAGGATTTATCAGATGAAAATGATCCAATAGTCTTACCTGTGTTCCCACGTTCAGTCGTTTACACTGTATGTGTGACGCTTCAAGAGTCAAAGTCCAGACACAGGAACATTTTCAGGGACAAGGAAAAGAGATTACAGGGGTGGGCCACTACTTTCTAAGTTTCTCTCATGTGCCCAGCCTTCCTATAGTCGTTGCTTTCTCAGATTTTCATCAGAGCAGCTCCAGCAGAGAATCCTGACTTCCTCTGATCTCACTTCCTTGGATTCTTAACACTCCTGGTTCTGGACTCTGACCTGATAACACAGATAAAATTATTGTACCATGTTAGGAGGGTGGAAGGGCCCTCTTTCACTGGAGCTCACTGCTTCTGTGCGTCCTCTCCCTCCAATACTCTCCCTTCTATCTGTATGTATACAGCAGAGTGTACCGTATATAGGTTCACAAACTCTGCCCTATCACCCGTCTAATGTATGTACACCGTAAATAATAAATATATATATATTCATCCAATTGCACTGGAATATGTTCAGTCAGTGAGGGGAAGTAGGGGACAAACTTTATTAATATGGCTGGTGTTTTGTGTGTACTTTTATACACTATATCAGTGATTTGCCTGCAGCAGTCTATTGTAAAATGGATTGTGTCGAGCCTGCAAAGGGACTCAAGGTCATGCGGAACCCGCAAAGGGTTTCGAGGTCATGCCAAGCCCACAGAGGGACACAAGGTTGGGTCAGGTCAGCAAAGGGACACGAGGTCGGGCCGGTCCCATGACTGGTCACAACACTATTTTCCTCTGAACCACACTGTAATGGGTTACCATGACAGAGAGGAGCCAGAAGACAGCAGAATCTGATTTCTCCTACTCCTACACTGATTATAAACACTTCACCTTCTTATTAAATGGTGTATATTTATTTTGGCAGTGCAGGGGTTAATCTGCTCAGTTGAGAGCTCCTGGAAGCTTTTGTGTATTAAGGCTCCCAGCTGTGCACTGCTAGTAGCTCCCATCTCCTATATAATCTGGACCCTGGCTAACACTCATTGTCAGAGCAAGCTAATGCTGCATTTTTGAGGGTTATTGTTGGTTAATAGGAGAAGGCGTTTGGTAGGTTTATCTGTGACTGTTGCTAGGTTTTGAGTGTGTGATAATTCCCTTTCCTCCCCTACTTTTGTTTAGCCCCATCCTCCACTCCCCAGTGTTTATCTCTGTCGTTTATGTTTGTATATTTGTATGTTTGGTATTTTTCATTCCCCCTGTTCATATTACTTGGTTAGGCTGTGTGCATACAGTGGAGTTTTTATGCATTTTCACAGCGTTTTCCGGGCCAAAAATACTATGAAATCCTTTTGCAAGCTAATTCAATGACAATCCTGAAGTGTTGTGCACATGATCAGTAAATTTCCTTTGAGTATTTGCAGTGCGTTTTTTTCTGCAGCATGTCAATTCTTTGTGCGTTTCTGCAGCGTTTTTCACCCATTGACTTCAATTAAATCAGTCAAATCCGCAGCAAAAATTAGGGTATAAAAATGTTTGCGGATTTGCTGCGTTTTTGTTAGCATTTTTACTGGCTTCCTATGGTGTTTCTCATGCTTTCATGTCAGTGGGAAACACCGAAGCAGTGGTTCTTATCGGCGATAACCCCTTTACCCCCAAGGGTGGTTTGCACGTTAATGACAGGGCCAATTTTTACAGTTCTGACCACTGTCCCTTTATGAGGTTATAACTCTGGAACGCTTCAACAGATCCTGATGATTCTGACATTGTTTTCTCGTGACATATTCTACTTCATGATAGTGGTAAAATTTCTTTGATATTACCTGCGTTTACTTGTGAAAAAAACTGAAATTTGGCGAAAATTTCACAATTTTCCAACTTTGAATTTTTATGCCCTTAAATCACAGAGATATGTCACACAAAATAGTTAATAAGTAACATTTCCCACATGTCTACTTTACATGAGCACAATTTTGGAACCAAAATTTTTTTTTGTTAGGTAGTTTTATAAGGATTAAAAGGTGACCAGCAATTTCTCATTTTTACAACACCATTTTTTTTTAGGGACCACATCACATTTGAAGTCATTTTGAGGGGTATATATGATAGAAAATACCCAATTGTGACACCATTCTAAAAACTGCACATCTCAAGGTATTCAAAACCACATTCAAGAAGTTTATTAACCCTTCAGGAGTTTCACAGGAATTTTTGGAATGTTAAAAAAAAAAATGAACACTTCACTTTTTTTCACAAAAAAATTATTTCAGCTCTAATTTGTTTTATTTTACCAAGGGTAACAGGAGAAATTGGACCCCAAAAGTTTTGTCCAATTTGTCCTGAGTACGATGATACCCAGTGGCGTAACTACAAAGTTATGGGCCCCGATGCGAACTTTCAAATGGGGCCCCCCCACCATGCTAAAATATTTTCCACCCAAATTCACATTTTCCCTATTCATTTCGCACACTATAGCTTTATTGCAAAGTTGTATAGTGTGACCTCAGTTGCATAACTATTCGGTGCCCCATCCTGGTATATATTTGTCCCCTGTACTACCATTGTTATGTAATGTATAAAGGAAAATAAACCATTATACTCATCAGGGGCTAACATAGAAGTCATGGGGATCCATATAAGAAGTATAATGCACCCCCATAGTCCTCCTTATAGTATAATACACTCCCCATAGTCCTCCTTATAGTATAATACACTCCCCATAGTCCTCCATATAGTATTGTACACTCCTCAGTCCTCCATATAGTATAATACACTCCTCATAGTCCTGCATATATTAAAATACACTCCTCATAGTGCTCCATATAGCATAATACACTCCTCATAGTGCTCCATATAGTATAATACACTGCTCAGTCCTCCATATAGTATAATACACTGCTCAGTCCTCCATATAGTATAATACACTCCTCAGTCCTCCATATAGTATAATACACTGCTCATAGTGCTCCATATAGTATAATGCACCCCTCATAGTCCTCCATATAGTATAATACACTCCTCAGTCCTCCATTTAGTATTATACACTTCACATAGTCCTCCATATATTAAAATACACTGCTCAGTCCTCCATATAGTATAATACACTCCTCATAGTGCTCCATATAGTATAATGCACCACCATCGTCATCCATGTCACACAATTCACTTTTCACAGTACAATGCACCCCATAGTTCTTCATATAGTATAATATATTCCCCATAGTCCTCGATTCAGTATAATGCAGCCACCCCAGAGTATAATGCAGCCACCCCACAGAGTATAATGCAGCAACCCCACAGAGTATAATGCAGCCACCCCACAGAGTATAATGCAGCCACCCCACAGAGTATACTGCAGCCCTGCCATACAATTCAATGTAACCCCCATAGAATATAATGCAGCCCCCCTCATAGTATAATGCCATACAGGGGCAGTGAGAAAGACACAAGCAAATGGTGACGAGGGGGCAGGGGAGAAGGACACAAGGGGGCAAGGGGAGACAGGCACAAGGGTAACATAGGGGGGCTAGGGAGCAAGGAAGACAGGCACAAGGGGACACATGGGGGCTAGGAGGCAGGGGAGAACGTTACAAGGGGACTAGTGGGCAAGGGAGACTGACACAAGGGGACAAGGGAGACTGACACAAAGGGACACACGGGGACTAGTTGGCCAGGCAGACTGACAAGGGGACACACGGGGACTAGTGGGCAAGGGAGACTGACACAAGGGGCACACGGGGACTAGTGGACAAGGGAGCCTGGCACAAGGGGACACGGGGACTAGTGGGCAAGGGAGACTGACACAAGGGGACACACGGGGACTAGTGGGCAAGGGAGACTGACACAAGGGGACTAGTGGGCAAGGGAGACTGATACAAGGGGACTAGAGGGCAATGGAGACTGACACAAGGGGACACACAGGGACAAGCACAAGGGGACAAGGGAGACAGGCACAAGGAGACACAGGGACTAGTGGGCAAGAGAGACTGACACAAGGGGACACACGGGGACAAGTGATACAAGCACAAGGGGACACACAGGGACTAGTGGGAAAGGGAGACTGACACACAGCGACTAGTGGGCAAGGGAGACTGACGCAAGCACAAGGGGACAAAGGAGACTGACACAAGCACAAGGGGACACACAGGGACTAATGGGCAAGGGAGACAGGCACAAGGGGACACACAGGGACTAGTGGGCAAGGGAGACTGACACAAGGCTACACACGGATCAAGGGACACAAGCACAAGGGGACTCATGGGGACTAGGAGGAAGGGAAGAAGGGCACAAGAGGACACAAGGGGACTCCGAGGGCAGAGTAGATAGGAATGCACGGGGAGACAGGGCTGCAAGGGAACAGGGGAAGACGGGGGGGGGGAGACTTGGGAGGAAGGAAGAAGGGGGCACAGGGATTACGAGGACAGGGTAGATGGGGAACACACGGTGAGAAAGGGGACAGGGGAGACTTGAGAGCAAGGCAGATGAGTCACACGGGGACAAGGGGCAGGGAATGCATGGGGGGTGCAGGAGGGCTTAAGGCATGGGAGATGGGGAGCATTGGGGGACCAGGGGAGGAGGAACAAGGCATGTACGGGGGGCTCGGAGGAACACAATGACCTGAACTTGGGGACCTACTAGGACATGGGGCACGGGAGAGCAGGGAGGAAACAGGGCTGGTGTCACAGGGGGCCGGGGACGCTGGGGGCCAAGGACGGCGACACACGGGCAGCAGACAGACCTCACTTCCGCCGGTCCTGTACACCTCCATGTTCATCCCTGGATCCTCCACATAGCTGAGCTACTGCGGCATCCCCCTCCTGGGCGGCTCGGTCCACCTGCCCCCCACCAGCTCTGGAGCCGCCTGTTCCAGGTCCTAGCAGCCACCACAGGCTTTGCCAATATGGCAGCCACCATCACCTGTGCAGATGCTGCACTGCCTGGGCCCCGCACACAGCGGGTGCGCGATGAAGTGATGTCATCACGCACCCGCAGTGTCAGAGGCAGAGGGGAATGATGGGAGAGGGAGCATCAGCTGATGCTCGCTCCTCCATCATTGCTTTGAACTGTACCGTCATCATAGACGCCGGTATAGTTCACTGCGGCGGCTGCGACGGGGGGAGTTGTGTGCCCCTGACCTGTTGGGCCCCTGACCTGCCAGAGCCGGTTGCAGCTGCGACCGCTGCGACCGTGGTAGTTACGCCCCTGCCTCACACACACACACACACACACACACACACTACAGATATCACACACACACACATACTACAGATATCACACACACACACAGACACTACAGATATCACACACACACTACAGATATCACTCACACACTATACAGATATCACACACACATACTACAGATATCACACACACATACTACAGATATCACACACACACTACAGATATGACACACACACATACTACAGATATCACACACACACACACACACTACAGATATCACACACACACACACTACAGATATCACACACACACACACACACACACACTACAGATATCACACACACATACTACAGATATCACACACACACTACAGGTATCACACACTACAGATATCAGACACACACACACCAGATACCAGCTCATATACACATCTCACACTCTTCTCTCTGGTACTGGGGAGGCTGATATAACCGTGGCGCAGCTCCTCAGCTTCTCCTGCTTACAGCAGCTCTGTCCCGCACATCCCCCTTTCTCGCCTTCTGTCCCAGGGCTGCAGAGCAGGAGAAGCTCTCTTACCGTGATGACTGGAGCTGCTTCCTATCTCTCACATACCCCGGCTGCCCCCTCCCCCTAGATACGCCTCGGACTGTTGCCGTGCGGGAGGAATCTCCTGCACTGCAACATGGTGTTAGGTGCCTCTGACCTGCCAGGCCCCTGACCCGCTGGGCCTGGTCGCAGCGGCGACCGCTGCGACCGTGGTAGTTATGCCACTGATGATACCCTATATGTGGGGGTAAACCACTGTTTGGGGGCATGGCAGAGCTAGGAAGGGAAGGAGCGCCATTTGACTTTTCAATGCAAAATTGACTGGGATTGAGATCGGATGCCATGTTGCGTTTGGAGAGCCACTGATGTGCCTAAACATTGAAACCCCCCACAAGTGACACCATTTTGGAAAGAAGACCCCCTAAGGTACTTATCTAGATGTGTTGTGAAAACTTTGAACCTCCAAGTGTTTCACTACAGTTTATAAGCCGTGAAAATATAAGCCATGAAAATAAAAAATCTTTTTTTTTTCCACAAAAATTATTTTTTAGCCCCGTTTTGTATTTTCCCAAGGCTAACAGGAGAAATTGGACCCCAAAAGTTGTTGCCCAATTTGTCCTGAGTATGCTGATACCCCATATGTGGGGGGAACCACCGTTTCGGTGCATGGCAGAGCTCGGAAGGGAAGGCGCGCCGTTTGGAATGCAGACTTAGATGGATTGGTCTGCAGGTGTCACGTTGCATTTGCAGAGCCCCTGATGTACCTAAACAGTAGAAACCCCCCACAAGTGACCCCATATTGGATACTAGACCCCCAAGGAACTTATCTAGATGTCTTGTGAGAACTTTTGGGGGGTTGAGATATTTGTGAACTGGTTCCTATACAAAAAGGGCGGTTATTGCTTATATATGCTCCAATCTTGAAAAAAAAAGTTGTTAACGCTCAGGAGGATGCCCCTGCTGCCTGTCTATTGAGTAAACATTCTTTGGGGTGCACGCATGTGTGGGGTTGCACGCATTCAGCAAAGCATTGGATTAGACAAGCATCAAGTTAAAGGGCAGTTATTCCATGGCAGGGAACTAATATCCATCTCCTCTCTTCTCTTCACACAGGTATGCACTGAATATCCCCAGCTCTCCCTGGATCCTGAATGTCTTTGTACTGTATAGTGCAATGATTTTCTATGTGTCAGCAAGCACCCTGAATGGTATGCACTGAATATCCCCAGCTCTCCCTGGATCCTGAATGTCTTTGTATATTGGAATGATTTTCTACGTGTCAGCAAGCACCCTGAATGGTATGCACTGAATATCCCCAGCTTTCCCTGGATCCTGAATGTCTTTGTATATTGCAATGATTTTCTATGTGTTAGCAAGCACCCTGAATGGTATGCACTGAATATCCCCAGCTCTCCCTGGATCCTGAATGTCTTTGTATATTGCAATGATTTTCTATGTGTCAGCAAGCACCCTGAATGGTATGCACTGAATATCCCCAGCTCTCCCTGGATCCTGAATGTCTTTGTATATTGCAATGATTTTCTATGTGTCAGCAAGCACCCTGAATGGTAATTTCATGTCATTCAACTCCTTTGCTAGAAATCATCATCAGTTACATGGTTTTCAGTACTCACTGTTGTAGCTTCAGGGGGTATAGAGATGTAATCAGGACTGCATCTTTGATCATCTATCCACACCAGGATGTGTTGAGCAGCTGTCCCTAATTTATAACTAACCAGCTCCCATAATCCCGCTGTCCTCTCCCTGCACTGGGGGCCTATAAATGTAGATTAATTCTTAGGGGTGCAGGCATGTGTGGGGTCGCACGCATTCAGCAAAGCATCGCATTAGACAAGCATCAAGTTAAAGGGCGGTTATTCCATGGCAGTTAGTCAGGTAACCCACACCCACATTCACCGTTCCATCCCCTCCATCACGACTCATATACATCAGCTCCTCTCTCCTTCCCTCTCCCGTATACAGCTCACATGCACTTCTCACCTTCCTGAAAAACCTCAGCCCATCTTGCCCAAACACACTGCACAAAAAAACTTCTTACAATTCCAAAAACTTCTTGCTTTTTATCTTCCTACTCCTACTGATTTCGAGAGACATCTCCCCCAACCCTGGTCCACCATCCCACAACCTCAACCGCTCCCCTACCTCACATCAAAACCATTCTAACCTTATTAATATTACTTGCACTCCCTCATCTCCTTCATTTAATTGTGCCCTTTGGAATCCACGGTCTGTATGTAACAAGCTTCCCTTCCTGCACAACTACTTTCTGAACAGCTATCTAAATCTATTGGCCCTCACTGAAACCTGGATCCAGGATTCTGACACTGTCTCCCCTGCTGCCATTTCCCATGGTGGCCTACAATTCTCCCATTCCGCGACACCCACAAACAGACCTAGTGGTGGAGTTGGCATACTCCTCTTCCTATAGTGCACCTTCCAGGTCATCCCCCCAGCTCCATGACTCTCATTCCCTTCTTTTGAGGTCCACACCATCAGGCTCTTCTGTTCCCTCTCCCTTAGATTAGTGGTCATATACCGGCCCCCAGGCTCACCCACCCACTTCCTGGACCATTTCTCTGCCTGGCTGCCGCACTTCATGTCCTCAGTACTCCCAACCCTTATCCTGGGAGATTTCAACATCCTCATAAACAGCCCCACTTCTACATCTGCATCCCAGCTTCTATCACTAACCACTTCGCTCGGCCTCTCACAGCTCTCAACCTCTGAGACACACAAGGACGGTAACACCCTTGACCTGGTCTTTGACTGGCAATATCAATTCCTGGGAAATCTGTTTGTATCCATTTCCTGTTTTATACAGTTGAACTACCTTTTCCAGTAGATCTGTTGACAATTCTTTTGCTTTCCTCATCACTGACAATCCAGAAACATCAGTGGCTGGATAAAAGATGCAAGAGTCTGTCTGGATCCCAGAAACTCGATCAGCTTTTATGCACACACATTGATTACAAGCAAACAGGTTACAGGTTACCTTTAGAAGCCATTCAAGCCCATTTGTGTCAACGTCTGTGCATGTTATCAGGCCAAAATCACCAGGGTGTAAACTTTTGATCAGGGTCATTTGGATGTTTTGGGTTGTCATTATGATTTAAACAGAGAAAACACAATAGATTGACAATAAATGGCTTCACCCAATCACTAACCATGAGCAGAGAAAAAGTTTTGGTGTTATTATTAATATTCTCTAAAAAAAAAAAAAAAGGCCAAGAAAGCAAAAATTCTACCGGGTTATGTAAACTTTTGAGCACAACTGAATGTATATTTGTATGTTTGGTATTTTTTGTTACCCCTATTCGTATTAATAGGCTGGTTGATGTATTACGGTACACTACTACACCCTCTTCAGACCGAGGGTGGGTTCAGGAGCTAATGCAAGGTACGTGGCCCTGAAATTTTCACCATCATAAGTAATCCGGGGAACAGGGCGAGCTAGAGCGCCCGCTAGCGTTAGGTACAGGGAAGGAGCACCTAGAACATGGACACCCGGCAACACAGTTGTGACAGATATGTTACAGCAGTGACATCACCGCTCTCCACATATAATGATATATTACAGCAGTGACATCATCGCTCTCCACATATAATGATATATTACAGCAGTGACATCACCGCTCTCCACATATAATGATATATTACAGCAGTGACATCATCGCTCCCCACATATAATGATATATTACAGCAGTGACATCATCGCTCTCCACATATAATGATATATTACAGCAGTGACATCATCGCTCTCCACATATAATGATATATTACAGCAGTGACATCACCGCTCTCCACATATAATGATATATTACAGCAGTGACATCATCGCTCCCCACATATAATGATATATTACAGCAGTGACATCACCGCTCCTCACATATAATGCTATATTACAGCAGTGACATCACCGCTCTTCACATATAATGATATATTACAGCAGTGACATCACCGCTCCTCACATATATTACAGCAGTGACATCACCGCTACTCACATATAATGATACACTACAGCAGTGACATCACTGCTCCCCACATATAATGCTATATTACAGCAGTGACATCACCCCTCCTCACATATAATGCTATATTACAGCAGTGACATCACCGCTCCCACATATAATGATATATTACAGCAGTGACATCACCGTTCCTCACATATAATGATATATTACAGCAGTGACATCACCGTTCCTCACATATAATGATATATTACAGCAGTGACTGTTGTGAATTCTGCTCTTGGGCTCCCTCCGGTGGTTGCTAGTGGTAGTGCAGTGGTCTCTGGATTGTAAGCTGGGCAGGTGTTTCTGCTTTTTGCAGTTCTATTAGGTATTTAGGTTTGTAGGATCCATCAATCCCTGCCAGTTGTCCATTGTATCTTGGAGGGATTGCATCTCTGGCTTCACTTGCCCTGCTGTCATTTCAGCTAAGTGTCTGGTTTTGTTCTCTGTAGCACGCATGCAGTGTGCTTTTATGTGCAGTGCAATCTATTGTGTTTTTGTCCAGCTTAGACTTGTTTGGACTTTTCTGTCATGCTGGATTCTTTGGAGATGCAGATATACATCCTATGTCTTTAGTTAGATGTAGTAGATAGTATATTCTGCTGTGGATTTTTCTAGAGTTTTAATACTGACCGCTTAGTACTCTGTCCTATCCTTTTCTATTTTAGCTAGTAGTGCCTCTTTTGCTAAACTCTGTCTTTTCTGCCTGTGTACATATTTCCTCTTAGACTCACAGTCAATATTTGTGGGGGGCTGCCTATCCTTTGGGGCTCTGCTCTGAGGCAAGATAGGATTTCCCATTTCCATCTTTAGGGGTATTTAGTCCTCCGGCTGTGTCGAGGTGTCTATGCCATGTTAGGTACATCCCACGGCTACTTCTAGTTGCGGTGTCAGTATTAGGATTGCGGTCAGTACAGGTACCACCAACTCCAGAGATAGTCACATGTGGCTCCAGGGTCACCGGATCATAACAAGTGACATCACCGTTCCCCACATATAATTATATATTACAGCAGTGACATCACCGCTCCTCACATATAATGATATATTACAGCAGTGACATCACCGCTCCTCACATATAATGATATATTACAGCAGTGACATCACCGCTCCTCACATATAATGATATATTACAGCAGTGACATCACCGCTCCTCACATATAATGATATATTACAGCTGTGACATCACCGCTCCTCACATATAATGATATATTACAGCAGTGACATCACCGCTCCTCACATATAATGATATATTACAGCAGTGACATCACCGCTCCTCACATATGATATATTACAGCAGTGACATCACCGCTCCTCACATATAATGATAAATTACAGCAGTGACATCACCGCTCCTCACATATAATGCTATATTACAGCAGTGACATCACCGCTCCTCACATATGATATATTACAGCAGTGACATCACCGCTCCTCACATATAATGATATATTACAGCAGTGACATCACGCTCCTCACATATAATGATATATTACAGCAGTGACATCACTGCTCCTCACATATGATATATTACAGCAGTGACATCACTGCTCCTCACATATGATATACTACAGCAGTGACATCACTGCTCCTCACATATAATGATATATTACAGGAGTGACATCACCGCTCCTCACATATAATGATATATTACAGCTGTGACATCACCGCTCCTCACATATAATGATATATTACATGTTGTGAACTCTGTTTTCGGGCTCCCTCTTGTGGTCACAGGTGGTATTGTGTGAGTTTTGTTTTTGGGCTCCCCCTGGTGGCTTTGTTTGTTATCCTGCGGATCTGTGGCTGAATCAGCTGCCTCGTTATGCACTAGGGAGTTTCCTATTTAGCTCTGCTTCACCTCCACTTGTTGCCGGCTGTCTATGTATTCAGTGCTATTCTGGTCTCCCCTGATTATCTTCGTTTTCAGTCTCTTCTGGAGAAGCTAAGTTTCTGTTTGATTATTTTTTGCTCATCAGTCTGCAATATGATTTCAGTGTATGATGAGTTTAGTCCAGCTAGCTAATATGTGAGTTCTTGCTGCTGGTAAGCTCTGGGGTACGGAGTTGCTTTCCCCGCACCGTTAGTTGGTGCGGGGGCTCGAGCAATCTCTGTGTGGATATTTTGCTTAGGGTTTTCTATTGACCGCACAGCTCCCTTCCTATTTTCTGCTATCTAGTGTTAGCGGGCCTCATTTGCTAAATCTATTTCATCTCTGCGTTTGTGCTTTCCCCTTAACTCACCGTTAATATTTGTGGGGGGCTTTTCTATATCTTTGGGGTCATTTCTCTGAGGCAAGTAAGGACTTTACTTTCCCTCTAGGAATAGGTAGTTTCTCAGGCCGTGAAGAGACGTCTAGCATTTTCAGGTAACGTTCCACGGCTGCCTAAAGTTGTTTGCGGATAGGTTCAGGTTTGCGGTCAATCCAGATACCACTTCCCAGAGCTGGTCGTCAGTTTAGTTACTTAGTTAGTCTAACTTGCGATCCTTGCCACTAGGATCATAACAGTACAGCCGGCCCATAAAGTGTTAATTGCATGGCAGAAGCAGGAGAAGAGAAGCCTTGAGGACTTTTTTTTTTTTTTTTTTGCTGCCGTGTGTCTAGCTGCTGTGTGTCCAGCTTCTCTCCTCCTCTTAATCTTGGTGTGGCTCTGAGTTCAGCTGCTGACATGGATATCCAGAGTTTGGCCTCCAGTGTAGATCATCTTGCTGCAAGGGTACAAAGTATTCAGGATTTTGTTGTTCACAGTCCTATGTCAGAGCCTAGAATACCTATTCCGGAGTTGTTTTCTGGAGATAGATCTAGGTTTCTGAATTTTAAGAACAATTGTAAATTGTTTCTTTCTTTGAAACCTCGTTCCTCTGGTGATTCCGTTCAGCAAGTTAAGATTATTATTTCATTCTTGCGCGGCGACCCTCAAGATTGGGCCTTCGCATTGGCGCCAGGGGATCCTGCATTGCTCAGTGTGGATGCGTTTTTTCTGGCCCTTGGATTGCTCTATGAGGAACCTAATCTTGAGAACCAGGCTGAAAAAGCTTTGTTGGCCCTCTCTCAGGGGCAAGATGAAGCAGAGGTGTATTGCCAGAAATTTCGGAAATGGTTGGTGCTTACTCAATGGAATGAGTGTGCCCTGGCTGCAAATTTCAGAAAGGGTCTTTCTGAAGCCATTAAGAATGTCATGGTGGGGTTCCCTACGCCTGCAGGTCTGAATGAGTCAATGACTCTGGCCATTCAGATTGATCGGCGTTTGCGGGAGCGCAAACCTGCGCACCATTTGGCGGTGTCTTCTGAACAGACACCTGAGTCTATGCAATGTGATAGAATTCTGACCAGAAGTGAACGGCAAAATTATAGACGGCAAAATGGGTTGTGCTTTTCTTGTGGTGACTCAGCTCATGTTATCTCAGCATGCTCTAAGCGCACAAAAAAGATTGATAAATCTGTCACCATCGGTACTTTACAGCCTAAGTTCATTTTGTCTGTTACCCTGATTTGTTGCCTGTCATCTTACCCGGTTATGGCTTTTGTAGATTCAGGTGCTGCCCTGAGCCTGATGGATTTGTCATTTGCCCGGCGCTGTGGTTTTGTTTTGGAGCCTTTAAAATTCCCTATTCCACTAAGGGGTATTGATGCTACACCATTGGCTATGAATAAACCTCAGTACTGGACGCAAGTGACCATGTGCATGACTCCTGTTCATCAGGAGGTGATCCGCTTTCTTGTTCTGCATAATTTGCATGATGTTGTCGTGTTGGGTCTGCCATGGTTGCAGACTCATAATCCAGTCCTGGATTGGAAAGCAATGTCTGTGTCAAGTTGGGGTTGCCAGGGAATTCATGGCGACGCTCCTGTGGTGTCAATTGCTTCATCCACTCCTTCTGAAGTCCCTGCGTTTTTGTCGGACTACCAGGATGTATTTGATGAGCCCAAACTCAGTTCTCTACCTCCTCATAGGGATTGTAAATTTGATTCCTGGTAGTAAGTTTCTTAAGGGACGACTTTTCAATTTGTCAGTGCCGGAGCATGCTGCTATGCAGAGTTATATAAAGGAGTCTTTGGAGAAAGGACTTATTCGCCCCTCCTCCTCCCCTCTGGGTGCGGGATTCTTTTTTGTGGCTAAGAAGGATGGTTCCCTGAGACCTTGTATTGATTATCGCCTTCTAAATAAAATCACGGTCAAATTTCAGTATCCTTTGCCATTGTTATCTGATCTGTTTGCTCGCATTAGGGGGTCTAGTTGGTTCACCAAGATAGATCTTCGTGGTGCGTATAACCTTGTGCGTATTAAGCAGGGTGATGAATAGAAAACTGCATTTAATACGCCCGAAGGCCATTTCGAGTACTTGGTGATGCCTTTTGGACTTTCTAACGCTCCTTCTGTCTTTCAGTCCTTCATGCACAACATCTTCCGCGAGTATCTGGATAAATTTATGATTGTGTATCTGGATGATATTCTGTTTTTTTCTGATGATTGGGAGTCCCATGTTAAGCAGGTCAGGATGGTGTTTCAGGTCCTGCGTGCCAATGCTTTATTTGTGAAGGGCTCAAAATGTCTTTTTGGAGTCCAGAAGGTTTCTTTTTTGGGTTTCATTTTTTCCCCTTCTACTATTGAGATGGACCCAGTCAAGGTTCAGGCTATTCATGACTGGACTCAGCCTACAACTGTTAAGAGTCTTCAGAAGTTCTTGGGTTTTGCTAATTTTTACCGTCGCTTCATCGCTAATTTTTCTGGTGTTGTTAAGCCTTTGACGGATTTGACCAAGAAGGGTTCTGATGTTACTAATTGGTCTCCTGCGGCTGTGGAGGCCTTTCGGGAGCTGAAGCGCCGGTTTTCCTCGGCTCCGGTCTTATGTCAGCCAGATGTCTCTCTTCCTTTCCAGGTCGAGGTTGATGCTTCTGAGATTGGAGCGGGGGCTGTTTTGTCGCAGAGAAGCTCTGATGGCTCTGTGATGAAGCCATGTGCTTTCTTTTCAAGAAAGTTTTCGCCTGCCGAGCGAAATTATGATGTCGGTAATCGGGAGTTGTTGGCTATGAAGTGGGCATTTGAAGAGTGGCGACATTGGCTCGAGGGAGCTAAGCATCGTGTGGTGGTCTTGACTGATCACAAAAATCTGATTTATCTCGAGTCAGCCAAGCGGCTGAATCCTAGACAGGCTCGTTGGTCGTTGTTTTTCTCTCGTTTTGATTTCGTGGTCTCGTACCTGCCTGGTTCGAAGAATGTGAAGGCTGATGCTCTTTCTAGGAGTTTTGTGCCTGACTCTCCTGGAGATTCTGAGCCGGCTGGTATCCTCAGAGAAGGGGTGATTCTGTCTGCCATCTCCCCAGATTTGCGACGAGTGCTGCAGGAGTTTCAGGCGGATAGACCTGACCGTTGTCCACCGGAGAGAATGTTTGTCCCAGATAGATGGACCAACAGAGTTATTTCCGAGGTTCATTCTTCGGTGTTGGCAGGCCATCCTGGAATATTTGGTACCAGAGATTTGGTGGCCAGGTCCTTTTGGTGGCCTTCCTTTTCGCGGGATGTGCGTTCCTTTGTGCAGTCTTGTGGAATTTGTGCTCAGGCTAAGCCTTGCTGTTCTCGTGCCAGTGGTTTGCTGTTACCTTTGCCTGTCCCGAAGAGGCCTTGGACGCACATTTCCATGGATTTTATTTCGGATCTCCCTGTCTCTCAGAGAATGTCTGTCATCTGGGTGGTGTGTGATCGTTTTTCTAAGATGGTCCATTTGGTGCCCTTGCCTAAGTTGCCTTCCTCCTCTGAGTTGGTTCCGCTGTTTTTTCAAAATGTGGTTCGTTTGCACGGGATCCCTGAGAATATTGTTTCCGACAGAGGATCCCAGTTTGTGTCTAGATTTTGGCGGACCTTTTGTGCTAAGATGGGCATTGATTTGTCTTTTTCGTCGGCCTTCCATCCTCAGACAAATGGCCAGACCGAGCGAACTAATCAGACCTTGGAAACCTATTTAAGATGTTTTGTTTCTGCTGATCAGGACGACTGGGTGGCTTTTTTGCCATTGGCCGAATTTGCCCTTAATAATCGGGCTAGTTCTGCTACTTTGGTTTCGCCTTTTTTTTGTAATTCGGGGTTTCATCCTCATTTTTCCTCGGGTCAGGTGGAGCCTTCTGACTGTCCTGGAGTGGATCTTGTAGTGGATAGGTTGCATCAGATTTGGGATCATGTGGTGGACAATTTGAAGCTGTCACAAGAGAAGGCTCAGCGCTTTGCCAACCGCCGTCGCTGTGTGGGTCCCCGACTTCGCGTTGGGGACTTGGTATGGTTGTCTTCTCGCTTTGTTCCTATGAAGGTCTCCTCTCCCAAGTTCAAGCCTCGGTTTATCGGTCCTTATAAGATTTTGGAAGTCCTTAACCCTGTGTCATTTCGTTTGGACCTCCCTGCATCGTTTGCTATTCATAATGTGTTCCATCGGTCATTGTTGCGGAGGTATGTGGTGCCTGTGATTCCTTCGGTTGAGCCTCCTGCCCCTGTGCTGGTTGAGGGAGAATTGGAATACGTGGTGGAGAAGATCTTGGATTCTCGTATTTCTAGACGGAGGCTTCAGTATTTGGTTAAGTGGAAGGGCTATGGTCAGGAGGATAATTCCTGGGTTGTCGCCTCTGATGTTCATGCGGCTGATTTGGTTCGTGCCTTCCATGTGGCTCACCCTGATCGCCCTGGGGGGTTTTGATGAGGGTTCGGTGACCCCTCCTCAAGGGGGGGGGGTACTGTTGTGAACTCTGTTTTCGGGCTCCCTCTTGTGGTCACAGGTGGTATTGTGTGAGTTTTGTTTTTGGGCTCCCCCTGGTGGCTTTGTTTGTTATCCTGCGGATCTGTGGCTGAATCAGCTGCCTCGTTATGCACTAAGGAGTTTCCTATTTAGCTCTGCTTCACCTCCACTTGTTGCCGGCTGTCTATGTATTCAGTGCTATTCTGGTCTCCCCTGATTATCTTCGTTTTCAGTCTCTTCTGGAGAAGCTAAGTTTCTGTTTGATTATTTTTTGCTCATCAGTCTGCAATATGATTTCAGTGTATGATGAGTTTAGTCCAGCTAGCTAATATGTGAGTTCTTGCTGCTGGTAAGCTCTGGGGTACGGAGTTGCTTTCCCCGCACCGTTAGTTGGTGCGGGGGCTCGAGCAATCTCTGTGTGGATATTTTGCTTAGGGTTTTCTATTGACCGCACAGCTCCCTTCCTATTTTCTGCTATCTAGTGTTAGCGGGCCTCATTTGCTAAATCTATTTCATCTCTGCGTTTGTGCTTTCCCCTTAACTCACCGTTAATATTTGTGGGGGGCTTTTCTATATCTTTGGGGTCATTTCTCTGAGGCAAGTAAGGACTTTACTTTCCCTCTAGGAATAGGTAGTTTCTCAGGCCGTGAAGAGACGGCTAGGATTTTCAGGTAACGTTCCACGGCTGCCTATAGTTGGTTGCGGATAGGTTCAGGTTTGCGGTCAATCCAGATACCACTTGCCCAGAGCTGGTCGTCGGTTTAGTTACTTAGTTAGTCTAACTTGCGATCCTTGCCACTAGGATCATAACAATTACAGCAGTGACATCACCGCTCCTCACATATAATGATATATTATAGCAGTGACATCACCGCTCCTCACATATGATATATTACAGCAGTGACATCACCACTCCTCACATATAATGATATATTACAGCAGACATCACCGCTCCTCACATATAATAATATATTACAGCAGTGACATCACCGCTCCTCACATATAATGCTATATTACAGCAGTGACATCACCGCTCCTCACATATAATGATATATTACAGCAGTGACATCACCGCTCCTCACATATAATGCTATATTACAGCAGTGACATCACCGCTCCTCACATATAATGATATATTACAGCAGTGACATCACCGCTCCTCACATATAATGATATATTACATCAGTGACATCACCGCTCCTCACATATGATATATTACAGCAGTGACATCACCGCTCCTCACATATAATGGTATATTACAGCAGTGACATCACCGCTCCCCACATATAATGATATATTACAGCAGTGACATCACCGCTCCTCACATATAATAATATATTACAGCAGTGACATCACCGCTCCTCACATATAATGATATATTACAGCAGTGACATCACCGCTCCGCACATATAATGATATATTACAGCAGTGACATCACCGCTCCTCACATATAATAATATATTACAGCAGTGACATCACCGCTCCTCACATATAATGATATATTACAGCAGTGATATCACCGCTCCGCACATATAATGATATATTACAGCAGTGACATCACCGCTCCTCACATATAATGATATATTACAGCAGTGACATCACCGCTCCTCACATATAATGATATATTACAGCAGTGACATCACCCCTCCTCACATATAATGATATATTACAGCAGTGACATCACCGCTCCTCACATATAATGATATATTACAGCAGTGACATCACCGCTCCTCACATATAATGATATATTACAGCAGTGACATCACCGCTCCTCACATATAATGATATATTACAGCAGTGACATCACCGCTCCTCACATATAATGATATATTACAGCAGTGACATCACCACTCCCCACATATAATGATATGTTACAGCAGTGACATCACCGCTCCTCACATATAATGATATATTACAGCAGTGACATCACCGCTCCTCACATATAATGATATATTACAGCAGTGACATCACCACTCCCCACATATAATGATATATTACAGCAGTGACATCACCGCTCCTCACATATAATGATATATTACAGCAGTGACATCACCGCTCCTCACATATAATGATATATTACAGCAGTGACATCACCGCTCCTCACATATAATGATATATTACAGCAGTGACATCACCGCTCCTCACATATAATGATATATTACAGCAGTGACATCACCACTCCCCACATATAATGATATATTACAGCAGTGACATCACCGCTCCTCATATATAATGATATATTACAGCAGTGACATCACCGCTCCTCACATATAATGATATATTACAGCAGTGACATCACCACTCCCCACATATAATGATATATTACAGCAGTGACATCACCGCTCCCCACATATAATGATATATTACAGCAGTGACATCACCGCTCCTCACATATGATATATTACAGCAGTGACATCACCGCTCCTCATATATAATGATATATTACAGCAGTGACATCACCGCTCCTCACATATAATTATATATTACAGCAGTGATATCACCGCTCCGCACATATAATGATATACTACATCAGTGACATCACCGCTCCCCACATATAATGATATATTACAGCAGTGACATCACCGCTCCTCATATAATGATATATTACAGCAGTGACATCACCGCTCCTCACATATAATGATATATTACAGCAGTGACATCACCGCTCCCCACATATAATGATATATTACAGCAGTGACATCACCGCTCCTCACATATAATGATATATTACAGCAGTGACATCACGGCTCCCCACATATAATGATATATTACAGCAGTGACATCACCGCTCCTCACATATAATGATATATTACAGCAGTGACATCACCGCTCCTCACGTATAATGATATATTACAGCAGTGACATCACCGCTCCTCACATATAGATATATTACAGCAGTGACATCACCGCTCCTCACATATAATGATATATTACAGCTGTGACATCACCGCTCCTCACATATAATGATATATTACAGTAGTGACATCACCGCTCCTCACATATAATGATATATTACAGCAGTGACATCACCGCTCCCCACATATAATGATATATTACAGCAGTGACATCACCGCTCCTCACATATAATTATATATTACAGCAGTGATATCACCGCTCCGCACATATAATGATATATTACATCAGTGACATCTCCGCTCCTCATATATAATTATACAATACAGCAGTGACATCACCGCTCCTCGCATATAATGATATATTACAGCAGTGACATCACCGCTCCTCACATATAATGATATATTACAGCTGTGACATCACCGCTCCTCACATATAATGATATATTACAGTAGTGACATCACCGCTCCTCACATATAATAATATATTACAGCAGTGACATCACCGCTCCTCACATATAATGATATATTACAGCAGTGACATCACCGCTCCGCACATATAATGATATATTACAGCAGTGACATCACCGCTCCTCACATATAATGATATATTACAGCTGTGACATCACCGCTCCTCACATATAATGATATATTACAGTAGTGACATCACCGCTCCTCACATATAATAATATATTACAGCAGTGACATCACCGCTCCTCACATATAATGATATATTACAGCAGTGACATCACCGCTCAGCACATATAATGATATATTACAGCAGTGACATCACCGCTCCTCACATATAATAATATATATTACAGCAGTAACATCACCGCTCCTCACATATAATGATATATTACAGCAGTGATATCACCGCTCCGCACATATAATGATATATTACAGCAGAGACATCACCGCTCCTCACATATAATGATATATTACAGCAGTGACAACACCACTCCTCACATATAATGATATATTACAGCAGTGACATCACCCCTCCTCACATATAATGATATATTACAGCAGTGACATCACCGCTCCTCACATATAATGATATATTACAGCAGTGACATCACCCCTCCTCACATATAATGATATATTACAGCAGTGACATCACCGCTCCTCACATATAATGATATATTACAGCAGTGACATCACCACTCCCCACATATAATGATATATTACAGCAGTGACATCACCGCTCCCCACATATAATGATATATTACAGCAGTGACATCACCGCTCCTCACATATAATGATATATTACAGCAGTGACATCACCGCTCCCCACATATAATGATATATTACAGCAGTGACATCACCGCTCCTCACATATAATGATATATTACAGCAGTGACATCACCGCTCCTCATATATAATGATATATTACAGCAGTGACATCACCGCTCCTCACATATAATGATATATTACAGCAGTGACATCACCGCTCCTCACATATAATGATATATTACAGCAGTGACATCACCCCTCCTCACATATAATGATATATTACAGCAGTGACATCACCGCTCCTCACATATAATGATATATTACAGCAGTGACATCACCCCTCCTCACATATAATGACATATTACAGCAGTGACATCACCGCTCCTCACATATAATGATATATTACAGCAGTGACATCACCGCTCCTCACATATAATGATATATTACAGCAGTGACATCACCGCTCCTCACATATAATGATATATTACAGCAGTGACATCACCGCTCCCCACATATAATGATATATTACAGCAGTGACATCACCGCTCCTCACATATAATGATATATTACAGCAGTGACATCACCGCTCCTCGCATATAATGATATATTACAGCAGTGACATCACCGCTCCTCGCATATAATGATATATTACAGCAGTGACATCACCGCTCCCCACATATAATGATATATTACAGCAGTGACATCATCGCTCCCCACATATAATGATATATTACAGCAGTGACATCACCGCTCCTCACATATAATGATATATTACAGCAGTGACATCACCGCTCCTCACATATAATGATATATTACAGCAGTGACATCACCGCTCCTCACATATAATGATATATTACAGCAGTGACATCACCACTCCTCACATATAATGATATATTACAGCAGTGACATCACCGCTCCCCACATATAATGATATATTACAGCAGTGACATCACCGCTCCTCACATATAATGATATATTACAGCAGTGACATCACCGCTCCCCACATATAATGATATACTACAGCAGTGACATCACCACTCCTCACATATAATGATATATTACAGCAGTAACATCACCGCTCCTCACATATAATGATATATTACAGCAGTGACATCACCGCTCCTCACATATAATGATATATTACAGTAGTGACATCACCGCTCCTCACATATAATGATATATTACAGCAGAGACATCACCGCTCCTCACATATAATGATATATTACAGCAGTGACATCTCCGCTCCTCACTTATAATGATATATTACAGCAGTGACATCACCGCCCCTCACATATAATGATATATTACAGCAGTGACATCACCGCTCCTCACATATAATGATATATTACAGCAGTGACATCACCGCTCCTCACATATAATGATATATTACAGCAGTGACATCACCGCTCCTCACATATAATGATATATTACAGTAGTGACATCACCGCTCCTCACATATAATGATATATTACAGCAGAGACATCACCGCTCCTCACATATAATGATATATTACAGCAGTGACATCTCCGCTCCTCACTTATAATGATATATTACAGCAGTGACATCACCGCCCCTCACATATAATGATATATTACAGCAGTGACATCACCGCTCCTCACATATAATGATATATTACAGCAGTGACATCACCGCTCCTCACATATAATGATATATTACAGCAGTGACATCACCGCTCCTCACATATAATGATATATTACAGCAGTGACATCACCGATCCTCACATATAATGATATATTACAGCAGTGACATCCCCGCTCCTCACATATAATGATATATTACAGCAGTGACATCACCGCTCCTCATATATAATGATATATTACAGCAGTGACATCACCGCCCCTCACATATAATGATATATTACAGCAGTGACATCACCGCTCCTCACATATAATGATATATTACAGCAGTGACATCACCGCTCCTCACATATAATGATATATTACAGCAGTGACATCACCGCTCCTCACATATAATGATATATTACAGCAGTGACATCACCGCTCCTCACATATAATGATATATTACAGCAGTGACATCACCCCTCCCCACATATAATGATATATTACAGCAGTGACATCACCGCTCCTCACATATAATGATATATTACAGCAGTGACATCACCGCTCCCCACATATAATGATATATTATAGCAGTGACATCACCGCTCCTCACATATAATGATATATTACAGCAGTGACATCACCACTCCTCACATATAATGATATATTACAGCAGTGACATCACCGCTCCTCACATATAATGATATATTACAGCAGTGACAGCACCGCTCCTCATATATAATGATATAGTACAGTACTAGTGATACATTACAGAATATTGCTTTCTTGCTGTCTCAAACAACACGATATTCCCGCCCTTTCTCGTTGCTAGTACACAAGCTATGACAAGACTCTGAGCGGCAGCAGAGACTACATTTCCCATGATGCTCGGGGGCAGGGGCCGGATATCCGGCGGTCACTGGCTGACGTGTCTTTCTTTTCGGTGTTCGCCGAGTCCTCTGGTTGCGGTGAGTGAGAGCTGGAATCCGGCGGGGTGAGACCGTGAGCGGGGTGATAACACGACCATCACTGTTGGACCCCCTGCTAACTACAGACTGAGGGTCGCTACTGCCGCCGAGGCCAGTCAATACAATTATTGTGTGGATTCATATACCTTCTTGTCGTGCTGACTGATGAGGGTTGTAGTTGTTTCTGCTCTGGTCTATCAATGCTTTTTCCTTGTACCTGTAAGGAGTGACACATATATAGGGACAACTCTTTTTTTTTTCATGCTTTTGTTCCAGTATTTTCAGGGTCCCATCTTGGTGGGCCGTGTGCATATCTGACCCCTTCGTGGGCTTTTCATATTGAACTAACCAGTGTGGTTTTTTGTGCAGATGAAGACGATATTTGCTGCGCTGCTCGCCCTCCTGGCGGTCGCCCACTGTGAGGAGGGGGCTCGATTATTGGCCTCAAAGACGCTGCTGAATCGCTACGCGGTGGAGGGGAAGGACCTGACCCTGCAGTACAACATCTACAACGTAGGCTCCAGGTGAGGAAAGGCTGGGTCTTGGGACGTGGCCGCCAAGTTGGCGTTCTCGCCATGTGTCCTACTTTTTGGCATTCTCGCGACGTGGCCGCCGCGTTGGTGGTCCATATGGCAGGCACCAGGCCAGATAACCCATGATGTTATAACCCGCTTCTTTCTCTCCAGCGCCGCCCTGGATGTGGAGCTCTCTGACGACTCCTTCCCTCCTGAAGACTTTGGGATTGTCTCCGGGATGCTGAGTGTGAAGTGGGACAGAATCGCCCCGTATCCTTTCCTCACATATACCAGAATAGCAGAAAATAGACCGTATTTCCCTCTCTTCCTCAGTCTAAATGGACAATCCCTTTAAGAATAGTTTGATAGTCACATCTGAAACACGGCAACTCCAGATGTTTGGGGTCCTTGTTTCTCGTTGTCACCCTCTTATCATCTTCCTCCTTAACTCCACGTCTTTAGAGCCAGCAATGTTTCCCACACTGTGGTCTTGCGCCCCCTGAAGGCCGGGTACTTCAACTTCACCTCCGCCACCATTACTTACCTGGCTCAGGAAGGCGCGCAGGTTGTGGTAAGTTGTCACCATCATGTTGGCAACGAAAGGTGTCAGATATGCCGGCTATTTATTAGCCGTTCCCAACATTTCATTCATTATGGTCTGTTCTGTTTTGGTGACAGATGGGGTACACCAGCGCCCCTGGACAAGGAGGGATCCTGGCTCAGCGAGAGTTTGATCGACGATTCTCCCCTCATTTTGTAAGTGTTTTTTTTCCATCAGATCGATGATGACTTTCTTCTGCCTGATAGCTGACGTTTTGTGTCCTCTCACCTTAGCTGGACTGGGCAGCCTTTGGAGTGATGACCCTGCCGTCCATCGGCATCCCCCTTCTTCTGTGGTATTCAAGCAAGAGAAAATACGACAGCCCCAAATCCAAGAAGAACTGAAGGGGCTGTGTCTGTCCATCAGAGACCCCACACTCAGGACTTCCTGTGTGAGACTGTGCCCGCCTAATGCTGCCTGCACCACGTCCTCTAACGCAGCTCCACCAGCACCTGATGTCCAGTGGGTGGCGCTTCACAACCTCCATTAAATTTGAGGCCTTTTTGTTGGCTCCAACATAAATCCATTTTATTATTTTTGGGGTCTCTATGGACGTCCATTTGCCCCCTTGGTGCTAGCATAGTGGCACATCTAAAAACTCCTGCTGTATGGGATGATAGGTTTTTTTATTTTTACAGTGCAAGAATTGTGATCGGCAACGTCCTGACTGCACAGATGAGCACTGGACTCTCCACATCGATTTTTGTTTGTTTTTTGTTTTGTTTTTTTGCAACATTGGAGGGTTTTCTAATAAAAGTGGAATAAAACATTCCTGTGTCTGGTTGTGAGGGAAAGTCCTAGCTCCGCGGGGGTGGGGATATGATAATTATCTCTATTAACAAGGTGCAGCTCTTAGATTATGGCGTGAAATCATACCCCTGCGATCTTCACTCTGAGCCGCCTTGACGGTGACACCACTGATTGGTGTTAATGGCGCCTGGCGGCGTGCAATATATTATCTCAAAGAGAAGGTTCAATTCTTGGAAGCAGGAAAATGGGAAAGATCTCAACAACTGACATGGGCCAAAATGTGATGTTTAGCTGACAGGGTGGCTCCATAACTGCAACTGGAGGGCAGTTCCTGGTATACGGCAGGTCTCTCGGCTTGTCCAGTGTATACAGTGGGATATACTCTGCTTATGGCGTGTTTTTTAGCATGTTTCTGGTTTACAGTGGGACTAGTGGTGCTCCCATTATATCGTGGGTCTCATGGGATTCCCGGTATATGGCGCGTCTTGTGGGCATTCTAGTATACGGTGTGACTTGTGGGTTGTTCCCAGTATATGGCGGGTTGTGTGGGTGTTCTGGTATACGTTGTGGATTGTTCCCGGTATATGACGGGTCTTGTAGGTGTTCCAGTATACGGTGTGACTTGTGGGTTGTTCCCGGTATATGGCGGTTCTTGTGGGCATTGTAGTATACGGTGTTACTTATGGGTTGTTCCCAGTATATGGCGGGTCTTTTAGGCGTTCTGGTATACGGTGTGACTTGTGGGTTGTTCCCGGTATATGGCGGTTCTTGTGGGCATTCTAGTATACGGTGTTACTTATGGGTTGTTTCCAGTATATGGCGGGTCTTGTAGGTGTTCCAGTATACGGTGTGACTCCGTGGGTTGTTCCTGTTATATGGTGGCTCTTGTGGGCCTTCTGGTACACGGTGTGACTTGTCGGTTGTTCCCGGTATATGGCGGTTCTTGTGGGCATTCTGGTATACGGTGTGACTTGTGGGTTGTTCCCGGTATATGGCGGGTCTTGTGGGCGTTCTGATATACGGTGTTACTTATGGGTTGTTCCCGGTATATGGCGGTTCTTGTGGGCATTCTGGTATACGGTATGACTTGTGGGTTGTTGCCGGTATATGGCGGGTCTTATGGGCGTTCTGGTATACAGTGTGACTTGTGGGTTGTTCCCGGTATATGGGGGGGTCTTGTGGGCGTTCTGGTGTATGCTGTGACTCGTCTGTTGTTCCCGGTATACGGTGGTATGTTCCCAGTATATGGTAACTTTGTGATATTCATGGTGTATGGTGGATCTCAAGTGTTCTCAGTATGTACGAGGGCTCAAGGGGTGTTTCCAGTATACGGTGGGTTTCGTGGGATATGCCTGTATATGGCGGGTCTTTTCGCATGTTTATAATATACAGTGGGATTCTCCCTTTAAATACGGCGTGATGGGGTGATCCCTGTATATGGTGGGTCTTTTCGCATGTTTATAATATACAGTGGGATTCTCCCTTTAATACGGCGTGATGGGGTGATCCCTGTATACGGTGGGGTGTTTGCTGTACATGGCGGGTCTTTTGGCGTGTTTCTGCTATACAGTGGGACCTGTGGAATTATCTCTTCCCATGAGGTGATCCTTGTATATGGTGGGGTGTTTGCTGTATATGGCATTGTGTGGTTCTCCCAGTATACTGTGGATCTCCAATGCTCTTGGTGTATGGGAAAGCCTGTGGGGTGTTTCTAGTATACGTTTGTTCTCGTTGGGCGTATGGCAGGTTTTGGATGCTCCCGGTATAGAGTGGCTTTTGTGTGATGCTCCAGGTGGAACATAAGTGTTCTCCATATACTGGAGGTGTTTCCAGTACAAGGCCAGTTTTGTGGGATGTTCCAAGTATCTAGTTGTTAGTATCTATCAAAATTCATCCAAGGGTGGGCAGCAGGTGAATCGCTGACATTCATAGGTGCCAAGTGCTCAGTGAGGAGAGAAGATTACGTCTGTTCTGACCCCACAGAAAAGCGAGAGCCCTGCTGCCATGAGGGCAAAGGGTCAGTCATCAGGTCCTGACATCACGTGGAGGAGTCCCATACCATCTACTGTGCCCAGCCTGAGGGTGCCAGCCTCTGCTGCTAGGTAGGGAGACAATAGTTATATAATAGACTGCTCCCTCCTGTTTCCTTCACTCATACTATTTAATACAGACTTTGTGTTGGGGTGAAATTTTTGTGGTGCTATTATGCACATTTTATTAGAGTATTAAAAGTTAAGTTTTATAAAGTGATGTTTATAATTTGGTGCTATTCGGTGAAGCTGCGTGTCCACGATCAGTGATGTTAGTGCTCTGGACGCAGCGTATTTTCACTGCTTTCAAAACGCTGCGTTGTATAGTACAAGCACAGTGGATTACTAGAAATCCCATTCCCACTGCACCTCCTTTTTACGCTGCGTAAAATCATGTACTGTGTGGGTTTTGGAGCCGCAGCGTTTCACTTTCTCTTGAGGGAAGACTCAGACTTCTGTGCAGAATTTCCCTGTAGGCTTGCACTGGATGCTGTAAATCTGCAGTTAAAAAAAGCATTGCGCTTATGCAGGTGTTTTTAGCCTGTTCATTTTTTTTTTTTATAAAATTTTGATAACCAGCCTAGGTAAAGAAGACAGTTATGGGGTTATATGATCAGGTTGGGAAGATCCTAGCTATTGGCCCTTCCCAGCCTAAAAATACCAGCCCTCAGCCACCTCAAAAGTGGCACATCACATTGGTTTCCCCAGTGCTGCTGCTCCCAATTGCCCTGGTGTGGTGGCAATAGAGGTCATTGTAGTTGGGGGTTGATGTCAGCTGTGATTTGTTAAAAATCAGATCTGCTGTCAAGCCATGTGGTTAGTAATGGAAAGGTGTCTATCCCTCATTACTAAACCGGTAATAAAAAACACAGAAAAAATACTTTATTTGAATAAAGACTCCCCCGCACTATCCCTCATTCACCAATGTATTACCCAAAATGTTCCCACGAAGTTCCTCCACCGCAGTCCATGGTCCGCGAATCTGGCACTGGCGAGTATTGAATAGCAGTGAAGTGGCCACAATTCACAGGGACCGGGTACTCCCGACCTTCTCAGCCTGATAACATCAGTTCATAGCTGTCAACTTTACCTTGACTGGTTATCGAAAATAGAGGGGACCCCAAGTCATTTCTTTAAATGTATGTGTTAGGTTAATCCGTGTACAGTAAACTACACACGCAAGGCACTAGTGATATATCTCACATATATAATGCAAGCGAGCTGAGGGATTCATGCAGATATTCAGCTGCATGAAAGCCTGAATAAATGCTGATTAGGGGAACGTTCCGGCTCAATACAAAATCTGATTAAAGGAATATCAAAAAACAGATTGGGAAGTGCTTTAGCAGGCATAACCAGCTGGAAGACATGCCCACACCATGTGAATGCAGTGCATGGGTGTAACCACATATTTACCAATGGAGACCCACTTTCTGAGGAAGCTATTATGCGAAACGCACGTCAGGGGGTCTCCAGAGGTAAACATAATGTGGTTACTCCCATGCAATGCATTGTAATTCAAATAGTGTGGTCACGTTTTCCAGCTCGAGATCACTGCGATACCTACTAAGACGTTTCAGAAGCCATTTTTTTTAACTTCCCTTTACCTGCACTCACTTTTGTATTGAGCCGCCTGGCTCTATCATGTTTGAATAACGCCTTCATGTATTAAGTCTCTGCGGTACTTAATTGCCCCACTAGGGGGAGACTGTGTTTATTTCTGGCTCTGTCAGTGATCCCATAAATCTCTCCATGTGAATTGTGACATCTCTTCGCCAACAAGCATTACACCGACACATGGCCAGGATATTTTTCTGCAGATTTCAGAGCTTTCACTGAATTGTTCACCATTTAGACCTGAATCTTTGTGATATCACCGGATTTTCTCTCTGCAGTCATTTTAATTGACTTTATATTTGTAGTATGTTTTTAATAAGGCTGATACATAAACCTTCAAAGGCGTCATCTATAATTATTTTTTTTCTGTTTCTTTTGACCCCCCATTTAGGTTAATGGCAGTGGTAAAATAATGGTTCGGAAATGGTCTGAGGATCGAGGTGATGACTTGTCTCCTAATTCCCGGATGTCAATCGGATCGATCATCTGTGGAATCGGGATCTGCTGCCAGGTACCGCAGGACTCCTGCGGAGGAATGTAGAGTCCAGGCCTGGGCAGGTCAGACCGTGGGGATGTAATGTGATGGTTGGTCCGTTGTCTGCAGAGGAATGATGACATTTTGGGGCGACGCTGCAGGAATTTTTAGTGGGTGATAAAACTGCTGTTCTATAGAAGAAGACAATGTTGTGTGTGTGCATGGGGCCCACGGCTATTAGATGCTTCTCCGGCTTAAAGGGCCAGGGCACTGATGAAGGCCGCCTGTCCATCCGCGCTGTCATCTTATAACTCGGGAGGATGCAGCTTAGGACATCACTGAGGCACGTTTTTGGAACGGTTCTGGTCCCTGGAAGCTTGTTGATGTTACCCCATTGGCAACCCCCACCCATAATGCAGTTTTGGGGTGCTGATGGATTTCTATTTTAGTCAGTGGCCTGACAATGACCCCATAGCTGACTCCATAGTAGTCCTGTTTGGCCCTTCCAGAGGGGAACATCCCACTGTCTCGGGAGTGTGTCCTTACAACACAGACACACACAGTGGTGGAGCAGGTCCACCAATGCATCTGGGTAGAGACTGAAGGATCCTCGAGCCAGGTGACATGACGAGGGAGAAGAGGAGCAGGGATGAGACAGGACACACAAGTGAGATGATAATGTTTAGGCCATTGTGGGGGCATCATACTGAATCAGGGAATATACTAGAAGGATACATTGTATGGGGGGCATCATACTGTATGGAGTAATGTACTGTGGGGACATCATACTGTATGGGAGAATATACTAGAAGGATACATTGTATGGGGGGCATCATACTGTATGGAGTAATGTACTGTGGGGACATCATACTGTATGGGAGAATATACTAGAAGGATACATTGTATGGGGGGCATCATATTGTATGGGGTAATGTACTGTACGGACATCATACTATGGGAGAATGCACTGTAGGGATATATTGTATGGGTGGGACATGATACTGTATGGGGGAATGATCTGATGGAACATCATACTGTTTGTCGAGGGGATTCATTGGGCATTATGGGGGCACTCAGTGGGCCCACTACTGTTCTTCACTAGGAGAATATCTCTGTGCCCCTCTTTGGGAGGTACGATTTCTGAAGTATTGCAGTGTGTGATATAAGCGATCAAGTTCATAAATATTCACTAGAAAAGGGCTAACAAAAAGTTAAAAATATGAAAAAAAAGCCCCCTCCAAACAAATATATATTATTTATTTATATAGCACCATTAATTCCATGGTGCTGTACATGAGAAGGGGTTGCATACAAATTAAAAATATCACTTACAGTAAACAAACTAACAATGACAGACTAATACAGAGGGGCGAAGATTCATATATGTGTATGTATGTATGTATGTATGTTTGTATGTGTGTGTATATGTGTGTATGTGTGAATATGCGTATATATATATATATATATATATATATATATATATATATATATATATATATATATATATATATATATATATATATATATATATCCGATTCTAACGCATCTGGCATTCTAGAATATGCATGTCCACGTAGTATATTGCCCAGCCACGTAGTATATTGCCCAGCCACGTAGTATATTGCCCAGCCACGTAGTATATTGCCCTGCCACGTAGTATATTGCCCAGCCCACGTAGTATATTGCCCAGCCCACGTAGTATATTGCCCAGCCCACGTAGTATATTGGCCAGTGACATAAAATAAAAAATAAACATATACTCACCTTAGTCCTGTGTACGGTGCACACGGCAGCTTCCGGTCCCAGGGTTGGTATGACTATGAGCGCAGGACCTGTGATGACGTTGCATCGCAGTCACATCATGGCAGGTCCTTCTCCCATAGCATCCTTAGCACCGGAACCTGCCGGCGGACAGGACGCGAAGTCGGAGGGTGAGAATAAGGGGTTTTTTTATTATTATTATTATTATTTGTAACATTAGATCGTTTTACTATTGATGCTGCATACACAGCATCAATAGTAAAAACTTGGTCACACAGGGTTAATAGCTGCGTAACCGGAGTGCGTTACACCGCGCTCCGGTAACGCTGGCATTAACCCTGTGTGAGGGCTGACTGATGACTGGAGGGGAGTATGGAGCGGGCACTGACTGCGGGGAGGAAAGAGCGGCCATATTGCCGCTGGACTGTGGCCGTCGCTGATTGGTCGTGGCAATGGTCGTGGGCGTTTTGCCACGATCAATCAGTGACTTGGATTCCATGACAGACAGACAGGCCGCGACCAATGAATATCCGAGACAGACAGACGGAAGTGACCCTTAGAAAATTATATAGTAGTGTGTGTGTGTATGTGTATATATATATATATATATATATATATATATATATATATATATATATATATATATATATATATATATATATATATATATATATATATATATACACATACACTCATACACTCATACACTCACCGGCCACTTTATTAGGTACACCTGTCCAACTTCTTGTTAACACTTAATTTCTAATCAGCCAATCACATGGCGGCAACTCAGTGCATTTAGGCATGTAGACATGGTCAAGACAATCTCCTGCAGTTCAAACCGAGCATCAGTATGGGGAAGAAAGGTGATTTGAGTGCCTTTGAATGTGGCATGGTTGTTGGTGCCAGAAGGGCTGGTCTGAGTATTTCAGAAACTGCTGATCTACTGGGATTTTCACGCACAACCATCTCTAGGGTTTACAGAGAATGGTCCGAAAAAGAAAAAAATCCAGTGAGCGGCAGTTCTGTGGGCGGAAATGCCTTGTTGATGCCAGAGGACAGAGGAGAATGGGCAGACTGGTTCGAGCTGATAGAAAGGCAACAGTGACTCAAATCGCCACCCGTTACAACCAAGGTAGGCCTAAGAGCATCTCTGAACGCACAGTGCGTCGAACTTTGAGGCAGATGGGCTACAGCAGCAGAAGACCACACCGGGTACCACTCCTTTCAGCTAAGAACAGGAAACTGAGGCTACAATTTGTACAAGCTCATCGAAATTGGACAGTAGAAGATTGGAAAAACGTTGCTTGGTCTGATGAGTCTCGATTTCTGCTGCAACATTCGGATGGTAGGGTCAGAATTTGGCGTAAACAACATGAAAGCATGGATCCATCCTGCCTTGTATGGAGCATCTTTGGGATGTGCAGCCGACAAATCTGCGGCAACTGTGTGATGCCATCATGTCAATATGGACCAAAATCTCTGAGGAATGCTTCCAGCACCTTGTTGAATCTATGCCATGAAGAATTGAGGCAGTTCTGAAGGCAAAAGGGGGTCCAACCCATTACTAGCATGGTGTACCTAATAAAGTGGCCGGTGAGTGTATATATATATATATATATATATATATATATATATATATATATACACTGCTCAAAAAAATAAAGGGAACACTAGAATCCCACATCCTAGATATCACTGATTGAAATATTCCAGTTGTAAATCTTTATTCATTACATAGTGGAATGTGTTGAGAACAAGAAAACCTAAAAATGATCAATGTAAATCACACCTAATATCCCACGGAGGTCTGGAGTTGGAATGATGCTCAAAATCAAAGTGAAAAATGAAGTTACAGGCTGATCCAACTTCAGTGGAAATGCCTCAAGACAAGGAAATGATGCTCAGTAGTGTGTGTGGCCTCCATGTGCCTGTATGACCTCCCTACAACGCCTGGGCATGCTCCTGATGAGGCGGCGGATGGTCTCCTGAGAGATCTCCTCCCAGACCTGGACTAAAGCATCTGCCAACTCCTGGACAGTCTGTGGTGCAATGTGGCGTTGGTGGATGGTGCGAGACATGATGCCCCAGATGTGTTCAATCGGATTCAGGTCTGGGGAACGGGCAGGCCAGTCCATAGCTTCAATGCCTTCATCTTACAGGAACTGCTGACACACTCCAGCCACATGAGGTCTGGCATTGTTCTGCATTAGGAGGAGCCCAGGGCCAACCCGCACCAGCATATGGTCTCCCAAGGGGTCTGCGGATCTCATCTCAGTACCTAATGGCAGTCAGGCTACCTCTGGCGAGCACATGGAGGACTGTGCGGCCCTCCAAAGCAATGCCACCCCACCATTACAGATCCACTGCCAAACCGGTCATGCTGAAGGATGTTGTAGGCAGCAGATCGCTCTCCACGGCGTCTCCAGACTGTCACGTCTATCACATGAGCTCAGTGTGAACCTGCTTTCATCTGTGAAAAGCACAGGGCACCAGTGGCGAATTTGCCAATCCTGGTGTTCTGTGGCAAATGCCAAGCGTCCTGCACGGTGTTGGGCTGTGAGCACAACCCCCATCTGTGGACGTCGGGCACTCAGACCATCCTCATGGAGTCAGTTTCTAACCATTTGTGCAGACACATGCACATTTGTGACCTGCTGGAGATCATTTTGCAGGGCTTTGTCAGTGCTCCTCCTTGCACAAAGGCTGAGGTAGCGGTCCTGTTGCTGGGTTGTTGCCCTCCTACGGCCCTATCCACGTCTCCTGGTGTACTGGCCTGTCTCCTGGTAGCACCTCCAGCCTCTGGACACTACGCTGACAGACACCTTCTTGCCACAGCTCACATTGATGTGCCATCCTGGATGAGCTGCGCTACCTGAGCCACTTGTGTGGGTTGTAGAGTCCATCTCATGCTACCACAAGTGTGAAAGCACAACCAACATTCAAAAGTGACCAAGACATCAGCCAGAAAGCATTGGTACCGAGATGTGGTCTGTGGTCCCCATCTGCAGAACCACTCCTTTATTGAGGGTGTCTTGATAATTGCCAATAATTTCCATCTGTTGTCTATTCCATTTGCACAACAGCATGTGACATTGATTGTCAAACAGTGCTGCTTCCTAAGTGGACAGTTTGACTTCACAGAAGTTTGATTTACCTGGAGTTATATTCTGTTGTTTAAGTGTTCCCTTTATTTTTTTTGCGCAGTGTGTGTATATATATATATACACACACTTTTTTTTATCCATATAAAATAGTTTTGTCATACTAAAAATCCACCACACATTTGCTATCACTGTGTCCGTAAGCTATGAACTGATCTAACTACTTGCACATGTAGGGTCATTTATACCTTGCAGTGAACACCATAAATCTGAAATCCAAACAACGTTCCCCACACACAAAAAAACTAATTGCAGATTTGCTGTTATTTTCTGCAACCTTCCATCACACAATAAAAGATTTATAAAAGGTAATTATTAATTTATATGTACTCCAAAAGGCCACTAATAAAAAATAATTTGTTGACCCCACCAACGAGTGCGACCCCCAGTGATCCTGAGGTCTGGACTCTGGGACCCTGAGAACGGTGCTGTGAATGGAGTGAATGTAGTGAAGGTGAACATACTCAGACTGCGCTCCTTTTATATTCTATAGGATTACTGAGTAATTTGATTTTTGCGCATAACCCTTCAGACTGTCATGCTGACTGTCTCCATAAAATCCTGACAGATTGCGCACATACAGCATATCACCACCAGGTGGCAGCAAAGCTCAGTACAAGGGAATGCTGATCGGCTCCGCTGATATGCTTGTCTTGTACTTTCTCTCACACAATTCTGTTCATCCTGTCCCTCCTGGTTCATGACTAGAATTCTAGTATTCCAGTGAGAACTGACAGAACATGCAGGGCGTAGCGGTGTGTAACGACACTTTACATCCTTTCATCATCTGCGGAAAGCTGGATGACCGCCTCCAATAAGGGCACGTTCATCTTGAGGAGTCATTAGTTACTTCCCTGCAGTGATGACATCGGATATATCCACATGACCGCTGCAGCTAATCACTGGCCTTGGTGGTGATGGCTGCATGTACAGCATGAAGGCGCTCCAGGAGAGGACCACTGGATGGACAGCGCTGCAGGCGGTGACTGATGGGCATTATCTGACATGTTCTGGGGGCAGAGAAGAGAAATAGGGTCTTATCCGGTTACACATAGTAAAGCTTATGGTAGCCTGATAAGGCTGTGTTCACACCACATAGAGTGCGGCTGCCGCACTGAAGAGAAATGTGGAAAAGGGAAAATAATAGACGTTCTGCGCAGCTGGAGCCAACATGCGGACATCCATTTTTTCCCTTTTGCACATGTTCTATTTTCAGGAATTGCTCTGTAAGCGATTGTCCGCGTAGGCTGTGCATGATGATTGACAGGTCTGGACTGTCAGCTCTGCGGCCCCTGAGAATCAAAGGCAGCGCTGACTCCAACCTGAGGAGGAGGAGATGAGGCTGCAGGGAGGGGAAGAGGGAGGAGGACAACCCGGGAACTGGAGTCAGGTCCCATCCAGCAAACACTGTACTGGGAGAGTCCGGAGCCGCAGCTGGGGATACACACTGGGACTGGGCAGGATCTACTGGATCCAGGGGATCTCACAGGATCTGGGATACAATTGGAGGAGTCCGATCATTTCTTGGGGCTATGAAGAGGTAAGAGTGCAAGCTCTTCTGCCAAATCCTGCGCTGCCGCCAATCTTAAGCTCTCGGGGTCAGGGATGCACCCTCTAACCCCTCAGTGATTGGCGCAGGGGTCACCCAGCTTTCCAAGACTCCAGAATGACACAGTGGGATTATATCAGCATTGTCAGAACTGGAAGGCAATGCTGGGACTTGTAGTCCTAGATTGCCATGTTTGTGCCCCTGGCACACAGGTTATAAGGTTTGATCTGGAAATTATGGAGACATTCCGGGCACCAAGTATGGGCACTCTAAATCATTGGGGGCAATGCCCCATAGACTTTTCTTAAAGGGGGACTACACTCATGTGGGGGCACTTTGCTCTCCGCAGTTCACTTAGGAGGGCGACAGGTTGGGCCGAGGCCTCAGTTTGCCTAGTCACAGGTGTCCCAGTAATATGAGCCGGCTCTTTAAATGTCGGCACCCTGGTGATCAGGGGATTGTTAGAAAGCGTCTCCTGTGCTGTTTGCTCTGCTCCTATTGTTCCCATGGACGTTCCGGATCACCGGCGGGCGAAACCGACACGATAAAATATGATGCAGCGCCACGTAGAGGAACTACAAATCTCAGCATGCTCATATGCAGATATTAGAAACTCCTAAAAACCTTCTGCCTCTATTGGGTGTATTGGCATCAGACTGACGCGTTTTACGTCTTTCTCCCGTACTGAATATCACTGATGGCTGTTTTCTGCTGGAAATAGCGCCACCCCTGTCTACAGCCTGGGTCTGGTATTGCAGCTTTATACACTGAAGTGACTGGGCCGGAGCTGTAATACCATTCCTGTCCTGTGGACAGTGGTGGCTCTGTTTCGGGAAGGAAGCAGCCATGTTTTCTTTAAACCATGGCACGGTCGTAAGCCGCAAACTGCTCTTATTAAAAGTGTAGTATAGACTGCCGCAACTCTGACATTAGTCGCGTGGGAATATTATGAAGGATATGAGTGATCATGTCCACGCGTTTTGGGCTTTACTAAAAGAGAGTGGTTGGTTGCTAAGGGCAACGGGTATGTACTTCCTGTCCATTCTTTACACAGTGGGAATCTTCAGAACGACGCGTTTTGGGCTCCTCTGTAATGAAGGCCCTGGCTTCCCCCAGCTGTGTGGAGACGTGGCCTGTACTGGAGCTGATTCATAAGTCACACGCCCTGGTTAGGTCACCCGGCGTGCGATCCAAGATCACTTCTATCTCCCGGTTGCTATGGACTGGAGATTGGAGGGGAAGTTGGGCATGTAGACGCAGAAGTGCGGAAAGGCCTGGTGGGGACAGGGCCTGCGCTACAACGGGCGCCAGTGGAGAGGTCTCCAGTGTTTGCGCTTGGGGTGTGCGGCCCTTGACTCACAAGTGGTCCCATCAATGACTTAAGGGCCCTCATGACTTGTGCGGCCGCTGCCATAAAGTCTGCTGCTCCTGTGTCCGTCACAGTCCGCGACTTCAGTGATCGCCTCATGTTTTCTTTTTCATCATAATTAGTCCACCAGGTGGCGCTGTCTCATTGCTTTCTATGGGAAAAGATCAGAAACTAAAAGTCATTTTGTTACGGATATGTGAAATTTTCCGGATTTTTAAGAATTTTGGGATTAGCGTCGCCTTAAGACGATTTGGCCGCTGACCCACCGGCTAATTGACCAATTAGTAAATGAGTACAGCGGTTAATTATTACTTTGCGCAAACTTGACATCATCAGAGCCAAAGCTAAGGATTCTGGGAGGCAGATGCACAGTATTAACTGATTCAGTGCTGCAATAGTTTTTGACTGGGTCTACGGTGGTATTACGAGGTGTGACATGAGGTCTCGTAATCTACGGGCATCCATCTTGTCACTTCCTCACGTTTCTCATAAAATCCTTAGCCGCCCTGGGTAGGGCGAGATCAAAGACACTCGGGGCTTGTAACAAGGGCAAAGTTGGTAGAGACCCTGTATGGCACTGTGGTGGCCCTGCTCAAGGCGGCCATGGTGGTCAGCTGGGAAGGAGGCTGAGAACATGGATGGGCCAGTATTCCCAGGCATATTTCCCGCTGACCCACTCTTCTCCATGAGCTCATCCCTGCTTCGGGCCGGATGCCCCATGTAATGTGCTCATGATAACACTTCCTGGACACCTCACGTGAGGTCGGCAAGGTGTTCTGCCCCCCTCAGGAAATGGTAGTGTTACCCAGCCGATACAGGGTCTAACATGATTAACCCTGTCCTGGCCACACGTGATAAAAATGGTGACCGGTGTAACACATGAATGGGCGGTGGACACACAAAGGATGGGCTGCATGTTGTCGTCTGCTCCGCACCCACTCCACGGTGGCTCCTGGCGATCCACTGCGAGTGGGCGATGACCAGAAGGGGATGGGGACAGCTTGTTTAAAATCCAGATTTAGGAATCTTAACCGTTAAACAGAAGCGTTAGGATAATTTGGAATATGGATGAAAAGTAAAACTAAAAGGAGGAGGCAAGATGGAGCAGATAGGATATGGGTGTAATCTGCAGAAGTGGAGGAATCCCAGGGGCCTCCAGGAAATCACAGCTGATAACAGCGAGGGAAATCACCATGGGAACACAACATGTACACAGGACCTGGAGCCAGCGGTGTCCAATGTGGGATACTGAGCTGCATCTGATCCTAAAGGTACCTTCACATTAAATGATTTTGCAGCGATAACGATAGCGATCCGTGACATTGCAGCGTCCTGGCTAGCGATATCGTTGTGTTTGACACGCAGCAGCGATCTGGATCCTGCTGTGATATCGCTGGTCGTTGCTGAAAGTTCAGAACTTTATTTGGTCGTCAGATCGCCATGTATCGTCGTGTTTGACAGCCAAAGCAACGATGCCAGCGATGTTTTACAGTGGTAACCAGGGTAAATATGGGTTAACTAAGCGCAGGGCCGCGCTTAGTAACCCGATATTTACCCTGGTTACCATTGTAAAAGTTAAAAAAAAAACACACTACATACTCACCCTCTGATGTCTGTCACACGTCCCTCGCCGTCTGCTTCCCGCACTGACTGTGAGTGCCGGCCGTAAAGTAAAAGCAGAGCACAGCAGTGACGTCACCGCTCTGCTGCCGGCGCTCACACAGTGCAGGGAAGCGGACGCCGGGGGACGCGAATGTAAGTATGTACTGTTTGTTTTTTTACATTTCCACTGGTAACCAGGGTAAACATCGGGTTACTAAGCGCGGCCCTGCGCTTAGTAACCCGATGTTTACCCTGGTTACCCGGGGACTTCGGCATCGTTGGTCGCTGGAGAGCTGTCTGTGTGACAGCTCCCCAGCGATCAAACAGCGACGCTGCAGCGATCGGCATCGTTGTCGATATCGCTGCAGCGTCGCTTAATGTGAAGGTACCTTAACTCTGTGATACTGTCTGCTGAGCCGTCTATCTAATCCTATCCTGTGTGATACTGTCTGCTGAGCCATGTATCTAATCCTATCCTGTGTGATACTGTCTGCTGAGCTGTGTATCTAATGCTATCCTTTGTGATACTGTCTGCTGAGCCGTGTATCTAATCCTATCCTGTGTGATACTGTCTGCTGAACTATGCATCTAATCTTACAGCGTGAGCCCCACATAGCCTCCATATATGCAGCATGAGCCCCATATAGGCTGCTGTATACAGTATGAGCCTCCATACACTGTGTGCAGAATTATTAGGCACGTTGTATTTTGATCACATGATACTTTTTCTACATGTTGTCCTACTCCAAGTTGTTCATGCTTGAGAGCCAACTACCAATTAAGTAAATCAGGTGATGTGCATCTCTGTAATGAGGAGGGGTGTTGTCTAATGACATCAACACCCTATATAAGGTGTGCTTGATTATTAGGCAACTTCCTTTCCTTTGGCAAAATGGGTCAGAAGAGAGATTTGACTGGCTCTGAAAAGTCCAAAATTGTGAGATGTCTTGCAGAGGGATGCAGCAGTCTTGAAATTGCCAAACTTTTGAAGCGTGATCACCGAACAATCAAGCGTTTCATGGCAAATAGCCAACAGGGTCGCAAGAAGCGTGTTGGGCAAAAAAGGCGCAAAATAACTGCCCATGAATTGAGGAAAATCAAGCGTGAAGCTGCCAAGATGCCATTTGCCACCAGTTTTGCCAAATTTCAGAGCTGCAACGTTACTGAAGTAACAAAAAGCACAAGGTGTGCAGTACTCAGGGACCTGGTCAAGGTAAGGAAGGCTGAAAAACGACCACCTTTGAACAAGAAACATAAGATAAAACGTCAAGACTGGGCCAAGAAATATCTTAAGACTGACTTTTCAAAGGTTTTATGGACTGATGAAATGAGTGACTCTTGATGGGCCAGATGGATGGGCCAGAGGCTGGATCAGTAAAGGGCAGAGAGCTCCACTCCGAATCAGACACCAGCAAGGTGGAGGTGGGGTACCGCACCGGTAAGGGCTGGTATCATCAAAGATGAACTTGTGGGACCTTTTCGGGTTGAGGATGGAGTGAAGCTCAACTCCCAGACCTACTGCCAGTTTCTGGAAGACAACTTCTTCAAGCAGTGGTACAGGAAGAAGTCGGTATCGTGCAAGAAAAACATGATTTTCATGCAGGACAATGCTCCATCACATGCCTCCAACTACTCCACAGCGTGGCTGGCCAGTAAAGGTCTCAAAGAAGAAAAAATAATGACATGGCCCCCTTGTTCACCTGATCTGAACCCCATAGGTAACCTGTGGTCCCTCATAAAATGTGAGACCTACAGGGAGGGAAAACAGTCCACCTCTCGGAACAGTGTCTGGGAGGCTGTGGTGGCTGCTGCACGCAATGTTCATCGTAAACTGATCAAGCAACTGACAGAATCTATGGATGGAAGGCTGCTGAGCGTCATCATAAAGAAAGGGGGCTATATTGGTCACTAACTTTGGGGGGGGGTTTGTTTTTGCATGTCAAATGTTTATTTCTAAATTTTGTGCAGTTATATTGGTTTACCTGGTGAAAATAAACAAGTGAGATGGGAATATATTTGGTTTTAATTAAGTTGCCTAATAATTCTGCACAGTAATAGTTACCTGCACAAACAGATATCCTCCTAAGATAGCCAAATCTAAAAAAAAAAAACACTCCAACTTCCAAAAATGTTAAGCTTTGATATTCATGAGTCTTTTGGGTTGATTGAGAACATAGTTGTTGATCAATAATAAAAATAATCCTCTAAAATACAACTTGCCTAATAATTCTGCACACAGTGTGTATAGTCTCCATATATTCAGCGTTAGCCCCACATAGCCTCCTGTATACAGTATACCCCCCACACAGCCTCCATCAGCTGTCTCACACGCTGATTGGTGGAAGAAGGGATCTGCGGTTCTATCCTCTAATGTATTCACCGCAGTCTGATGGACGAGAGCTTGGAGTGGCCCACTGTTTCAGCCCTTCAGTTGTTTCGGTCCAGACTTTACCCAGGTCGGATGTAGGATACTGTCTGCTGAGCCATGTATCTAATCCTATCCTGTGTGATACAGTCTGCTGAGCCATGTATCTAATCCTATCCTGTGTGATACTATCTGCTGAGCTGTGTATCTAATCCTATCCTGTGTGATACTATCTGCTGAGCCGTGTATCTAATCCTATCCTGTGTGATACTATCTGCTGAGCCGTGTATCTAATCCTATCCTGTGTGATACTATCTGCTGAGCTATGTATCTAATCCTATCCTGTGTGATAGTCTGCTGAGCTATGTATCTAATCCTATCCTGTGTGATACTATCTGCTGAGCCGTGTATCTAATCCTATCCTGTGTGATACTATCTGCTGAGCCGTGTATCTAATCCTATCCTGTGTGATACTGACTGCTGACCTGTGTATCCAATCCTATCCTTTGTGATACTGTCTGCTGAGCCGTGTACCTAATCCTATCCTGTGTGATACTGTCTGCTGAGATGTGTATCTAATCCTATCCTTTGTGATACTGTCTGCTGAGCCGTGTATCTAATCCTATCCTGTGTGATACTGACTGCTGAGCCGTGTATCTAATCCTATCCTGTGTGATACAGTCTGCTGAGCTGTGTTTTAGGGTATGTGCACACGTTCAGGTTTTTTCACGATAAAAACGCTATAAAAACGCATGCATTATGCATCCTATCATTTAGAATGCATTCTGCATGTTTTGTGCACATGGTGCATTTTTTTCCGCGGTAAAAAAAGCAGCATGTTCATTAATTTTGTGGATTTTCCGCGTTTTTCCCGCAATTCTATGCATTTGGAAAACAACGCATGAAAAACGTGAAAAAAACGCATGCGGATTTCTGGCAGAAATGTCCGTTTTTTGTCAGGAAAATTTCTGCAAGAAATCCTGACGTGTGCACAAACCCTTAATCTTTTCCTGCGTGATACTGACTGCTGAACTGTGTACCGAATGCTATCATGTGTGACACCGTCTGCTGTGCATGTTCTCTCCTCGGTTGCTCTACGTTCACGTTGGTGATGTCATCACAGTCCCTGATGTCTTAACGGGAGGCATGGCTAAGACCATCCCACCACTTGAATACCCCAAAATTTAGTATACCGTTCCTGGAGGTCACGGGTTATGTCCTCAGGACACAATAATGGAGCCGTCATTGCCCTCCTACACCGTTCAGCCTATGTAGAGACTAAGGGACCTGTATGGACCGTCAGGTCATGTGACATTGTGGGGTCTGGCAACAGCTCAGTCACAGGTGCAGGGTGGTCTCCGCTCTGATCACATGTCATATCAGTGATGTCATCATCAGGGGCCATGCAGAGCTGACCACCTCTCACACGGAGGGTCGGACTAGCCCACCGGAGAAGTGGCTACATTATATTCTGTGAGGGAGCTGCATTATATTATATGAGGGCGCTGCATTATACCCTATGAGGGGGCTACTTTATATACTATGAGGGGGCTACTTTATATACTATGAGGGGGCTACATTGTATTCTATGGGGGGCTGCATTATACCCTATGAGTGGGCTACATTATAATACATGAGGGCGCTGCATTATCTTCTATGACGGGGGTAACATTATATTCTATGAGGGGCTGCATTATATTATATGAGGGAGGCTGCATTATACCCTATGAGTGGACTGCATTGTATTCTATGAGGGGGCTACCCCAACCCCTGCTATATCATTACCTTATAGTATACCCTGATATTAGCGCGTTTTACCGCGCAATTGGTGGTCTTGTATTTATTTCTATGTAGCTACATAGTGGGCCCCAAGAATGATTTTCTGTGGTGGGCCCAAGGTGCTCCAGTCTGATGCTGCTCACACGTGATATACAGGCTGGCTGTCAGTAGAGCTGTTATCTGCATGTAATGTGACACAGGCGCCGTCCATATTACATCATGGATAATTAAAGTTTAATTAGCAGAGCGAGTGTGAGGAGTGTGCCCGCACCTCCGTCCCGCTAGCTCATCTCTGACAAGTCCTGTCACGACCTCGGGTCGTACATTTCAAAGAGAAGAATTAGCAATGTCTCAGGCTGACGTCTGTGCCGAACCTCCACCCAAAATATCACTCCAGCCCAATTATCTGCAATGATCCTCCGCTCCCGCGGCCACCGCAGCTTTTGATGTGACAATCTTGGAATATTTACAGGTAATTTACAGCCGCCATCTTGCTGACTACAGGCCTGGAGCATGCAGGGTGGAGGAATGTGCAAAACATCAAAACCCTGCAGCATTTCATGTGGTTTATGTAGCCGGGGTGCGTTGTGCTGCAGATACCCTCCGAGGTTAGTGGTGGGATAATCTGCCAGTGATAAGTGGGGGTCCCCTGGCCTGGGGACCAAAGAAATAAGGTCTATGGGAAGGAGCTGTTGGGGATGACACGGGTTGGCTGGGGGCTTATCTGTACAGGCTGTGACGGAGACTTGGCACTGCCCGTCCATTGTGGCCTGCAGCCTCGTGTTTACATTACAGTCAGTGCGAGGATGACGTCTGTCTCCGGCCCCACCTAATGTTCGCTCGCTCAGCTACCAAGTCCAGAAACAACCCTCCGCCATCTGTGTCCGGGGACCCGTGGAACCCACACCCACTGAGGATCTGGGACTATATTCATCAGCTCTGCCGAGAAACTCTCACCCAACCACACAGAAAGGAGACCCCAGCTACACAGTCATGTACCCAGACCGTGCTGGTATAACATGGGCATCCCCTGTATATAATTATATATGTACAGCTGGTATAACATGGGCATCCCCTGTATATAATTATATATGTACAGCTGGTATAACATGGGCATCCCCTGTATATAATTATATATGTACAGCTGGTATAACCCGGGCATCCCCTGTATATAATTATATATGTACAGCTGGGATAACCCGGGCATCTCCTGTATATAATTATATATGTACAGCTGGGATAACCCGGGCATCTCCTGTATATAATTATATATGTACAGCTGGGATAACCCGGGCATCTCCTGTATATAATTATATATGTACAGCTGGTATAACCCGGGCATCCCCTGTATATAATTATATATGTACAGCTGGGATAACCCGGGCATCTCCTGTATATAATTATATATGTACAGCTGGTATAACCCGGGCATCTCCTGTATATAATTATATATGTACAGCTGGTATAACCCGGGCATCCCCTGTATATAATTATATATGTACAGCTGGGATAACCCGGGCATCTCCTGTATATAATTATATATGTACAGCTGGTATAACCCGGGCATCTCCTGTATATAATTATACATGTACAGCTGGGATAACCTGAGCATCTCCTGTATATAATTATATATGTACAGCTGGTATAACCTGTGCATCTCCTGTATATAATTATATATGTACAGCTGGTATAACCCGGGCATCTCCTGTATATAATTATATATGTACAGCTGGTATAACCCGGGCATCTCCTGTATATAATTATATATGTACAGCTGGTATAACCCGGGCATCCCCTGTATATAATTATATATGTACAGCTGGGATAACCCGGGCATCTCCTGTATATAATTATATATGTACAGCTGGTATAACCCGGGCATCTCCTGTATATAATTATACATGTACAGCTGGGATAACCCGAGCATCTCCTGTATATAATTATATATGTACAGCTGGTATAACCTGTGCATCTCCTGTATATAATTATATATGTACAGCTGGTATAACCCGGGCATCTCCTGTATATAATTATATATGTACAGCTGGGATAACCCGGGCATCTCCTGTATATAATTATATATGTACAGCTGGTATAACCCGGGCATCTCCTGTATATAATTATATATGTACAGCTGGTATAACCCGGGCATCCCCTGTATATAATTATATATGTACAGCTGGGATAACCCGGGCATCTCCTGTATATAATTATATATGTACAGCTGGTATAACCCGGGCATCTCCTGTATATAATTATATATGTACAGCTGGGATAACCTGAGCATCTCCTGTATATAATTATATATGTACAGCCGGTATAACCTGTGCATCTCCTGTATATAATTATATATGTACAGCTGGTATAACCTGTGCATCTCCTGTATATAATTATATATGTACAGCTGGTATAACCCGGGCATCTCCTGTATATAATTATATATGTACAGCTGGTATAACCTGGGCATCTCCTGTATATAATTATATATGTACAGCTGGTATAACCTAGGGATCTCCTGTATGTAATTATATATTGTAAGACTATTCCTACTGAGTGTATTGGGGGACACTCGCTTTGCCGCGACATTCAGCACACGGGCACGGGTTTTTAAAACAAAACAGTCTATTTGGTTTATTAAGGTATCATAAACCACTTCACGAACAGTCCATTTACACACTGTACCAGGACATCACACCAAGTTTCATATCCTCAGTCTGTAGCAACTAAACATGCTGGTCCTCTCCTGACCAGTTGCGGTGGGTTACCACACAGTTCATAGAACATAACTAGCACCATCAGTCAATGATAGCAGATGGAGCAGGAGCTCCCATAAGGTGACTCCTTGTCAGTCCTCTCTCCTGGGGAAACTGCCTTACGGGGTTCACCAACTTGCCTGGCCGGCACACATCAGTCAGTCCAGAGCCACCGAAGGCCGGTAGCTTCCCCAACGCCGATCATCCAGGTCCACAGTCTCTCAGGTGCTCCAAGAAGACTCCACTCGCAGGAGCTTCTAACACAGACTGTCCAGGACCATGATCACACTGTGTTCTTCAGAACGTCCGTCCCACCTGGGACCGTTCAACACAGAGACATGTGGCCTGTCTGGGTGCTATTCAGGACTCAGTCCAACACCACAGGCCGCCAGGTCCAAGCCATGTGCTTTCCAGGAAGCCTCCTCCCAGGTCTTCCTACACAGGCTTCCAGGACCTTGCACTTGGACCATTCAGACCCAACACTGGAACCACACAAAAGACCATGTGACCCACACCCTGGCCACATTATGTACCCGTAAGCACACCCACAGTAATGGATCACCTGGGCTGGTCACGTGATCCTGACATTACTGCAGGTCGATCCTCACGGCCTCAATACGACTCCGTGCACATACCGGGGAGACCATGCAGCGCCCCCTACCTGTTACAGGGGTCACTACATCACAATATGTACAGCTGGTATAACCTGGGCATCTCCTGTATATAATTATATATGTACAGCTGTTATAACCTGGGCATCTCCTGTATATAATTATATATGTACAGCTGGTATAACCTGGGCATCTCCTGTATATAATTATATATGTACAGCTGGTATAACCTGAGCATCTCCTGTATATAATTATATATGTACAGCTGGTATAACCTGGGCATCTCCTGTATATAATTATATATGCAGAAGAGAATATAATGGGCACACTGTAAAGTTCAATGAAGGTGCTGGCTAAACATCCAACTTCAAATATACAAAAAGTAGCCGCACTCAAGTCTTGATTTCAAATGTGAAGAATTTTCTTTGTTTTTATTCTTTTAATTCAAGTGCACAGGCACCACCACATAATTTTACAGAGAAAGCAAGTGATTGCGGACAATACGGTGACGTTTCGACCTGATACGGTCTTTTTCAAAATCTCACTTAAGTAAGAAGTGTAGTTTAGGAAGAAGGGAAATAGGAAGAGAGTCCCCAAGGACAGCTCAAGGTAGAATTCAGGAGTAAAGGCCCCGTCTCACATAGCGAGATCGCTAGCGAGATCGCTGCTGAGTCACAAGTTTTGTGACGCAACAGCGACCTCCATAGCGATCTCGCTATGTGTGACACGTAGCAGCGATCAGGCCCCTGCTGCGAGATCGCTGGTCGTGTCGGAATGGCCTGGACCTTTTTTTGGTCGTTGAGGCCCCGCTGACATCGCTGAATCGGTGTGTGTGACACCGATCCAGCGATGTCTTCACTGGTAACCAGGGTAAACATCGGGTTACTAAGCGCAGGGCCGCGCTTAGTAACCCGATGTTTACCCTGGTTACCAAAAAAAACAAACACTACATACTCGCCTTTCGGTGTCCAGGTCCCTCGCCGTCTGCTTCCTGCTCTCACTGACTCCCGGCCGTACAGTGAGAAGTGAGAGCACAGCAGTGACGTCACCGCTGCGCACTGCTCTCACTGTACGGCGGCTCAGTCAGAGCAGGAAGCAGACGGCGAGGGACCTGGACACCGAAAGGCGAGTATGTAGTGTTTGTTTTTTTTGGTAACCAGGGTAAACATCGGGTTACTAAGCGCGGCCCTGCGCTTAGTAACCCGATGTTTACCCTGGTTACCCGGGTGCTGCAGGGGGACTTCGGCATCGTTGAAGACAGTTTCAACGATGCCGAAGTCGTTCCCCTGATCGTTGGTCGCTGGAGAGAGCTGTCTGTGTGACACCTCCCCAGCGACCACACAGCGACTTACCAACGATCACGGCCAGGTCGTATCGCTGGTCGTGATCGTTGGTAAATCGCTTAGTGAGACGGGGCCTTAAGGTGTCCGTCTCATTGGTGGTGCACTGCATGTGTTTAGAGTTAATTAGTTGATTCAGAAGATTAGGGTAATAGGTCATTTAGAGAACCTTTTCTTGATATGCTAATTTATTGAGACAGGTTTTTTGGGTTATCAGGAGTTGTAGGCCAAAATCATCAGTATTAAAACAATAAAAGACCTGACAAATTTCAGTTGGTGGATAATGAATCTATAATATATGAAAGTTTAATTGTAATCATTACATTATGGTAAATAATGAAATTTAACACTATATGCTAATTTTTTGAGAAGGACCTGTATATCTCGCCCAGGTATTTGTCCTATGTGAATTAAGCCGCTCAGTATCTTCAGGATACCGAGGGGTTAATAAGTGCAGGAATAAAGGCTGACCAGCTGGAGGTTTCAGGTGTCAGCCTGGGGCACACAGAATGCCTGTCTGTGTGAGACAAATGTGAGTGGGAGCTGTGCTCATGCACTGTGTAATGTTAGCTGGGTGGGAGAAGCCCCCCAGTTGTTAGATAGGAACGTATTTGTATAGTTAGCGCCGGACAGGCAAGGATTTATTTTTATGTTTTGTTTTCTGTATTTGCTTTCACTTTAATAAACCTGACCTGAGGTCAGTCTACTTGGAAACCTGCTGTCGCCTCAGAGTTTAATGCACAAACCACGTGACCTTTGACCCCAGCAAAGGCGATCCCGGAGTGTTTTGTTACAATATGTACAGCTGGTATAACCTGAGCATCTCCTGTATATAATTATAGATGTACAGCTGCTATAACCTGGGCATCTCCTGTATATAATTATATATGTACAGCTGGTATAACCTGAGCATCTCCTGTATATAATTATACATGTACAGCTGGTATAACCTGAGCATCTCCTGTATATAATTATATATGTACAGCTGGGATAACCCGGGCATCTCCTGTATATAATTATATTTGTACAGCTGGTATAACCTGGGCATCTCCTGTATATAATTATATATGTACAGCTGGTATAACCTGAGCATCTCCTGTATATAATTATATATGTACAGCTGGTATAACCTGGGCATCTCCTGTATATAATTATACATGTACAGCTGGTATAACCTGAGCATCTCCTGTATATAATTATATATGTACAGCTGCTATAACCTGAGCATCTCCTGTATATAATTATATATGTACAGCTGGTATAACCTGAGCATCTCCTGTATATAATTATACATGTACAGCTGGGATAACTTGGGCATCTCCTGTATATAATTATATATGTACAGCTGGGATAACCTGAGCATCTCCTGTATATAATTATATATGTACAGCTGGTATAACCTGGGCATCTCCTGTATATAATTATATATGTACAGCTGGTATAACCTGGGCATCTCCTGTATATAATTATATATGTACAGCTGGTATAACCTGGGCATCTCCTGTATATAATTATATCTGTACAGCTGGTATAACCTGGGCATCTCCTGTATATAATTATACATGTACAGCTGGTATAACCTGGGCATCTCCTATATATAATTATACATGTACAGCTGGTATAACCTGAGCATCTCCTGTATATAATTATATATGTACAGCTGGTATAACCTGGGCATCTCCTGTATATAATTATATATGTACAGCTGGTATAACCTGAGCATCTCCTGTATATTATTATATATGTACAGCTGGGATAACCCGGGCATCTCCTGTATATAATTATATTTGTACAGCTGGTATAACCCGGGCATCTCCTGTATATAATTATATATGTACAGCTGGTATAACCTGGGCATCTCCTGTATATAATTATATATGTACAGCTGGTATAACCTGGGCATCTCCTGTATATAATTATATATGTACAGCTGGTATAACTTGGGTACTATTGTTGGCAGCTTCAGTTTTGCTGGGCTGAATGTTTATGACCGGAAATAGATACAGTAGTATCAGACTAATGTATCTGGGGGTTGAGTGCTGTGAAGTTTTCCAGATGTTTGTATAATGACCTGTGTCATCAGACTGCATGGCTGAGTAACATCTGCTAGGTTTAGAGCCATTGGCTTAGTATCGCCCATGCTAGGCTTGGATACCTGGAAGTATCTGCATGCAGGGGCAGTGGAGTGAGAGGAGCCCTGCCATCCACACCGCAGGCATTGGAAGCGGCGTGCCGGCGGTGGGGGGCTGCGCCATCACTTCACATTCCCGTCTGCAGGTCGCAGCCCCAAGTGTTTACACTGCGCATAGCTCAGACGTCATATCAGCGATTATCTGTAATTGCCCTGGAGACGTAGGGGTTAATGCCGGATCGTATCATCTGATCACGGGGATGGAGATACCGATGGTGACGAGAATGAACAGCAGAGGGCGCAGCGGAGTAAGGAAGTCACAGCCACAATGTATCATTCTATCACCAGAGCAGTATCATGTGTCCGCTCAGCGTGTATCTAATCCTATTGTAAGTGATACAGTACTGCTGAGCTGCCTGTATCTAATCCTATCCTGTGTAATACTGTCTGCTGAGCCTTGTATCTAATCCTATCCTATGTGATACTGTCTGCTGAGCTGTGTATCTAATCTTATCCTGTGTCATACTGTCTGCTGAGCTGCCTGTATCTAATCTTATCCTGTGTGATACTGTCTGCTGAGCTGCCTGTATCTAATCCTATCCTGTGTAATACTGTCTGCTGAGCCTTGTATCTAATCCTATCCTATGTGATACTGTCTGCTGAGCTGTGTATCTAATCTTATCCTGTGTCATACTGTCTGCTGAGCTGCCTGTATCTAATCTTATCCTGTGTGATACTGTCTGCTGAGCTGCCTGTATCTAATCCTATCCTGTGTAATACTGTCTGCTGAGCCTTGTATCTAATCCTATCCTATGTGATACTGTCTGCTGAGCTGTGTATCTAATCTTATCCTGTGTCATACTGTCTGCTGAGCTGCCTGTATCTAATCTTATCCTGTGTGATACTGTCTGCTGAGCTGCCTGTATCTAATCCTATCCTGTGTAATACTGTCTGCTGAGCCTTGTATCTAATCCTATCCTATGTGATACTGTCTGCTGAGCTGTGTATCTAATCTTATCCTGTGTCATACTGTCTGCTGAGCTGCCTGTATCTAATCTTATCCTGTGTGATACTGTCTGCTGAGCTGCCTGTATCTAATCCTATCCTGTGTAATACTGTCTGCTGAGCCGTGTATCTAATCCTATCCTATGTGATACTGACTGCTGAGCTGTGTATCTAATCATATCCTGTGTGATACTGTCTGCTGAGCTGCCTGTATCTAATCCTATCCTGTGTGATACTGTCTGCTGAGCCATGTATCTAATCCTATCCTGTTACTGACTGTTGAGCTGTGTATCTAATCCTATTGTAAGTGATACAGTACTGCTGAGCTGCCTGTATCTAATCCTATCCTGTGTAATACTGTCTGCTGAGCCTTGTATCTAATCCTATCCTATGTGATACTGTCTGCTGAGCTGTGTATCTAATCCTATCCTGTGTCATACTGTCTGCTGAGCTGCCTGTATCTAATCGTATCCTGTGTGATACTGTCTGCTGAGCCATGTATCTAATCCTATCCTGTGTAATACTGTCTGCTGAGCCTTGTATCTAATCCTATCCTATGTGATACTGTCTGCTGAGCTGCCTGTATCTAATCGTATCCTGTGTGATACTGTCTGCTGAGCTGCCTGTATCTAATTGTATCCTGTGTGATACTGTCTGCTGAGCCGTGTATCTAATCCTATCCTGTGTAATACTGTCTGCTGAGCCTTGTATCTATTCCTATCCGGTTACTGACTGCTGAGCTGTGTATCTAATCCTATTGTAAGTGATACAGTACTGCTGAGCTGCCTGTATCTAATCCTATGCTGTGTAATACTGTCTGCTGAGCCTTGTATCTAATCCTATCCTATGTGATACTGACTGCTGAGCTGTGTATCTAATCCTATCCTGTGTGATACTGTCTGCTGAGCTGCCTGTATCTAATCCTATCCTGTGTGATACTGTCTGCTGAGCCTTGTATCTAATCTTATCCTGTGTTACTGACTGCTGAGCTGTGTATCTAATCCTATCCTGTGATACTGTCTGCTGAGCTGTGTATCTAATCCTATCCTGTGTGATACGGTCTGCTGAGCCATGTATCTAATCCTATCCTGTGTGATACTGTCTGCTGAGCTGTGTATCTAATCCTACCATGTGTGATACTGTCTGCTGAGCCGTGTATCTAATCCTATGCTGTGTGATACTGCCCGCTGAAATGTGTATCTAATCCTATCCTGTGTGATACTGTCTGCTGAGCCGTGTATCTAATCCTGTGCTGTGTGATACTGCCCGCTGAGCTGTGTATCTAATCCTATGCTGTTATACTGTCTGATTAGCTGTGTATCTAATCTTATGCTGTTATACTGCCCACTGAGCTGTGTATCTAATCCTATGCTGTGTAATACTGTCTGCTGAGCTGTGTATCTAATCCTATGCTGTGTTACACTGTCTGCTGAGCCGTGTATCTAATCCTATGCTGTTATACTGTCTGCTGAGCTGTGTATCTAATCCTATGCTGTGTGATACTGCCCACTGAGCTGTGTATCTAATCCTATCCTGTGTGATACTGACTGCTGAGCCGTGTATCTAATCCTATCCTGTGATCCTGACTGCTGAGCTGTGTATCTAATCCTATGCTGTGTTATGTTGTCTGGTGAGCCGTGTATCTAATCCTATCCTGTGTGATACTGTCTGCTGAGCCTTGTATCTATTCCTATCCTGTGTGATACTGCCCACTGAGCTGTGTATCTAATCCTATCCTGTGTGATCCTGACTGCTGAGCTGTGTATCTAATCCTATCCTGTGTGATCCTGACTGCTGAGCTGTGTATCTAATCCTTTGTGTGATACTGTCTGCTGAGCTGTGTATCTAATCCTATCCTGTGATCCTGACTGCTGAGCCGTGTATCTAATCCTATGCTGAGTTATGCTGTCTGCTGAGCCGTGTATCTAATCCTATGCTGTTTGATACTGCCCACTGAGCTATGTATCTAATCCTATGCTGTGTTATACTGTCTGCTGAGCTGTGTATCTAATTCTATGCTGTGTGATACTGCCCACTGAGCTGTATGCTGCTCCTGCCCCCCTAGTTATGCTGTTTGTATTGTCGGTCACACTGGGCATGGTATCCCAGTAACAATACAGCGCCTGTTTGCTGAGAAAAAGTAATGCTGCTGCAGATTCTCCCCTCACCAGAAGGTGGCACACTTTCCCGAACATCCCCACACTGCACCCAGCAGCCTACAACAGACCTGGGCCCACCTGATGATTTAAAACGACCCGCCAGCTATCTGTCACTTCTGACAGCCGCCCCCGGCACCGCTCGGCCAGCCGCCAGACGCTTCTGAGGAGGACCGCTGGCGGCTGGAGTGAAGGCTCCGAGCTCTGTACGTCACGTGCAATGTGAGCAGCAGAGCCGGGTTGATCATCGGTTTATCGGTGGTGGCGGCCATCTTCCCGAGGCCGTGCATGCGCAGATGGAGTGCTCTGCTTCACGGGGCTTCAGGAAAATGGCCGCGGGAGGCTGCGCGTGCGCAGATGGAGATCGCGGTGGCCATTTTCCTGAAGCCAAGTTTGCAGATTTAGATCTCAGCTTCAGGAAAATCGCCGCCGCGATCGCGCGGCCTTCCGCAGCCATTTTCCTGAAGCCCCGTGAAGCAGAGCACTCCATCTGCGCACGCGCGGCCTCGGGAAGATGGCCGCCCCCACCGATATTCAACCCGGCTCTGCTGCTCACATTGCATTCCGGGCCGCTGCATCACCTCACCGGTGGAAGGGACCCTGCGCATGCCATGCCGCTCCTCTGCCGTCGCCACACCACTGCTGCAACCCCCCCATGGACACCAGGCCGTGGCGTCGCCCACCTAAGCAGGAAGGGACCCTGCTCAGGTGCACGCCACACCGCATCACCCCACCTCTGCCGACACCATGCCTCCTGTGACCCTGCTCTGCCACCGCCTGCCTTCAGGTAAGATACTGTCAATTCGGACAATAAGACGGACCCCCGTCTTATAAAAAAACTTTTTTTTCTGCAATTTTCACCCCAAATGGGGCCTTATGGTCCGGTGCGTCTTATAGTCCGAAAAATATGGTAATTATATTAGTCCGGCCCTCTAAAACCATCCCAATTTCTCATGCGGCCCCATGGCAAAATTAATTGCCCACCCCTGGCCTACAATCTTCAGTGGACTATTAAATGGAATCAGCAAGTTTTTGCACTGATGTAGGGGCAGATACCCTGATTCCAGTGATATGTAATTTACTGGCCTTTTTGATGTAGGTTTGCTGAATTGGCTTTATCTGCTGCAACTCCTCTAAGTGTAGTCCTCCAGAGTCATAAGCTATGGCTCACCCTGCCCACCACTGCAGATTGGCTGCTTTCTGTGCATAGTGTCAGGCTAGACAGCGATCAGAAAGAAAGGACCAGCATAGCTGCAGCAGAAATTTTTGAGAACTCCACTAAAAAGCCTGGAAAGGTACGGTTGGTATATTGACGACATTCTCATGGTTTGGGGAGAGACCTGCATTGGGGAAAATGACTTCATAACTGAACATTAATGACTCTTCCTATAAACGCAAGTTTACAAATTATCAACATTATCGATCTGATATCAAAGCCAGAAATTATTACACAGAGCCAAATGTAATGTCGATCTGCCGATCTCACAGAAGGGCTACCCTGGAGGAAATCCATAACACATGGGGCGTTATTTTTAACCCTTTCCCTTTAGTATTTTTGTTTTACGTTGTTTTTTTTATACCGTACTTTTTTTTTTATTTCGTAGGTAGCATGTTAATTTCTGATTGGTTACACAGAGAAGCCACAGTAAGTATATAGAGCAGGACAAAGGCGCGACACCGAAAGGTGGAGGTCTGGTACCATGTCTGTCCAGTGCTGCACTATGGAGTATCACACAGGATTAGATACACAGCTCAGCAGTCAGTATCACACAGGATTAGATACACAGCTCAGCAGACAGTATTAGGCTGCTGTCACACTATCAGTATTTGGTCAGTATTTTACATCAGTATTTGTAAGCCAAAACCAGGAGTGGAACAAATAGAGGAAAAGTATAATAGAAACCTATGCACCACTTCTGCATTTATCACCCACTCCTGGTTTTGGCTACAAATACTGATGTCAAATACTGACCAAATACTGCTAGTGTGACGGCAGCCTCACACAGGATAGTATTAGATACACAGCTCAGCAGTCAGTATCACACAGGATAGGATTAGATACACAGCTCAGCAGTCAGTATCACACAGGATAGGATTAGATGCACAGCTCAGCAGCCAGTATCACACAGCAGAGGATTAGATACAAGGCTCAGCAGTCAGTATCACACAGGATTAGATACACGGCTCAGCAAACAGTATTACACAGGATAGGATTAGATACATGGCTCAGCAGTCAGTATCACATATGATAAGATTAGATACATGGCTCAGCAGACAGTATCACACAGGAGAGGATTAGATACACGGCTCAGCAGACAGTATTACACAGGATAGGATTAGATACATGGCTCAGCAGACAGTATCAGACAGGATAGGATTAGATACACGGCTCAGCAGCCAGTATCACACAGGATAGGATTAGATACACAGCTCAACAGATAGTAACACACAGGATGGGATTAGATACAAGGCTCAGCAGACAGTATCACACAGGATAGGATTAGATACACAGCTCAGCAGTCAGTATCACACAGGGTAGGATTAGATTCACAGCTCAGCAGACAGTATCACACAGGATAGGATTAGATACACGGCTCAGCAGCCAGTATCACACAGGATTAGATGCAGGCGTTGGGGAATGATCTGGTACAGTGCAGGGCTGATTACACCAGGTGTCAGGATGTATAACTGTAGGGGGCGGAGCTCTCTCGGTGCAGCCAGGTGTCTTGTTGCTATTGGGGGCGGGGCCTGCAGGTAACAATACCCAGGTGACCAGGAAGTAGCAGCTACCTGCCCTGTATGAGGAGACGCTGGAGGGATGGAGCCGGGCATGGCGGTGCTGCTCATAGGGTAGGCACATAATACAGGGGACTACAGGTCCTAGCAATACCTGGTACCAGTAGTGAGTGCAGGTGATTATCTGCAGGTTGGGGGGTGTAACATTGGTCTGCGGGGTCCCTCATGGTCACATGTACAGTGGCGCTATCCTGGCAGGCGCTGATAGCGGTATATTGGCGCACTTCTTCTGAGGACAGACCTGCGCACTGATCGCTGCGTTTTCATGGAAAGTTTAGATGAAATTTATAAAAACTGTGAAACTGCTGCAATTTGTGCAATTCATCGGCTAATCGCTAACCGCTACGTGTGAATGTAGTGTGCAGGGGGAGCTGTATACCGCTGCAGGCGCCTGCCAGGATATGTGCACAATCCAGGCCCGAACATAGGAGGACTGAGAGCCCCTCAGCCTGTACCCCAGATACAACCCCAGGAATGGACAGAAAGACCCTGCTGCAGTGTCAGACCGTGGACAGAGCGCCATTATTTGTTAACTGTATGACAGCGTCATTTGGCCATGGTATAGTGTAGTCATTGTAAGGCGCTATTCTTTAGGGCATTGTGCGGTGATACTGTTCACAATCACAATGTTGGGTGGTCCTGTTTCATAACTGTCAGCTGGACATTGTCGGCTGGACAGTGGTATGGTGGTACTATATACATCTTACAATGGACTTTTTGAGGCCTTGTATAGTTGTACTATTTACATTGTATGGCGGTATTACTTGGGCACCGTATGGTTGTACTATTCACAGAATTGTGGTATTATTTGGGCACTGTATGGTTGTACTATTTACATTGTAGTGTGGTATTATTTGGGCACCGTATGGTTGTACGATTTACATTGTAGGGTGGTATCATTTGGGCACCGTTGGTTGTACTATTTACATTGTAGTGTGGTATTATTTGGGCACCGTATGGTTGTACTATTTACATTGTAGTGTGGTATTATTTGGGCACCGTATGGTTGTACTATTTACATTGTAGTGTGGTATTTGGGCACTGTATGGTTGTACTATTTACATTGTAGGGTGGTATTATTTGGGCACTGTATGGTTGTACTATTCACATTGTATGGTAGTATTATTTAGGTGATATATGGTGGTACTATTTTGTCATGGTATTGTGATCCAAGAAGTATCATTTCTTCTTGCGAAGAGTGACATGATAAGCATGCCGAGATGAGGAGACTTAAAGCCGCAGTGCTCCTTGGGCACAACTATTAACCTAGATGCATCAATTTATTGCCCTGTATCATACTGTAGCACTGTTGTGCCCATAACCCTGCTTGGTGATAGTGGGCACCAGTGTATAGTGCAGCTTTATGTCTGTGGATACTGTGCGGCACTGTGACATCTTGGTTGGCTCCTGTGTAATTCTTGTATTTGATTCCTGGAGGGCCAGTGTTGTAGTTGGGGCCAGGGCCGGTGTGTGGAGCGGGCAGAGGTGGCGTTACTGGTGGCACGCCTGTAGTGAGGAGACATGGGAGGGACAGACGAGGATTAGTGTGTTTTGTTCTCACGTTCTGGCAGCTCTCATCATGAGGACAGGTCACACTCGTTACTGGCGGCAGAGAGCACGGCGGCCGGGCAGGTAAAGCCGCAAGAGGCGTCTGTAGCTTTCATTTTTTAACCTCGGCTCCTCATTGGTCTCCTGTTTTGCCAATTTGGGCCAGGTGAAACGAGGTGTCCTCTGGTGATGTCCTGCTACAGATGTGTCTGTAACTTTTTAACAAAATATATATATATATATATATATATTTATTTTTTTTTATTTTTTTTTTAAAGATCTCTGCTTGCTGCCAGTGAATGAAAACATGCATAAACTTCCGGATGTTATACGCTTGCCAAGGCCTAGAAGTTCTTACGGCTGAGGGTTTGTTACAATGTATCCAGGCCAGATAATCCTTTGTGAGTAATTAGACTCCAGACTGATTCAGTTGCAAAACTTTAACATTTAAAGGGGAAGTGCTCATTTATGGGACTTTCTGTCTTTCAGGGAAATGATGAAAGCATCAGATTGTGTTGGCTCCCAGACGTTATATTACACACCATGGGGGGAGAGACACAGACCACTGGTTTTATGGCGGGCTATTATTACAGACCACTGGTCTGCAACCTGTGGACCGCTGGGCATGCTGGGAGTGGTAGTATACATTTCCAGCCTTGTATTCTTTCATATTGATTGTCCGGCAGCTTCTCACTCAGTGATCAATAATGGCAAACCAGAGGAGTAGTGATGACAGCAGGGTTGTTTCTTCACTATAGGGGAGCATCACAGCTGACCACGTGACTAGTTTGAAGGATGTTTAAAGGGAAGATGTCAAATCTCCAATTTGTCGGCACCATGTTCTAGAGCAGGAGAAGCCGAAAATACTTAATATTTAGGTTTGTGGGAAAAGGTTCAGTATAACGTGTCTTATACACTGAAATAAGTCTGTGCATAGGAGTCCAGTGGGCGGGCCTAACAGAAGCTTGGCGCCCATTACCAGCCCACTGGACTTCTAGGCACAGAATTATTTAAATTAATAAAATGCTTGTTATATAAAATCTTTTCCCATGAACCCATATATGTCTGCTCAGCTCATCCTGCGCTATCCCTTGGTACCCACAGATTGTATGGCATGCCCAGGCTGATAAAATCCCTTTAATTGTGATAGTTATATGGCTATTCCCTACACTCTGTAGAGGAGTCCTGTGTACTCTCTGAGGTCCACCTGTGTCTCCCACCTGTTAATCTTTCACTGAGATCCTGGGGGTTAATTACCCGGTGGGCCCTCAGGGTGATGAGTCACTTGGGCATTATTCCTGCTGTTCTGCTCTGGTGGCCACACAGGATAATGTCACTGAGGGTTGTGTTACACAGGGTCACTATTGGGGGGTCGGTCTCAGGACTTGCAGTAATTACACCGCCCCCTCCCACCTCAGTATCCCACAGCTTTAATTATGGCTTACTGGAGCGAGCAGAGAATAGAGGGTCTAAGCCCAGACCATATATCATTGCTGAACAAAGGGAGACCCCTGACTCACTGACCGCAACCTATAAAGACCAGCCATCCCTGAATACTGTGGGGATTAGACTTGTGATAGTTTTGTTAGAACTATATGGCGGTATTATGAGGGCTCTTCCCATCGCCACACGTAATATCCCATCACTTTATGATCAGTGGCGGTCGGATCTCATATCTGTTACCCAGATGTACAAGGAACTGCAGCCAGCCCTATTCATTAGCAGTATTCTTTGGGCGGGACAGAGTAGTATAATCTTTTCATTATATGGCGGTATTATGTGGGCTGCATGTAATGTGATAGTATAATCGTGACACTGTAGGGCAGAATTATGTGCGCTATATAAAGTAGTATAATCTTTGAACCATGTGGCAGTTTTATGCTCTGTATACAGTACTATAAGGCAGTGTTATGTGACCTGTATACAGTAGTATTATTGTGACACTTTATGGCAGTATTATGTGGCCTGTAGTATAGTATAATCTCAGCACTATAGAGCAGTATTATATGAACTATATATACAGTAGTATAATCTTTACAATATATCTAGTATAGTATTATATGGCCTGTATTTAGTATGGTTATGGGACTATAAGACAGTATTATGTGGCCTGTATGCAGTAGTAAAATCTTGGCACTATATGGCAGTGTTATGTGGGCTGTTTTTTATAATCACAATTGCACTGTATGTAACATTTTTATCCATCAATATGATGGACACCATGGTGAACCTGACAAACCGTGTCATAAGTGCCTGGCTGTCGGATCTGACACTGTATCATGGTTTCCATAATGGGTGCATCCATCATGTGGGACAATGGATTGCTATGGGAGGCAGTGATGTCTCCGATTTCTTTGGCTTTATTAGTTGCAGTTCTCATTGTGGTATCCCTTAGATGACGGGAGACAATGGCGGTACATGTGATTATTTATTGCATCCTGATGTCTGATAAATGGGAAACTGCTCCACCAGATCAATGATGAGCCAAGTACACACTGGTACAGCCTGCCCCCCGGTGGCCACTGCAAGTAATTATCAGGCAATGCCCTGATCTAGCGGTTTCCTAAGGAGATGATCTGGACCTCTTCTGTAATCTGGTATCTGAGCTGTATAATGTCCCCAGCATTTCACAGTACAGATATTTATAATGTCCTTGCTGCATTTGTTGGACCATGACATTTAGGGATGCTAACGAATAATCACTCCTTCCCTGATTTGCCAGGAAAAGAAATAAAGGGGCCAAGGGGTTTCTGCTCCTGTGCAAGTGGCATATGGGGGCACTGTTAAGAGACTTTTTATAGTGCTGTGATAATGCAGGCTGCATAGCCTACGCTGGGCTGTTCTATAATGCAGTGATAAGCTCCTCTTCTCTAAGCTGCTGTGCAGTGGTGAGCTCCTCCCCTCTGGGCTGCTGTGCAGTGGTGAGCTCCTCCCCTCTGGGCTGCTGTGCAGTGGTGAGCTCCTCCCCTCTGGGCTGCTGTGCAGTGGTGAGCTCCTCCCCTCTGGGCTGCTGTGCAGTGGTGAGCTCCTCCCCTCTGGGCTGCTGTGCAGTGGTGAGCTCCTCCTCTCTGGGCTGCTGTGCAGTGGTGAGCTCCTCCCCTCTGGGCTGCTGTGCAGTGGTGAGCTCCTCCCCTCTGGGCTGCTGTGCAGTGGTGAGCTCCTCCCCTCTGGGCTGCTGTGCAGTGGTGAGCTCCTCCCCTCTGGGCTGCTGTGCAGTGGTGAGCTCCTCCCCTCTGGGCTGCTGTGCAGTGGTGAGCTCCTCCCCTCTGGGCTGCTGTGCAGTGGTGAGCTCCTCCCCTCTGGGCTGCTGTGCAGTGGTGAGCTCCTCCCCTCTGGGCTGCTGTGCAGTGGTGAGCTCCTCCCCTCTGGGCTGCTGTGCAGTGGTGAGCTCCTCCCCTCTGGGCTGCTGTGCAGTGGTGAGCTCCTCCCCTCTGGGCTGCTGTGCAGTGGTGAGCTCCTCCCCTCTGGGCTGCTGTGCAGTGGTGAGCTCCTCCCCTCTGGGCTGCTGTGCAGTGGTGAGCTCCTCCCCTCTGGGCTGCTGTGCAGTGGTGAGCTCCCCCCCTCTGGGCTGCTGTGCAGCCGCGAGCTCCCCCCCCCCTCTGGGCTGCTGTGCAGTGGTGAGCTCCTCCCCTCTGGGCTGCTGTGCAGTGGTGAGCTCCTCCCCTCTGGGCTGCTGTGCAGTGGTGAGCTCCTCCCCTCTGGGCTGCTGTGCAGTGGTGAGCTCCTCCCCTCTGGGCTGCTGTGCAGTGGTGAGCTCCTCCCCTCTGGGCTGCTGTGCAGTGGTGAGCTCCTCCCCTCTGGGCTGCTGTGCAGTGGTGAGCTCCTCCCCTCTGGGCTGCTGTGCAGTGGTGAGCTCCTCCCCTCTGGGCTGCTGTGCAGTGGTGAGCTCCCCCCCTCTGGGCTGCTGTGCAGCCGCGAGCTCCCCCCCCCCTCTGGGCTGCTGTGCAGTGGTGAGCTCCTCCCCTCTGGGCTGCTGTGCAGTGGTGAGCTCCTCCCCTCTGGGCTGCTGTGCAGTGGTGAGCTCCTCCCCTCTGGGCTGCTGTGCAGTGGTGAGCTCCTCCCCTCTGGGCTGCTGTGCAGTGGTGAGCTCCCCCCCTCTGGGCTGCTGTGCAGCCGCGAGCTCCCCCCCCCCTCTGGGCTGCTGTGCAGTGGTGAGCTCCTCCCCTCTGGGCTGCTGTGCAGTGGTGAGCTCCTCCCCTCTGGGCTGCTGTGCAGTGGTGAGCTCCTCCCCTCTGGGCTGCTGTGCAGTGGTGAGCTCCTCCCCTCTGGGCTGCTGTGCAGTGGTGAGCTCCTCCCCTCTGGGCTGCTGTGCAGCCGCGAGCTCCCCCCCCCCCCCCCTCTGGGCTGCTGTGCACCCGGGAGCTCCTCCCTTCTGGGTTGTTGTGCGCCGCAAGCTCCCCCCCCCCTCTGGGCTGCTGTGCAGCCGCGAGCTCCCCCCTCTGGGCTGCTGTGCAGCCGCGAGCTCCCCCCTCTGGGCTGCTGTGCAGCCGCAAGCTCCCCCCCCCCCTCTGGGCTGCTGTGCACCCGGGAGCTCCTCCCTTCTGGGTTGTTGTGCAGCCGCGAGCTCTCCTCTTATGAGCTCCCCTCTTATGAGCTGGTGTGATTGGCTGCCGGTCAGTATAATGTTTTGTTTTTTTTCTGAATTTTCCTCCATTAACACCACCTTCTTTTCAGGTGAAGCCGTGCAGATGTCCCGGCGGTGCAGACGAGACGCGGCCCCTTCTATGGCCATTATACGCCGTCCTCCTGCAGAATGCACTATGTGACCATCTTCAGTAATCAGAGGTGTGTACCTATATCCACCATGTGTGTGTAAGTAGTCACAGCCCCGCCCCCGCTGATTACATCACGCAGAAGGGGTGTGGCTTATATTACCCAGTGTAATTCCTGCTCTTTTCCTCTCAGCCTCTGGCGTGTACAGGATGAATGACCCTGAGGTGTTTGGTGCTGGGCCCTGCATGGTGCGGGGCCACAAGCAGCACTGCACGTCTGCTCTGGAGCCTCGTGTCCCAGGAGACCTGGATCTGCAGGAACTCCAGGAGGAGCAGGACGGGTTCCTGGGGGTCCCAATGAGACGATACGGCCCCATGAGGTGCTCGGCCCATGTCCGGGACTCCTTCCGAAGACACAGCTGGGAGCCGGGGAAGCGGCTGCAGGAGGAGGAGGCACAATATGACAGGTACCCGGCTCCTGCCACTTCCCCGGGGGTGACAGCCCTGTAATGACCTATAAAGTACAGGCGGCACAGAGTAGTACCCCTCTCCTGACACTAGGGGCCGTGACCCTGAGAAAGTCACCCGTATCTTCCGTCTGCTCGCACTTCTGCAAACACGACTTCTGCAGGAAACGGGCAAGATGGAAGCTAGCCGTCACTTCACCCGCTGGGCCAGGTCGCTGACCGCGGCACAGGCCTGCAGCCAGTCCTCCGAGTGGTACGTGGGGCGGAGGGTCCCCAGGCCATCAGTATAGGGGCCGCAGACCCTCTTTCACTTCTTGATAGGAGGAAGCTGGTGGTTTAGTCTGAGAGGAGAAGAAATAAGTTGTCTTGTATTTCCTTCCTATGACTGAGGCTCTACGCTCCGCTCAACATCACTACTTTCCCATCATCCTCCCACACCTCATCATCACTGTTATCTATTTACAGCCTCAGTTTTAAGGGCCTAGACCCTGAGGAGATGGAGGAGAACTTGGACTACAACCGAGACCCCCGCCGGACCCCTATCATTCGCAGTACCGATGAGCTGGAGTCTCTGCTGTCGATTCGAGGCGAAGACGCGGAGGTGACACAAGAGGTAAAAATGAGTGATCCTCAGTAGCCAATCACATTCTGACTTTAATCAGATACAATCCAGAGCTGCATTCACAATCCTGAGGGCTTCAGAGCTGAAATCTCCCAGCATTTTCCAGCTTGTTCTGCTTCTCCATTGATCCCATTGATTTGCATTTTGACATCTTTATGCCCGGCTCTGTTACGGAGATGATAGGAGTCGCCACAAGTGACTAGCAGAATTGTGATTTCTGCTCTGAATGTGATTTCATTACGAGACAAGGTAAAGGTCCTGGGTACTAATGATCATGGTTGCCCCATGGAGGCGTTCGCAATCCCATGGTATTCCATTAGTGAGACCAAGTGCCCCAAAGACATCCCTGTCTCATAAGACCCACGTTCTGACACTGCTGGAGGGCTGATAATGTGCCTCTCACTGTTAGAGGGTCTCTACTGTCCGCTAATGTTCCCTTTCCCTGATCCTACAGGAACACGCCAAGAGGCTCCAGGAATACCTGGCGCATGTCTACCGCTACAGCCCCTTGTCCAAGTCCGTGTCCATGACGGGAATCGACGGTGAGCAGGACACAAGAAGGGTACCGTAGGACTGGTGGGTGGGATGTCACGTGATATGGTGAGATGACCGGCAGGGTCCCCATGTATTAATATCCCGCACCCCCTCGGCGTTTCGCTTTCCTCTCACATCCAGAAACACATAATTACACCCTTCTATAAATAGTACTGTTAGCTGCCATGGAAAGTACCAGGATTTTTCCTCGTTGCCATTTACAGTCGTTGTCTAGTGCCACCTAGGGAGTGCCCCCAATATTACTCACAATGAACTGCATGCAGTGTGGACCCCGATCATTATCCACTTTGGTCTGGATTTGTCTGACAAAAGAAGTGTGCAGCCCTAGGTGTAATTCTCACAGAGTCCACTAGGGGGGGAGAAGATCCCACAAATGCTTCATAGTCTTTGCCCCTGAGATAATAATGAAGTACAGTAACCTCACATGATAGTGGCGATATAATAGTGTATCCCATCATAGGCTTAGATACACCAACTCAGCAGACAGTAGCACACGATTGGATTAGATACAGTGGCTGCATGGCAGTACATATGTGCACATCTCCAGTGGATTTTTTTTATCTCTGGATAATCCTTGGATATTAGTGATATTTAGCTTTGGTCTCAGGTGTGAAATGTCTCAGATTTATCCTTTAAAGTTCCGATTTCTGATGAGTAAGTGCTTAAAATCTGGGATTTGGTCTCTTCACAGATGTGGTCCTGTATTCACACGGAAATCACTTGGGAAATGGGTAAGTGAAAAGCAATCCTCTTACACACCTGTATCAGATCTGGGAGTATCACCTTCGCAGAAAAGTGGAAATGGCCTTTCTATTTAAAATTAGGGTTCATTCATCGTTCATTGCAACATACAGTACATGGCCAAATACTATGGATGACCCCTGCACAAACGTGAGGTAATATACAACTACAATGATACTGCCCCTATGTACAAGAATATAGCTACTATAATACTGCTCCTATGTACAAGAATATAACTACTATAATACTGCCCCTATGTACAAGAATATAGCTACTATAATACTGCCCCTATGTACAAGAATATAACTACTATAATGCTGCCCCTATGTACAGGAATATAACTACTATAATACTGCCCTCATGTACAAGAATATAACTGCAATAATACTGCACCATATGTACAGGAATATAACAACTATAATACTGTCCCTATGTACAAGAATATAACTACTATAATACTGCCCCAATGTACAAGAATATAACTACTATCATACAGCCCCCTATGTACTTGAATATAACTACTATCATACAGCCCCCTATGTACTTGAATATAACTACTATCATACTGCCCCCCTATGGACAAGAATATAACTACTATCATTGCCCCTATGTACAAGAATATAACAACTATAATACTGCTCCTATGTACAAGAATATAGCTACTATAATACTGCCCCTATGTACAAGAATATAGCTACTATAATACTGCTCCTATGTACAAGAATATAACTGCTATAATACTGCTCATTATGTACAAGAATATAACTACTATAATACTGCCCCTATGTACAAGAATATAACTACTATAATATTGCCCCTATGTACAAGAATATAACTACTATCATACAGCCCCCTATGTACTTGAATATAACTACTATCATACTGCCCCCCTATGGACAAGAATATAACTACTATCATTGCCCCTATGTACAAGAATATAACAACTATAATACTGCTCCTATGTACAAGAATATAACTACTATAATAGTGCCTCCTATGTAGAAGAATATAACTACTATAATACTGCCCCCTATGTACAAGAATATAGCTACTATAATACTGCCCCTATGTACAAGAATATAGCTACTATAATACTGCCCCTATGTACAAGAATATAGCTACTATAATACTGCCCCTATGTACAAGAATATAACTACTATAATACTGCCCCTATGTACAAGAATATAACTACTATAATACTGCCCCTATGTACAAAAATAAAATTACTATAATACTGAAGCTATGCACAGTAATACCTGAATACATACAAGAACTAATATAGAACTACTATAATACTGCAGCTATATACAAGAATATGTTACATGTCGGACACAATTTAAGTCTTCATTAGTACTTGGCTCAGATGTCTGACCATGTGCATGAACTTTCCAAATGTATCCTCTGTCCCATAGTGTCAACCATGTTGGGGGTCATTCCTTTTCATATAACGATGGTGACCATTCTTGTGTTTACAGACTGAGTGCTGTCAGCTGCGGGGAGTTTGACGTCTTGGAGACTGATGAGAAGGAGAACACGAACAAGGAGGAATCGCGATTTGAGCGGACCCTTAGTTTCATCAGGAAGATTTCAGGAGGGAAAAGCAAGGTAGGAAATGCCATATTAAAACTGGTCTTATAGGGTCCTCGTACGCCAAGAACCAGAGGCACTTGACGGTCCTTTACTCCCTATATCCGATCACTCACTCGCTCCTGTCACCTGCATCTTAAAAACATCTCCAGAATCCGACCTTTTCTCACATTTGAAACTGCTAAGACTCTTACTGTCGCTCTTATTCATTCTCGTCTGGACTACTGCAGCTCTCTTCTGATCGGTCTCCCTCTTTCCAAACTTTCTCCTCCCCAATCCATCTTGAATGCGGCAGCCAGGGTCATATTTCTGTCCAAACGCTTCACCGATGCCTCCATCTTGTGCCAGTCATTACACTCGCTACCCATTCGCTACAGGGTCCAGTACAAACTCATCTCTCTCACCCACAAAGCCCTCCACAGTTCTGCACCGCCTTATATCTCCTCTCTCATCTCTGTCTATCGCCCTACACGTGCCCTCCATTCTACAAATGACCTAAGACTAACATCCCCCGTAATCCAAACCTCGCACCTCCGTCTCCAAGACTTCTCTCGTGCGGCGCCAGCTCTCTGGAATGCACTTCCCCAGACGATCAGACTGATACCTAGCCCCGACCTATTCAAACGCGCTCTAAAAACCCATCTCTTCAAACAAGCCTACCACATCAACTACTCAGTAAACTAACTTTGCCCTGTTCCCTCCTTCCAAATATCATTCTGAATCTGCACCCTACTATTCATCTGTCTCCACACCCTCCATGCACATGATAACTGCACTTGATACTTGACTATTGCACTTAAACACACGGGCTGATGACCAGATCATGCAGCTTTATATGAAAATCCCTATTTATTATAATTTCCAGACCAGAAATAACGAGCACTTTTCACCTATTGTGTCCCCCCACTTCCTTGTAGATTGTAAGCTCGCGAGCAGGGACATCACTCCTAATGTCACTGTTTAAATTGTCTTAACTTGTATTGAATTTGTCTGTATATGTCCCCGCTTAATTGTAAAGTGCTGCGGAATATGTTGGCGTTATATAAATAAAAATTATTATTATTATTAATTACTCCACTGCTCGAATTGTCGCCACATTGTCATTAATTCATTAATGCAAAGTGTTCCCCTCTAATGTTGCATACATTGGGGGAAGCCCAGGCTGCAGGGTGTACACACAGGAGGTCCCAGTGTGGTGGTCCGGCCTGCTTGTGGTGGCTCCCTCCTCTTTTTTTAATTCAGAGGTATTGAGGGAGAGTTGCATCAGCCACTACGCATAGATGTGGCATTTCCTGCCAGAGCAGAAGTGAGGCTGAGGCCAGAGCAAGACTCATGACTCACTGCGCGCCCCACAGCTACCACGACCCGAGCCCTAAAAGCAGTCAGGGGTCTACAAATGTTATTCTACGGGGGAAGTAAGAACATGTAATAGTCTGCAGGAGATATATTAATAGGCCAGTGGTGTAATAATCTGCAGGATATATCACTATGTATCTGTCAGGAGGTGGAGGAGTGATGTTCTGCAGAGAGGTCAGTGGTGTAGTAATCTGCAGGATATATCACTATGTATCTGTCAGGAGGTGGAGGAGCGATGTTCTGCAGAGAGGTCAGTGGTGTAATAATCTGCAGGATATATCACTATGTATCTGTCAGGAGGTGGAGGAGCGATGATCTGCAGAGAGGTCAGTGGTGTAATAATCTGCAGGATATATCACTATGTATCTGTCAGGAGGTGGGGGAGTGTTGTTCTGCAGAGAGGTCAGTGGTGTAATAATCTGCAGGATATATCACTATGTATCTGTCAGGAGGTGGAGGAGTGATGTTCTGCAGAGAGGTCAGTGGTGTAATAATCTGCAGGATATATCACTATGTATCTGTCAGGAGGTGGAGGAGCGATGTTCTGCAGAGAGGTCAGTGGTGTAGTAATCTGCAGGATATATCACTGTGTATCTGTCAGGAGGAGGAGGAGGAGCGATGTTCTGCAGAGAGGTCAGTGGTGCAATAATCTATAGTGTATATATATACAGTTATATGAAAAAGTTTGGGCACCCCTATTAATCTTAAGCTTAATGTTTTATAAAAATTGTTTTTTTTGCAACAGCTATTTCAGTTTCATATATCTAATAACTGTTGGACACAGTAATGTTTCTGCCTTGAAATGAGGTTTATTGTACTAACAGAAAATGTGCAATCTGCATTCAAACAAAACTTGACAGGTGCATAAGTATTGGCACCTCACCAGAAAAGTGACATTAATATTTAGTAGATCCTCCTTTTGCAAAAATAACAGCCTCTAGTCGCTTCCTGTAGCTTTTAATGAGTTCCTGGATCCTGGATGAAGGTATTTTTGACCATTCCTCTTTACAAACCAATTCCAGTTCAGTTAAGTTTGATGGTCGCCAAGCATGGACAGCCCTCTTCAAATGATCCCACAGATGTTCAATGATATTCAGGTCTGGGGACTGGGATGGCCTTTCCAGAACAGTGTAACTGTTCCTCTGCATGAATGCCTGAGTAGATTTGGAGCGGTGTTTTGGATCATTGTCTTGCTGAAAGATCCATACCCTGCGTAACTTCAACTTTGTCACTGATTCATGAACATTATTGTCAAGAATCTGCTGATACTGAGAGGAATCCATGCGTCCCTCAACTTTAACAAGATTCCCAGTGCCGGCATTGGCCACGCAGCCCCAAAGCATGATGGAACCTCCACCAAATTTTACTGTGGGTAGCAAGTGTTTTTCTTGGAATGCTGTGTTTTTTTGCTGCCATGCATAACGCCTTTTTGTATGACCAAACAACTCAATCTTGGTTTCATGAGTCCACAGGACTTTCTCCCAAAAATAAATTGGCTTCTCCAAATGTGCTTTTGCATACCTCAGCCGACTCTGTTTGTGGCGTGCTTGCAGAAACGGCTTCTTTCGCATCACGCTCCCATACAGCTTCTCCTTGTGTAAAGTGCGTTGTATAGTTGACCGATGCACAGTGACACCATCTGCAGCAAGTTGATGCTGCAGCTCTCTGGAGGTGGTCTGAGGATTGTCGTTGACTGATCTCACCATTCTTCTTCTCTGCCTTTCTGATGTTTTTCTTGGCCTGACACTTCTGGCCTTAACAAGAACTGTACCTGTGTTCTTCCATTTCCTTACTATGTTCCTCACAGTGGAAATTGACAGGTTAAATCTTAGACCGCTTTTTGTATCCTTCCCCTGAACAACTATGTTGAATAATCTTTGTTTTCAGATCATTTGACAGTTGTTTTGAGGAGCCCATGATGCCACTCTTGAGAGGAGATTCAAACAGGAGAACAACTTGCAAGTGGCCACTTTAAGTAGCTTTTCTCATGATTGCATACACCTGGCTATGAAGTTCAAAGCTCAATGAGGTTACAAAACTAAAAAAAGTGCTTTAGTAAGTCAGTAAAAAGTAGGTAGGAGTATTTGGAACAAGAAAATGATAAGGGTGCCCATACTTATGCACCTGTCAAATTTTGTTTGAATGCAGATTGCACATTTTCTGTTAGTACAATAAACCTCATTTCAAGGCAGAAACATTACGGTGTCCAACAGTTATTAGATATATGAAACAGCAAAAAAAAAACAATTTTTATAAAACATTAAGCTTAAGATTAATAGGGGTGCCCAAACTTTTTCATATAACTGTGTGTGTGTGTGTATAATATATATATATATATATATATATATATATATATATATATATATATATATATATATATATATATATATATCTCTAGATGGTAGCCCGATTCTAACGCATCGGGTATTCTAGAATATGTATGTAGTTTATTTATGAAGATTTTAGAATAATACATTGAATACACAGGATTCGGCCGGCTGCGACCAATTGGCGAAGGGCGGTCTGCGCCTGTCGCTGATTGTTCGCGGCCGGCCATGTAGTATATAACAGCCCACGTAGTATATTGCACAGCCACGTAGTATATAGCACAGCCCACGCAGTATATAGCAATGTGGGCATCATATCCCTGTTAAAAAATAAAAAATAAAAAATTAAAATTAAAAATAGTTATAAACTCACCTTCCGTTGGCCCCGGATCCAGGCGAAGCGGTTACCGATGCTCCTCGCGCACTCCGGTCCCAAGAGTGCATTGCGACCTCACGAGATGATCATCTTGCGAGACCGCAATGCATGGAGCGGTCACCGGGGCGTCGCGAGGAGCGGGAAAGGCCGGTTCTGGATCCGAGGGGCCGACGGACGGTTAGTATATAACTATTTTTTATTTATTTATTTATTTTAACATTAGATCTTTTTGCTATTGATGCCGCATAGGCAGCATCAATAGTAAAAAGTTGGTCACACAGGGTTAATAGCAGCGGTAACGGAGCGGGTTACCCGCGGCATAACGCGGGCCGTTACCGCTGCCATTAACCCTGTGTGAGCACTGAGTGGAGTATGGAGCGGGCACTGACTGCGGGGAGGAAGGAGCGGCCATTTTGCCGCCGGACTGTGCCCGTCGCTGATTGGTCGTGGCCGTTTTGCCGCGACCAATCAGCGACTTGGATTTCCATGACAGTCAGAGGCCGCGACCAATGAATATCCGTGACAGACGGAAGTGACCCTTAGACAATTTTATATATATATATATATATATATATATATATATATATATATATATATAGCATGAACATGAATCTGGGCCATGTGAAAACACAGAAAAGCATTCAATATAGATTATACTTCTCAAAAACATTTTTTTAAAATATATATATTTTTTTTTTACAAAAATTACAGTAATGGTTGAAAATGAAGGTTCTTGGCTCATACGTTGGCCAATTCATGTATGCCTATCAACCACGGCAAGGTGACCTCCCTGTGATGGGTCATACTCTACCGTACATGCCACTTTTGGGCCACCAGCCTACAACTATGGACAAAACATGTCACTCTGGGGCTAAGGCTACTTTCACACTAGCGTTTTTTGGGGGACGTCGCAATGCGTCGTTTAGGAGAAAAAACGCATCCTGCAAAGTTGTCTGCAGGATGCGTTTTTTCCCCATAGACTAACATTACCGACACACTGCGACGTATTGCCATACGTCGCAACCGTCGTCCGACGGTTGCGTCGTGTTTTGGCGCACCGCCGCCACAAAAAACATGTAACTTTTTTTGTGCGTCGAGTCCGCCATTTTCGACCGCGCATGCGCGGCCGAAACTCCGCCCCCTCCTCCCCAGACCTTGCAATGGGGCAGCGGAAGCATCATAAGACTGCTTCCGCTGCCTACGTCGGGCATTTTTTGCACAGTATGTGTCGGTACGTCGGGCCGACGCAGCGCGACGGCCCCGTACCGACGCTAGTGTGAAAGCAGCCTAAGCCTACAATTTATGGGCAGGTAGAGCTGATTACCGCCACCTGCAAGGTCAGTGGGAGGAGTGCAAGATCAGCCTGGAGGCAGCCAGCATCCAATAACTAAACAGACAAAAAAAACAACCAGCACCTCCTAATGTGAACACGTGCACGCTGCAAAACTGCATTATATAGACAAAAAAAAGTCACAACCGCACATGTGCATGAATCTAGGCCATGTGAAAACGCAGAAAAACATTAAAAACATTCAATCTAGCTTATATTATGTATATATCTGTGTGTCTCGCACAGAGGCAGGCGTAGCTTGAGCTTTTGGTTCGGGGGTGTGAAACTTCTGAGTGGGCCCCTAACCAGGTACTCTTGATTACAACTCGGTGACGCACCCTAATAGTGGAGGAGAACCTCAGCAGATGACCACGGTGTTACTAAAAAAAATCTCTATATAAAAACACTGATATTACCATCATATGGTGACATACAGTGGTAGATACCAGTCCTACAGAACATATAAGAGATCACAGCGCAGTTATAGATGGTGACTTACCGCTGACGATCTTTCTGGTGGAGTTGGTCACTTTTCCCGTCTTTTCCATCTGGACCAGACCGACATGACAACTTCTACAGCCAGGACTTGACTGCAGAGAATACAACAAAGGCTTCTTTCACACTAGCGTCGGCCCGACGTGCCGACGCGCGTTGAGAAAGAAATGCCCGACGTGGGCAGCGGAAGCAGTCTTACGACGCTTCCGCTGCCCCATTGCAAGGTCCGGGGAGGAGGGGGCGGAGTTTCGGCCGCGCATGCGCGGTCGAAAATGGCGGACTCGACGCACAAAAAAAGTTACATGTAGCATTTTTTTTGTCCGCCAAAACGCGACGCAACCATCGCACGACGGTTGCGACGTGTGGCGATATGTAAGTGTATGGGGAAAAACGCATCCTGCAGACAACTTTGCAGGATGCGTTTTTTCTCCTAAACGACGCATTGCGACGTATTGCAAACGACGCTAGTGTGAAAGTAGCCAAAGACACTGACTTCTCACATTTCCTGCACCGTCCCCATCTATTCCCAACCTGCACAAACTCCTCATCCTGCTTATACCCCAATACTGAGCTGCTGCTGCCATATGTGTCCCTATTACTGCACCTGCTGTGTGGAACAGTGTGCCTCCAGATAGTAAATCAAACCTCTACACTATGTTCCAAATTATGCAAATGACATTTTTCTCGGATTTTCCTACATGGTTGGTGCAAATGACAGTCAGTCTAATAAAAGTCATCACCCGTTAGAGTATACATTGAATTTTATTGAAGAAACCTCCCAATGATAACAGTATAATCTCCCAAAATGAATAACACCTCAAAATGCACTGTTCCAAATTATTAGGCACAGTAGAATTTCTAGACATTTGATATGTTTTAAAGAACTGAAAATGCTCATTTGTGGAATTTGCAGCATTAGGAGGTCACATTCACTGAACAAAAAACCTATTTAACTCCAAAACATCCTAACAGGCCATGTTACCATAGAACCCTTCTTTGATATCACCTTCACAATTCTTGGATCCATTGAACTTGTGAGTTTTTGGAGAGCTTCTGCTTGTATTTCTTTGCATGAAGTCGGAATAGCCTCTCAGAGCTGCTGTGAACTGCCTCCCACCCTCATAGATCTTTTGCTTGATGATACTCAAAGGTTCTCTATAGGGTTGAGGTCAGGGGAAGATGGTGGCCACACCATGAGTTTATCTCCTTTTATGCCCATAGCAGCCAATGACTCAGAGGTATTCTTTGCAGCATGAGATGGTGCATTGTCATGCATGAAGATGATTTTGCTCCTGAAAGCACGTTTCTGCTTTTTATACCATGGAAGAAAGTTATCAGTCAGAAACTCTGTATACTTTACAGAGGTCATTTTCACACCTTCAGGAACCTTAAAGGGCCCTACCAGCTGTTTCCCCATGATTCCGGCCCAAAACATGACTCCTCCACCTCCTTGCTGACGTCGCAGCCTTGTTGGGACATAGTGGCCATCCACCAACCATCCACTACTCCATCCATCTGGACCATCCAGGGTTGCTCGACACTCATCAGTAAGCAAGATTGTTTGAAAATTAGTTTTCATGTATGTCTGGGCCCACTGCAACCGTTTCTGCTTGTGAACACTGTTTAGAGGTGGCCGAATAGTAGGTTTATGCACCACAGCAAGCCTTTGAAAGATCCTACACCTTGAAGTTCGAGGGACTCTAGAGGCACCAGCAGCTTCAAATAAATGTTTGCTGCTTTGTAATGGTATTTTGGATGCTGCTCTCTTAATCTAATGAATTTGTCTGGCAGAAATCTTCCTCATTATGCCTTTATCTGCGTGAACTCTGTCTGTTCTCTGTTTCAGTCACAAATCTCTTCACAGTATGATGATCACTCTTAAGTTTTCATGAAATATCTGATTTTTTCATCCCTCGACCAAGGCCTTGCACTATTTAACGCTTTTCAGCAGCAGAGAGATCCTTTTTATTTCCCATATTGCTTGAAACCTGTGGCCTGCTTAATAATGTGGAACATCATTTTTAAGTAGTTTTCCTTTAATTAGAATCACCTGGAAAACTAATTATCACATGTGTTTAAGATTGATTTCAGTGATCCATTGAGCCCTGAGACACAATACCATCCACAAGTTTATTTAAAAAACAAAACAATTAAATCTTTGACACTTAAAACCAATTTGCATAATAATTTGGAACACAGTGTAGAATATAGTGATGCTGTGTGCAAGTGCCCTAGAAAACAGTGCCCATATTTTGTCCCCTAGAAAGTAATAATTCCGTCAGCCATAACCAGTGCCCCATAACATTAAGCGCCCAATTAACATTTAATAATGTCCCGAGTCTTCCCCCCCGTACAGATCCCCTATACACTGTATGATGTTTAATGCCCCCTCACTGTATAGTACCCCCCCATAGTATACTGACCCCTTAGTTGCCCTCAAACTGTTTGATGGCTCTATCACTTTGATATTGTCCACATTGTACAAAGACCCCACATTATCTCCCACACTGTATGATGGGTCCCCTCACTGTGATCACCACGCTGTATGATGACCCACTAAATAGCCACAATATAGTATAATGTGATTCCCATAAGCAGACTCTATATTGTATAATGCACTCCCCATAGGCAGACTCTATATAGTATAATACACCTCCCATAGGCAGACTGTATATTGTATAATGCACCCCCATAAGCAGAATCTTTGTAGTATAATGCACTCCCCATAGGCAGAATCTATATAGTATAATGCACCCCCCATAGGCAGACTCTATATATTATAATGCACTCCCCATAGGCAGACTCTATATAGTATAATGCAGTCCCCATAGGCAGAATTTATATAGTATAATGCACCCCCCATAGGAAGACTCTATATTGTATAATGCATTCCCCAAAGGCAAAATCTATATAGTATAATGCACTTCCCCTAGGCAGACTCTGTATAGTATAATGCACTCCCCCTAGGCAGACTCTATACAGTATAATGCACTCCCCATAGGCAGACTCTATATTGTTTTATGCACCCCCCATAGGCAGAATCTATATTGTAAAATGCACTCCCCCTAGGCAGACTCTATATTGTATAATGCACCCCCCATAGGCAGAATCTATATAGTATAATGCACCCCCCATAGGCAGAATCTATATTGTAAAATGCACTCCCCATAGGCAGACTCTATATAGTATAATGCACTCACTATAGGCAGACTATATTGTATAATGCACCTCCCATAGGCAGAATCTATATAGTATAATGCACTTCCATAGGCAGACTCTGTATAGTATAATGCACTCCCCCTAGGCAGACTCTATACAGTATAATGCACTCCCCATAGGCAGACTCTATATTGTTTTATGCACCCCCCATAGGCAGAATCTATATTGTAATGCACTTCCCATAGGCAGACTCTGTATAGTATAATGCACTCCCCCTAGGCAGACTCTATACAGTATAATGCACTCCCCATAGGCAGACTCTATATTGTTTTATGCACCCCCCATAGGCAGAATCTATATTGTAAAATGCACTTCCCATAGACAGACTCTGTATAGTATAATGCACTCCCCCTAGGCAGACTCTATATTGTATAATGCACCCCCCATAGGCAGAATCTATATTGTAAAATGCACTTCCCATAGACAGACTCTGTATAGTATAATGCACTCCCCATAGGCAGACTCTATATAGTATAATGCACTCACTATAGGCAGACTCTATATTGTGTAATGCACCCCCATAGGCAGAATCTATATAGTATAATGCACTTCCATAGGCAGACTCTGTATAGTATAATGCACTCCCCATAGGCAGACTCTGTATAGTATTAGAAAAATTTTTTATTTTATTTAAAAAAAACAAAAAAAAAAAAACATAATCAGGTTCCTCGCATCATGTTCTCATACACTTTATGCAGTCAATAGCCTCTGTGTCTGTACTGCTACATACTTAGGCTGTTAACTAGTTCATGCAGCTTTACATGAACACCCGAGCCTTACACTATGGCTGGTCCAAATAACTAAAGCAATTGTTACCATCCACCTCTCGTGTCTCCCCTTTTCCTCATAGTTTGTAAGCTTGCGAGCAGGGCCCTCATTCCTCCTGGTATCTGTTTTGAACTGTGATTTCTGTTATGCTGTAATGTCTATTGTCTGTACGAGTCCCCTCTATAAGTTGTAAAGCGCTGCGGAATATGTTGGCGCTATATAAATAAAATTATTATTATTAGTATAATGCACTCCCCATAGGCAGACTCTGTATAGTATAATGCACCCCCCCATAGGCAGACTCTATATATTATAATGCACTCCCCATAGGCAGACTCTATATTGTATAATGCATTCCCCAAAGGCAAAATCTATATAGTATAATGCACTTCCCATAGGCAGACTCTGTATAGTATAATGCACTCCCCCTAGGCAGACTCTATATTGTATAATGCACCCCACATAGGCAGAATCTATATAGTATAATGCACCCCCCATAGGCAGAATCTATATTGTAAAATGCACTTCGCATAGCAGACTCTGTATAATGCACTCCCCATAGGCAGACTCTATATAGTATAATGCACTCACTATAGGCAGACTCTATATTGTATAATGCACCCCCATAGGCAGAATCTATATAGTATAATGCACTTCCATAGGCAGACTCTGTATAGTATAATGCACTCCCCATAGGCAGAATCTGTATAGTATAATGCACTCCCCATAGGCAGAGTCTGTATAGTATAATGCACTCCCCATAGGCAGACTATATAGTATAATGTGATTCTCATAAGCAGACTCTATATTGTATAATGCACTCCCCATAGGCAGACTCTCTATAGAATAGTGCACTTCCCATAGGCAGACTATATAGTATAATGCACCCCCATAGGCAGACTCTATATAGTAAAACGCACTCCCCATAGGCAGTGCAGGGAAATCAAGTCTGCTGCTACTGGTCTCACAGGAGGTGGAGGAGTGATGTTCTGCAGAGAAGTCAGTGGTGTAATAATCTGCAGGATATATCACTGTGTGTCAGTCAGGAGGTAGAGGAGCGATGTTCTGTGTATTTGACATATAATTGGATCATTGTAGTTACCTCTTGCTTTTCTCTGCAGACTATTACTTGTGTTATCTTTTTGATCAGTGCTTATGAGAAAGTAGTAGAAATGTCCCTTCTAATATGTGATGATTGACAGCTCCCCCTTTCTTCCATCTCTGATCTCCACACCATCTATCTCCTGAGAACAGTTGCCGGGAGGAAGCAGATCAGGGGGACACAGGACGTGACTGACTTCCTGCAGGACTGGATGACAAACTGAATAAAAGCCATCTACCCAGACTGTCACATCACTGATAACACCAACATCCTGCCCGCATCCTCCACCAAATTGTACAGGACTTTCCAGAATGTGACAACTGAGCTGTGAATCTAATCGAACCATGTGTGATACTGTCTGCTGAGCTGTGTATCTAATGCCATGTGAGATACTCCCTGCTCAGCCGTGTATCTAATCCTGCATGTGTGATGCTGTCTACTGAGCTATGTGGATTTTGTGCTATTTGGCATATAGGTGGTGAGGGGCTCCGGTTGCCTTATGGGGTGATGCTCCCCATGTATAAGGATTCCTGGGATGCAGTATGATTATAGCTATGCCTATGATTAGACTTTTTGGCTGCACCATTCCGTAATTACAGAGATTGTAGAGAAATACTCCCTTCCCCCACTGATTCCCCTCCCCCAATATTTTCCATTACAAAAGAGCATCTCCTCCTGGTACCTGTCACCTTCTCCTGGTGTACATCACACTCAAGTGCGGTGGTGATGGTGAAGTCTATCCTGATGTCTGGCGTGTACTACCCTCTGATTGCTGTGTTTTCCCATTTTATTTCAGTATTTTCAGGACACCAACGCATTTCACAACTTCTTATCTGATATTTATGTAAAGCTGGTACATAATACCGCACTATATGTGATTTCTATAAGTCTGGTACATAGTACTGCACTATATGTGATATTTCTATAAATCTGGTACATAGTACTGCACTATGTGATACTTCTATATATATGGTACATAATACCGCACTATATGTGATACTTCTATAAATCTGGTACATAATACCGCACTATATGTGATACTTCTATATATCTGGTACATAATACCGCACTATATGTGATACTTCTATAAATCTGGTACATAATACCGCATTATATGTGAAACTTCTGTAAATCTGGTACATAGTACTGCACTATATGTGATACTTCTATATATCTGGTACATAATACCGCACTATATGTGATACTTCTATAAATCTGGTACATAATACCGCATTATATGTGAAACTTCTGTAAATCTGGTACATAGTACTGCACTATATGTGATACTTCTATATATCTGGTACATAATACCGCACTATGTGATGTTTCTAAAAAGCAGATAAATAATACCGCACTGTGATATTTCTATAATGCTGATAGATACTGCAGCATTATAGGTCTATAATGGTCTGACTTGTTCTGCATCTTTATTATTCGTTTTATATCAGATGCATTTTGCAGCTATTCTGACCTTCTTATTTCACAGATGTATTTTTATAATTTTATATTTTGTGTATGTTTCTGACACATTTCTCAGTTTTACGCACGCATTTCATGATTTTATCAGTGCTACACTGCAGGCACATTTTATAGCATTTTACTTGTTACGTTTATATTGCGGCCTATGTATCAGATGTGATTTGCAGCTTTGCTATTTATTTGATATCACCGACGCATTTCAAGATTTTCCCAGTTCTATATAGCAAATGTATTTCATGGCATTGCTGCATACTGTCTATATAGCGCTAATAGTTTTTACCATAAAATCTATGCAGACGCATTTCACAACTTTGCTGTTTTGTATATATCACCGTTGCGTTTTGTGGCTTTATACAGTGTTCCATTACTGGCGCATTTTAATGCCATCATTGATTGTACCATAATCCTCAGCTTTATGCTCAGTATAAAGCTCACGCGTTTTGAATCTTTGCTACTGGTTTTACATTGACGATCTGTTCTAAATCATGAACTCTTTTTGTGAATTTAAACACTGTATTTCGCGGTCTCATTTCACAGCAATACTCTCTTCCATTTATAACGCCAACAGTGTTAGTAGTTTTTCTTTTTTTTTTATCATGGCTATATTTCATGGCTTTATAAACTGTGTATTTCACAGCATTAGTAATGCTGTGAAATATGTCTCCAATACTGAATCCATACTATCTCTTATGTAGATATTTTGCAGCTTTATTACCAGTCCTATATTCTGACGCATTTCACCTTTCAGTTTTTCTCTTCTCTATCAGACTAATTTTATTAAATCAATGTCCCGTTCCATATGTTTATTGTTTTGTACTTTCAACGCATTTCACAGTTTTTCTATTAGTTCAGTATCACAGATGTATTTCACAGCATTTCTACGTACTTTAATTGTCTGATACGGGCGCATTTCACGGTGTTACTATTTATTCTGTATATATACTGACACATTTTGCTTTTTTGGTTTTCTATTGCAGACGCATTTCACATCCTTTTTTTTATGCTGCTAAGTCTGTGACCCTGACATGTTTTGCATCTTCACTATTGGTCCCATGTCATGGACGCTTTTTGCTGCTATACTTTGCTTTGTGTATATATGGTATCACAAAAGCTGTGAAACGCGATGGTGGATATATAGTGTTAATATAACGCAGATTCTCTATATTGTTACGTGGTATCACCTCTCCATTGTGCAGCGTCTCTTCCTGTTTCTTTCTCACCAGTTTCCTGCATTGTAGCTTCCTGGTATGTTTTTTTTTTTTTCTCCCCACCCCCTCTTCTCCGGGTTTAGCTTTTCACCCTATTATTTGGTTCTCGGTGTCTCCTCACTTTCTTGGTCTCTCCCCTCTACCTGTTCCCACATAGTTTGGTTGCTATGGAAGTGTTGGATAATATGAGCGCACTGCTAGACGAGAGGCAGGTGGGCAGGGGGCGATGTGCGGGCATGGGGGCGTAAGGTGGATGTAGGAAACCATGGAGGAGAGATGCAAAAGGAGCTCAAGATCTTACTAATATTGGGGGTAGTGAAGGCTAGATCGTAGATGATGAGCTGGTCAGTTTTGCAGAAGAGTGGCCTAAGGGGTAAGGCAGAAGAGTGGCCTAAGGGGTAAGGCAGAAGAGTGGCCTAAGGGGTAAGTCAGAACGAAGGTTTGGCAGCTGCTATACGGCAGGGGTAAATCTGAATAGGGTTACGATGGAGAGGGTAACTTATAAGTAGTTATATATGGCTGAGGTGGAAGGAAGGCTGAGATGGGTGTGAGACGGTTTGATTTTGGTCAGGTGTGGGGGAGGAGGGGCGTGGAGGTGCAGAAACCTTATCATTGGGATTAGACTGTAAGCTGATGTGTTCCTGTGCTGGCATTGCAGAGCTGTGTGTGCTGTGTTAGCACTCGGCTCAGCTACGCAGTCTGTGGGTGGAGGAAGGTTTCTTCACATTCTATAATTAGCTGTAGTTAATGATGTCATGTTGTGTGAGCAGCCAGATAGGGAAATACAGCGCCTGTCATGTGTGAGCGCCCCCCTCTGTGTCTGCTCAGACCTGCAAAGACCCCCCCACCTAGGACTGAACCCAGTGACCCAGACACAAGACCGAGGCCCCACAGAATGTATCATCTGATGGGATCATGTGCCTCTCGTGTTATACTCCATAGTGGAGAACAGCCTCTGAGTTATCCTCTGTATTGGAGGCTGGTCTGCCGGGTTATCCTCTGTATTGGAGGCCGGTCTCCCAGGTTATCCTCCATATTGGAGGTCGGTCTCCCGGGTTATCCTCTGTATTGGAGGCCGGTCTCCCGGATTATCCTGTATTGGAGGCCGGTCTCCTGGGTTATCCTCTGTATTGGAGGCCGGTCTCCCGAGTTATCCTCTGTATTGGAGACCGGTCTGCTGGGTTAGCCTCTGTATTGGAGGCCAGTCTACCGGGTTAGCCTCTTTATTGGAGGCCGGTCTGCCGGGTTATCCTCTGTATTGGAGGCTGGCCTGCCGGGTTATCCTTTGTATTGGAGGCCCGTCTCCCAGGTTATCCTCCATATTGGAGTCCGGTCTCCCGGATTATCCTGTATTGGAGGCCGGTCTCCTGGGTTATCCTCTGTAATGGAGGCCGGTCTCCCGAGTTATCCTCTGTATTGGAGACCGGTCTGCCAGGTTAGCCTCTGTATTGGAGGCCGGTCTCCCGGGTTATCCTCTGTATTGGAGGCCGGTCTGCCGGGTTAGCCTCGGTATTGGAGGCTGGTCTGCCGGGTTAGCCTCGGTATTGGAGGGCGGTCTGCCGGGTTAGCCTCTGTATTGGAGGCCGGTCTGCTGGGTTCGCCTCTGTATTGGAGGCCAGTCTGCTGGGTTAGCCTCTGTATTGGAGGCCGGTCTACCGGGTTAGCCTCTGTATTGAAGGCCGGTCTGCCGGGTTAGCCTCGGTATTGGAGGCTGGTCTGCCGGGTTAGCCTCTGTATTGGAGGCTGGTCTCCCGGGTTAGCCTCGGTATTGGAGGCTGGTCTGCCGGGTTAGCCTCTGTATTGGAGGCCGGTCTCCCGGGTTATCCTCTGTATTGGAGGCTGGTCTCCCGGGTTAGCCTCGGTATTGGAGGCTGGTCTGCCGGGTTAGCCTCTGTATTGGAGGCTGGTCTGCCGGGTTAGCCTCTGTATTGGAGGGCGGTCTGCCGGGTTAGCCTCTGTATTGGAGGGCGGTCTGCTGGGTTCGCCTCTGTATTGGAGGCCGGTCTGCTGGGTTCGCCTCTGTATTGGAGGCCGGTCTACCGGGTTATCCTCTGTATTGGAGGCCGGTCTACCGGGTTATCCTCTGTATTGGAGGCTGGCCTGCCGGGTTATCCTCTGTATTGGAGGCTGGCCTGCCAGGTTATCCTCTGTATTGGAGGCTGGCCTGCCGGGTTATCCTCTGTATTGGAGGCTGGCCTGTTGTGTCCTCTGTAATCACGGCCAGACTGTTATGATATGCCGTGTAATGGAGTCTGGCTTTGGATGTTATACTTTGTAATGTAGGCCAGTCTCTGGTGTTATCTACTATAATAGTCTGGCCTCGTGGTATACTCTACAAAACAGTCCATTCTCTGGTCTAATCCTCTGTAGTTGAGGCTGGCCCCTAGTGCTATCCTCTATAAGGGTGGTCGGACCCTGGTGCTATCCTCTATAAGGGAGGTCGGACCCTGGTGTTATCCTCCTACAAGGGAGGTCGGCCCCTAGTGTTATCCTCTACAAAGGAGGTGGGCCCCTGGTGTTATCCTCTACAAGGGAGGTCGGCCCCTGGTGTTATCCTTTACAAGGGAGATCGGTCCCTGGTGTCATCCTCTATAAGGGAGGTTGGCCCCCAATGTTGTCCTCTGTAACAGAGACCGGTGTTATTCTCTATAAGGAAGGCTGACCTCCGGTCCTCTATAAGGGAGGCTGGTCCCTGGTGTTATCCTCTATAATGGTGGCTGGCCCCCCGGTGTTATCCTCTGTAACGGAGGCTGACAACCCGATGTTATCCTCTGCAATGGATGCTGACCCCCAGTGTTATATTCTATAATGAAGGCCGGCCCTCGGTGCTATCCTCTATAAGGGAGGCCGGCCCCCGGTGCTATGCTCTATAACAGAGGCCGTCCCCCTGTGTCCCGGTTTCTGACAGGAGTCTGTGTTTTATTCTCTCGACCTCTTCTCCTCTGCCCGCTTTCTCTGGCCTGGTGCCCCCTTTAAATCTGAGCTGACCTGTTTCCTCATCTCTGGGGTTGCTGCCAGCTACACAAACACTCCTGCTGATAACAACATGGCTCCCAGGAGGGACCTAGGCCTCAGTTCCCACAGAAGCTCTGGTATCAAGTATCACCCTGTGTGACACCCATTAACCTTTACCTCACCCACTCCTCATCTGGGCCATTGTTGTGCCATCTTGGTCATTATTTGCCTCATGTCAGTTCGTGGATGTGACACGTGGAGGGCGGCCTTCTTTCCTGTGACTGTCTACATGTAAACAGGCCCATTATATTGTACTCTCAATGTCGTCACTGTGTGTAGTGACTGAATATTCTTTTTTATGATTGCTGTAAACCTGTGCAACTACTGTAGGACACACAGCGGCCTCCACACCCATGATATTAGATCCAACGCCTTCAAGGTGCTCTGGTTTCCAAGCAGCTGTCGTCTGAGGACAACAGCTGTAAACCTGTTCAGGGGAGTATCAGCTTACATTCATTTTTACTGAAATTGCTGGAGGAATCATTAACAATCTTAAATACGCAGATGATACAACATTGCTAGTAAAAAGTGTCGATGGAATGAAGGACTTATTACGGAGCATCAAGATTGAAGAAGACAAAGATATTGACTACTGCCAGATATGACCTGGACTCATTTCAGATGGACGTCGGCGACCTGGAAGTTGTAAAGGACTTCAACTACTCAGATCGATGATCACTCAAGATGCAGAGACGACACTGGAAATCAATAGGAGAATAGCTCTGGGCAAATCAACAATGAAGTCACTGGACAAGGTCTTCAAATCGAGGGACATTTCACTGGTGATGAGACACGGCTCGTATATAGTTTGGTCCTTTCTGTTTTAACATATGCATTGAAAACCTGGACGTTAAAGGAACAAGACAGAAGAAGAATCAACGCCTTCAAAATGTGGTGTTGGAGAAGGATGTTATCAATACCATGGATGATAAGAAGGCAAACAAATCCAATTTTGGAACAAATAAAGCTAGATATGTCTTTCGAAGCAAGGATCACCAAGCTACAACTTGCCTACTTTGGACACATCATATGAAGAGAACAATCACTGGAGAAGGACATCATGGTCAGAAGAATAGAAGGAACAAGGCAAAGAGGAAGACCAGAAACCCGATGTTTGATACTATCAATGTAATGGTTGAGAAGAACCTGACGGCTTGCACAAGATCAATCTTCCTACAGATCCTTCATCTATCATGTCTCCATGGCTCGAGACCAAGCCAATGGCTGTTGAAATAATACATTTGGTTAATGTGGCAGAGGGAAGCCTTTTATACATGCTCTTTCTCTCTTGACCGTTGACTCTGCAGTTTTACTATATTGAGACCAGTGTATTTATATAAGAGCCTCAAGCGAGTTCTGCTAGTGATCCTCCTGTCACTGCAAGTCCCATCAGTACGAGCACAGCGCTCCATGGCTCACAGGCTCTAGGAATCTTCTTGGCTCTTATTGTGTCTGAATCAAAACTGTCACCGTCCAACACAATCGTCTGTTGCCGGAGATTATACCCAAGAGTGTAATAATGATGGAAGGGTATTATAAGATGTGCAGAGAGCGTATCTCATGTACTGTGCCTCCCCGAGCTGAGCCACGCTCTGACTGTATCTCACATGATAGGGTTAGATACATCTTTATGATACCATTCTGTGTGTATTATCAGCTATGGTCCCTCTCTATCGGTTTATGGAGAGATAATCTGTGTCAGTATCGGGTATCATACTTCATGAGGTACTGGTCCGGATAGATCTGGTGGCAGCAAGTGACATAGTGTCCTCTGTGACCTCCAGGAGGAAAGACAAATGGCACAGACTAGAGAGGCAGGTGAGGCCGGGGAGGGGAGTAAGGCAGCCTATCCGTGTATTTAAAAAAATATATATATATTTTAATGGCCTTTGGCTTGATTTAAGGCCATGGCGACTTGATGGATGAATGAGCTGTAGGAAGATCGATCTTGTGCAAGCCTAGATGGGACCACCAGGGTCTTCTCCACAGTTCTCTTGATCAATCAAGCCATCGGGTTGCTGGTCTTCCTCTTTGCTTTGTTCCTTCTATTTTTTTTTTGACCAAGACGTCCTTCTCCAGTGATTTTTCTGTGTTCCGTGTGTATATATACTGTGTATATTATGGGTCTATCCTATATACTCACATATTCAAGCTAAGCTAAGACCGTCATGCGGGCATCTGTAATTTACCAGGCCATAGGTAGAACTGCCTAGTTATATCTGCTGTGCATCCACACCGATCTCTCAGAGACACAGATTATGTGGTTGGTTTATTGTGCTCCCTTCTGTAGTGCCATTAATTGCACAGACATCTTCATCGCTTTCCAATGGCCCAACCTGCCATATATCAGTGATAACCTGCAAGACCACCTGCCATAGTAGGTGTAGGGGCACAATGGTCTGCGGTACAGGGCAATGACACTCGGGGTTCAGGATACTGACACTTGGGGTATAGGATAATGATATTTGGGGATGTCGCCCATTATTAAATATTCATTCGCTGTTGCAGACAACACTATAAAGTCATACAATAGATGGAGCTGCTGATGGTCCTAGGACTTGAGGTACTGGTGGGGTTTGCACACAAGAGGCGCCTTGTTGTGGTGTCTGCTCTATCATCTATGGAGGGTTAATGGAGGAATAATGGTGTACAACAGCTGCACAGTGCAGAGGCGTCCGGCTTCCCCCACCTCCCCCTCGCACCCTCCTCTCTGTAGTGGGATGGGAAGGTCTGGGTTTGGGAGCTGGGAGGGGGTGGAGGGGTTTGGTTTTGAATTCTATGAGCCGAGACTTTGACTTCCTGTGACTAGATGCACACTGGCAGCGTGCAAGCTCTGTCTTTCTGGGCAAGAGGTAGTGAAACTCTGTAGATTTTAGGAAAACTGGAGGGGGCCAAAGAGAGGAGCCGCCCGAATTCTACCAGCCGCCCTAGGAGGATATGTCTCGGATAGAGCCTTTCTCAAGAGCTCGTTCAGACCGGTCTAAGGAGGTACCCCTGAAGGTCAGTGCCTTGCTTCCTTTTGTCTCTGGGGGTCGTCTCTCCTGCAGAGGCTGGATGGGATACACTTGGCATGTGGAACCCATAGAGAAAATTTTGGTGTGGGTTTTGGGTGGAGGAGATTCTGTTCTGGGCTTCCATTGTTCAACCTTTTCTATAGGTCACACTTGCAATCTGTCACGGCGCAAATGGGGATGTAGACAGCGCCTCATTGCCCGATGGTCAATACACTCTCTATAGGGACGGACACTCTGGTCTCCCTCAAACATGTTTGGACCCCTGTGATATTTGCTTCGCAGGGTCTTCCACCTAATCATCATCACTCTGAAACATGCTTTATCTCCTTGAGTGCCATGTGCCTACCGCCTGAGCGCTGCTGTGCCAGCAAAAATTCACCCAAAAGACCTTCGATTTCCTGCTCCCCATGCCTCTAGTGATGTGTCAAGAGGGGTCAGATACTTATATTTCGGGACGTGGGTCTATGTGAATTTCAGTTATTCTTTTGTCAGAAGTTCGATGGGTTAACTGTGATAGTAGTCTTCATTGGGTGGACATATAAGAAGCGGCGCCGATATTCTCCTATCGTTACTCGCATTACATTTCTGCAGTGAATTGGGAACTTTTTATAAAAAGTTGCTAATTGGACATTGGCTAGGTGGACTTCAGACGGATTGTCAAGTGTAGTGCAGATCCTATTATTTGTCAGGTCCGATTATGTCCTCCTACGTTGTCAAGTTAGTTGATGGACATCTTGGCGGTGAGTTGAGACGTTGATTCTCTGGACTGTTAGGCTAGTTGTTGGGAAGCTTGGCGCTCAGGTTAGGAGATGGACTGTTGGGTTGTCACATTAGATTTTCTACAACTAGGTTCTCTGTTTAGATTATGATCTTCTGGATTGTCAAATAACGCCAGGTCCACATGAGTCTATTTCATGGCCAGTATATGGACCACATTGTCCGGTCTAGTGGCTGGTCTATTTAAGTCAACTTGTATATAAGAGGCTATAAGTTTAGGTCAGGAGACCTGCGAGACATAAACAGGCTATGAAATACACTCGTGTGAACTCAGCCTTAAGTTGGTTCAGTTTAGGTGATGGCAAACTGGATTTTAGACAATGGTCAGATTGGTTGATCGGTTATATACTGTTGGGTAGTCAGATTTGATGGACAACTGGGTTGCAGAGTTAAATATTGGGTGATTAGTTTGTCAGATGAATAGTCTGACATCCATATTCAGTAGTGTTGTCAGATGTCGGGAAGTTTCATGGCGATATCAGACCATGTAGAACTTTGCTGTGAGATCAGGTCATGGCCACTGGTGTTGAGGAGGAAGCTGCGGGGCCCTTGTGTTGTGCTATTTGTGTGTTGCGGTTGTGTTATGACACCACTCCCTGACATCTGTGTGTCTAGATAAGCAACTGGACAATGGAGATTACAGTCTACTTTTTTTGTGTTCCAGGTTTATTTCAATCTGCGTTTCAGGTTTTTACAATCTGTTACCATGTTCCATCTTGTTACAGGCTATGTTACTGTGTTTCAGGTTCCTACATTACTACATTCCAACCTTTTACATCCTACGTTACTGCATTTCAGGTTACTACAGTCTTCGTTACTGCGTTCCATCATATTAGTCTTCATTACTGTGTTTCGGAGAATTACAATCTAGGTTACTATGTTCCATCTTGTTATCGTCCATATTACTGCGTTCAGGTTATGATGGCTGTTGGTGCACTCCATTGGTTTACATTCCATGTTATTACAGTCCACCTTACCAGGTTCCATCTTACTACAGTCTGCACTACTCCGTTCAAGGTTACGTTGACGGTTAACATTTAATTTTATTACAGTCTACGGTAATTATTCAGGTTATTACAGTCTACGATAGTGTTCCAAGTTATTACAGTCCTTGTTTCTGCCTGCAGACTGCATTAACTACATTACTGGTTACTACGTTACTACAGTCTACACTATTGTGTTTCAGGTTACTAATGCCTGTGTTACCTTATTCCAGGTATTGCAGTTTGCATTAATGCTTTCCAAATTATTACAGTCAGCTTTATTGTGTTATGGGTGATTAATGTCCACATTTTAGGTCTGTGTTACAATATTACAGGTTATTGTAAGTTATTACAATCTGTCTTGCTTTTTTTCCAAGTTATTACAGATCCTGAATCCTGTTGAGTTAACCCGTGTATTGCCACACTGTTATTTCGTCCTAGGAGTCTGGATAGGTTGGGGTTAAGCGAAATAGGCAGTTGAGTGAACTTCTCCTTTTGTCAGCTAGTACAGGAGGAGGGCGGCACTATATGCTGTGCAGAGTTGTGTTAAGAATCAGCTTTACATACACATGCTGCCATAGGTGTGGTGCAACAATGGGGCCTGGTTATAGTGGGGTTGCAAACGGAGTCGGGGACACTTCAGGAGCAAACCTCCCAGTATTATTGAGCCGTGTATAGTGGTATTATTATTTGGGAACTACATGATGGCTTTTATGATGAAATTATATGCAGTATTTAGCAAGTCTTATTTGGATCCTGCATATTATTTGTGTACTGTATGAAGGTAGCTGATATATTTCTATGGGTGTGGTGACAGCCCAGTTGGTGTGGAGTTTTTTTTCGAGGTGGCATTGGAAAGTTTTCGAGCTGGGAATCTGATATTTCATCTGTGTGACGGATGCCGCCTAATGTCTGAGAATGGGGAGGGCGTCCCACAGATCAGAGAGCAGTGGGCCAGTTATGGAGAGTGGAGGACTCTGTGCAAAACTCTCATTTCACCACCTGCCATAGAACAAACCCTTTTTGAAGTGGATCTGTAGCAGGAAAGAGATAATGAAAGGACCCTGTGCAGAGGTGGTATATATATGCGGGCTAGACACAGAAATGGGGCGTCGTGATGTGGCATGTTTCCACACAGAGAAATTAGTAGCCATGTACTGGTAATTAGAGGGTGCTACTGGTGAATCACAAGTGTGATTCCATATAGTGATCTGGACAAATATGCTGGTTATACTACAAAAAATTCCAAGACCGGGATGCTCAGCCATTGTATCTAAGCCTATAATGTGTGACAGTCTGCACTTATACAGTGGGGAAAATAAGTATTTCATTAACTGCCGATTTTGCAAGTTTTTGCACCTACAAAGAATGGAGAGGTCTGTCATTTTTATTGTAGGTACACTTCACCTGTGAGAGACAGAACCTTAAAAAAATTAATGAAATAAGTGTTTAACACAAAAGAAAAACAGAACTTAATATTTGGTATAGAAACCTTTGTTTGCTATTACAGATGTCAGACGTTTCCTGTAGTTCTTGACCAAGTTTGCACACACTGCAGCAAGGATTTTGGCTCACTCTCCAGACAGATCTTCTCCAGATCTTTCAGGCTTTGGGGCTGTCGCTGGGCAACATGGAGTTCCAGCTCTCTCCAAAGATTTTCTATTGGGTTTAGGTCTGGAAACTAGCTAGGCCACTCCAGGACCTTGAAATACTTCTTACGGAGCCACTCTTTAGGTGTTTCGGGTCATTTTCATGCTGGAAGACCCAGCCATGACCCATCTTCAATGCTCTTACTGAGGGAAGGAGGTTGTTGGCCAAAATCTCACAATACATGACCCCATCCATCCTTCCCCATATACGGTGAAGTTATTGTGTCCACTTTGCAGAAGAGCACCCCCCAAAGTATGATGTTTCCCCAAAATGCTTCACGGTTGGGACCGTGTTCTTGGGGATGTACACATCCTTCTTCTTCCTCCAAACGCGGCAAGTGGAATTGATACGAAAAAGTTCTATTTTGGTCTCATCTGACCACATGACCTTCTCCCTTGCCTCCTCATCCAGATGGTCATTGGTGAACTTCAAACAGGCCTGGACCTGTGTTGGCGTGAGTAGGGAGACCTTGTGTGCCCTGCAGGATTTTAATACATGACGGCGTAGTGTGTTACTAGCGCTAATGCTTGAGACTGTGGTCCCAGCGTTCTTCAGGTCATTGACCAGGTCCTCCCGTGTAGTTCTGAGCTGATTTCTGACCTTTCTCAGAATCATGCTTACCTCACGAGGCGAGATCTTGCATGGAGCCCCAGACTGAGGAAGATTGACAGTCATCTTGTGTTTCTTCCATTTTATAATAATTGTGCCAACAGTTGCCCTCTCACCAAGCTGTTTGCCTATTCTCCTGTAGCCCAGCTCAGCCTTGTGAAGGTTTAGAATTTTGTACCTGTGTCCTTAGGCAGCTATTTGGTCTTGGCCACGGTGGAGAGGTTGGAGTGTGATTGATTGTGTGGACAGGTGTCTTTTATATAGGTAACAAGTTCAAAAGGGAGCAATTAATAAAGGGTAATGAGTGCAGAGTAGGAGGGCTTCTTACAGAAAAACAAATAGGCTTGGGAGGGCCAGAATTCTTGCTGGTTGGTCGATGATCAAATACTTATTTCATACAATAAAATGCAATTTATTTATGTAATAATCATATAACGTGATTTTCTGGATTATTTTTAGATTCTGTCTCTCACAGGTGAAGTGTACCTATGATAAAAATCACAAACATCTCCATTCTTTGTAGATGGGAAAACTTGCAAATTAGCAGTGTATCAAATACTTATTTCCCCCACTGTAAGATCAGTAAATCCATATCATGTTTGTTCTCACACCAAGTATGCCAGTAATTTGCACAGATAAGAGGAGAATGCCCGGCCAGGGCATGTGATAATGGAGAACGGGCACCAGAGGGTGGACATTCATGAGAAGTCCTGACATTAGGCTTGTACTTTTCGCATCTTTGAAATTCTCAAATGTTGCAGGGCTCATATTTAAAGAGAACCTGTTAAAAGGAACTTGTCACCCCCAAAACCGAAGATGAGCTAAGCCCACCAGCATCAGGGGCTCCGGGGTCTCCCATCTTCTTACGATGTCGTCCTCTTCTTGTCTTCACGCTGCGGCTCCGGCACAGGCGTACTTTATCTGCCCTGTTGAGGGCAGAGCAAAGTACTGCACTGCGCAGGCGCTGGGCCTCTCTGACCTTTCCTGGCACCTGCGCACTGCAGTACTTTGCTCTGCCCTCAACAGAACAGACAAAGTACGCCTGCGCCGGAGCCGCAGCGTGAACACGAGAAGAGGACGACATCGTAAGAAGATGGGAGGCCCCGGACCGGACCGCGACACTCATCGGACGGGACCGCACCTGGGTGAGTATAATCTAACCCCTTTTTCCTCATCTTTAAGGGTACATCGGGGGCTTATCTTCAGCATTCCAGAATGCTGTAGATAAGCCCCTGATGCCGGTGGGCTTAGCTCATCTTCGATTTTGGGGGTGACAGGTTCCCTTTAAAGTGAAAGGTATGGCCATAATGGCCGTTATACTGATTTAATGGATACCTGTAGTGAAAAATCCTTACCCTGGTTCTTGTTTAATTCACCTTTGAAATTTTGGTGCAATCGCCTCTTCATGAATCAGGACAGGACTGTGGGTAGGGTGTTTGATTTTGCCGTGGCCCCTCTGCATTTGTATGAGCCTCGTTTTTAAAATTTAGCGCTAGCACCTCCCTTGCCACGGGTGGCGCTTGGAGCATATTCATGTTCCGGTGTTCGCCAGCAAAATAGCGTTGATGGCTACGCATGCACAGAATGGAATCTCCGCTCAATGAATGAATGAGATCTCGATCTGCACATGTGCCATTTAGCTGGAGGCTGGCAGAGGATAATCTCCAGCACCATTTTGCTGGATAACGCCAGAACATTACTGTGCACAAATGCCTCTCGCGGCAAGGGTCACGCTAGCGCAAAATTTAAAACAGGAGGCTCATACAGTCCTGCCCTGATTCACGAAGAGGCGATTGCACCAAAATGTCTAGGGTGAATTAAACAAGAACCTGGCCATACCTTTACATTGATAGGTTAAATCGTGATGACAGGTTCTCTAACACTGCAGAACCTGGGCTTGGATTACAGTTGGCTGGTAACAAAGAATAATAGGATGTAATAAATATCTGGCCAGCTAATATCCGAGTCCCAACCAGGTGAGTACATAGACTTTCACTGATCCACTATCCAGGTTCAGGGTCTTATACCAGTACAATGACTGGCTTTTAATTCAGGGAACAGTCTCAATTTTATCACTGTAGGGTTTCACGCTCTCAGGTAGGCATTAGGTAGCATTCACACAGGCAATGGGTGCAGTTTTATTGCTTTCATAACACTTAAAGGAAACCCCAAAACAGCCTCTTCTGGGCACAAAGGTATAACAACAAATAAACAGATGAGTAGGGCACATATGCCAGTGCGGGCTCACCCGAGCAGATTACAGTCTTTTTTCCAGGAGCAAACTTCATACACAGAAGAGGCCCTATCACACCAGTTTCGGTATCTCCTTCAGCCTGAGCTCCAGCAGCTTCCAGCGCCAAATAGAAGTGTTCAGCTTCGGGCACAGTTCACAATGAACAGGCTGCAGCTTCCACACAGTTCTCTGCAGCTCCCACAAACAGACAGCTCAGCTTTCCCAGCTGACCCATGCAGTCGCTATTCTGAGAAAGACCCCGCCACGACTTTCCCTCTCTAGCTCGGCTACAGCTCACATTTTGGCTGGACACTCGTCAGCAGCACACTCGACTCTGCTCCATCCAGCAAACTGACACCTTAAGTGAACACAGGCCCTGGTTCTAGTAAAAAAAAAGGCTAGGTAGGTGCATCTAATCATATTACACAGAGTTACGGCTTACCCCAGTCCTACCTGACTTGGCTACACCAGATTCTCTACTTTGCCACAGCTGGTGTAATGTGGACAGATTATATTAACGCTCCCACATAGTCAAAGCAATTGTCATAAAATTATATCATATCAGTGATGTCATCAGCTGGGGGACGGTCTGACAACCTCACACATGGTATATAGGCTGGTTGTCGGCAATAATATCATTTTGTAATAAAAAGTGAAGAAAGTTACGTTTACTGGGCGATGATTAGACTTATTCTACAAAATTTAAATAATGAGGATTTTTTCAAATTTGCATCACAACTGGAGTCTGTAGAGGCAATCAATGAATTAATGGAGGCCAGATTATAAGAATTTCCCTTCGCATTATATCATGCGGCAGGAAGCTGAGCTGTCTTCTCATATGTTTTATTTCCCCTCCCACATCTGCCAGTAGGACCCAGTGACGTGAACTAATAAGTGGGCACGATGAGGGATTTTCTTTGTTTTTCCCGTAGCCTTGAAACGCGTGGTGGAAACACAGTACAGCGCTGCATTGTCTGACACCTGGTCTTCCACTACATCAAATCTTTTCCTTTATTGAGCTTTGTTAAAGGAAGAGTCCTAATTTCCTACATCAGAACTATAGGGGAGAAGTTCTTTCTCTAATGAAAAATCAAATATTTAAAAATGTAAGACTTTTTTTTTTTTTTTCCAAAATAATTGAGGACCACCTCATACTTGCCTGCAAAATCTCGGTGGTAAATGTTTTTACATCGAAGTTTTTAGAGGTTTTGTAAAGTCCCTGTCATATGATTGTCTGGGACTCTTTGTTTTTGTCCTTTTTGGCATCTCTTTCCCTCAGGACTCTCTCTCAACCCTTCCCTGCTGAGCATCTATTGTTTTGTGACATAAAAGGGATCAGACATGACCATTGTCCAAAAATGAGTGGGGGGTGGAGGAAAATAGGAGGGCGAGACCTAGGAAGTGTAGAGGACAATGTAATCCAGGTCACCAACTACTGGAAAATCTATAGAACATAAGGCGTCTGCAACAGAGTATCGGCCATATTGGAGCGAGGCAGGATCATGAGAGCTTTCAGGAGACTGATGACATCCATAGGTGGATCATAATGAGGGCATTCTATGGCCAGATTGCCCTCACTATAATCTTATCAGTAAACTTTCCTGGCGCTCTGCCGGCCATACAGAATGACATCACAGCTCCAGTGGAGTTCCCGAAACCTCTGCTGTAATTCAGCCAGTGCAATGATGTAATCGCGCCAGCATGTACTCGCTGAACACAAGTAGAAGTGGAGCCTCGGGAACCGGAGCGGAACCAGGGAGAATGGTAGCCACGTGAGTATGTGTTTTGTTTTTCTTAATATGGGAATGGGATGTGTGCTTATATAGGGGGCTATGTGAGGGCTCGTACTGTATATAGGGAGCTATCTGAGGGCTCATACAATATATAGGGGGCTATGTGAGGGATCATATTGAATATAGGGGGCTATATGAGGGCTTGTACTGTATATAGAGAGCTATATGAGGCTCATACTGTATCTAGGGAGCTAACGTATGTGGGGGCTCATACTGTATACACTTGGATATATGGGGGCTCATACTCTAGTGAGCTATATGAGGGGCTCATACTATATGTTGAGAGCTATGTGGGGGCCTATATTGTATATAGGGGGCTATTTGATGGCTCATACTCCATAGAGGTTGATAAGTTAGGGCTCCTACTGTGTATATATAGTGAGCTATGTGGGGGCTCATACTGTATATAGGAGGCTGTGTGGGGACTCATACTGTATATACAGTTGTGGCCAAAAGTATTGACACCCCTGCAATTCTGTCAGATAATACTCAGTTTCTTCCCGAAAATGATTGCAAACACAAATTCTTTGGTATTATCTTCATTTAATTTGTCTTAAATAAAAAAAAAAAAACACAAAAGAGAATGAAGCAAAAAGCAAAACATTGATCATTTCACACAAAACTCCAAAAATGGGCCGGACAAAAGTATTGGCACCCTCAGCCTAATACTTGGTTGCACAACCTTTAGCTAAAATAACTGCGACCAACCGCTTCCGGTAACCATCAGTGAGTTTCTTACAATGCTCTGCTGGAATTTTAGACCATTCTTCTTTGGCAAACTGCTCCAGGTCCCTGATATTTGAAGGGTGCCTTCTCCAAACTGCCATTTTTAGATCTCTCCACAGGTGTTCTATGGGATTCAGGTCTGGACTCATTGCTGGCCACCTTAGAAGTCTCCAGTGCTTTCTCTCAAACCATTTTCTAGTGCTTTTTGAAGTGTGTTTTGGGTCATTGTCCTGCTGGAAGACCCATGACCTCTGAGGGAGACCCAGCTTTCTCGCCCTGGGCCCTACATTATGCTGCAAAATTTGTTGGTAGTCTATAGACTTCATAATGCCATGCACACGGTCAAGCAGTCCAGTTCCAGAGGCAACAAAGCAACCCCAAAACATCAGGGAACCTCCGCCATGTTTGACTGTAGGGACCGTGTTCTTTTCTTTGAATGCCTCTTTTTTTTCTCCTGTAAACTCTGTGTTGATGCCTTTGCCCAAAAAGCTCTACTTTTGTCTCATCTGACCAGAGAACATTCTTCCAAAACGTTTTAGGCTTTTTCAGGTAAGTTTTGGCAAACTCCAGCCTGGCTTTTTATGTCTCGGGGTAAGAAGTGGGGTCTTCCCTGGGTCTCCTACCATACAGTCCCTTTTAATTCAGATGCCGACGGATAGTACGGGTTGACACTGTTGTACCCTCGGACTGCAGGGCAGCTTGAACTTGTTTGGATGTTGGTCGAGGTTCTTTAGTTAGTCTAATGGAAACATTTGCGTGGATGTTATCTTTCGTTTTCCATCTACAGATGTGCACTGTCAGGGCACCTGTGTGTTACTCACATGATGACCCATCACATGATTTATCAATTTATCAAAGGGGATGGTGTGACATGTTAAGTGATACATTAGGTACCGGGGGGGGGGGGGGGGGGGGGTTGCGTTCTCAAAACTGCCCGGGGCCCTGGCTACTGCTAATCACTGACATCACTGATCTCTAGTGATTGATAGGAGGCATTCTCAGTGATGTTACCTCTGATCTCTGGTGATGGATAGGAGGCATTCTCAGTGATGTTACCTCTGATCTCTAGTGATGGATAGGAGGCATTCTCAGTGATGTCACTGCTGATCTCTAGTGATGGATAGGAGGTATTCTCAGTGATGTCACCGCTGATCTCTAGTGATGGATAGGAGGCATTCTCAGTGATGTCACCGCTGATCTCTAGTGATGGATAGGAGGCATTCTCAGTGATGTCACCGCTGATCTCTAGTGATGGATAGGAGGCATTCTCAGTGATGTCACTGCTGATCTCTAGTGATGGATAGGAGACATTCTCATTGATGTCACCGCTGATCTCTAGTGATGGATAGGAGGCATTCTCAGTGATGTCACCCCTGATCTCTAGTGATGGATAGGAGGCATTCTCAGTGATGTCACTGCTGATCTCTAGTGATGGATAGGGGCATTCTCAGTGATGTCACCTCTGATCTCTAGTGATGGATAGGAGGCATTCTCAGTGATGTCACTGCTGATCTCTAGTGATGGATAGGAGGCATTCTCAGTGATGTCACCCCTGATCTCTAGTGATGGATAGGAGGCATTCTCAGTGATGTCACTGCTGATCTCTAGTGATGGATAGGGGCATTCTCAGTGATGTCACCTCTGATCTCTAGTGATGGATAGGAGGCATTCTCAGTGATGTCACTGCTGATCTCTAGTGATGGATAGGAGGCATTCTCAGTGATGTCACCCCTGATCTCTAGTGATGGATAGGAGGCATTCTCAGTGATGTCACTGCTGATCTCTAGTGATGGATAGGGGCATTCTCAGTGATGTCACCTCTGATCTCTAGTGATGGATAGGAGGCATTCTCAGTGATGTCACTGCTGATCTCTAGTGATGGATAGGAGGCATTCTCAGTGATGTCACCGCTGATCTCTAGTGATGGATAGGAGGCATTCTCAGTGATGTCACCGCTGATCTCTACTGATGGATAGGAGGCATTCTCAGTGATGTCACTGCTGATCTCTAGTGATGGATAGGTGGCATTCTCAGTGATGTCACTGCTGATCTCTAGTGATGGATAGGAGGCATTCTCAGTGATGTCACCGCTGATCTCTAGTGATGGATAGGAGGCATTCTCAGTGATGTCACCTCTGATCTCTAGTGATGGATAGGAGCCATTCTCAGTGATGTCACCGCTGATCTCTACTGATGGATAGGAGGCATTCTCAGTGATTTCACCGCTGATCTCTAGTGATGGATAGGAGGCATTCTCAGTGATTTCACTGCTGATCTCTAGTGATGGATAGGAGGCATTCTCAGTGATGTCACTGCTGATCTCTAGTGATGGATAGGAGGCATTTTCAGTGATGTCACTGCTGATCTCTACAGTCGTAGTTTTTATGTCAGATTGTAGCCTTATCCTTCTTTTAATAAAGATGCTAAGCTGTAGGTTTTGGTAAGCGGCATGGCCCAAAGGCGATGGTGCAGCAGAGCTGGTCTTGATGGATGAGACATGGATCAACAAGGAACGGGACAACCGGGTATGCAGGATGTCAGACAAAAAAACGGAACAGTTAGCTCAGATGAAGCATTACCAGCTGGACTGATACACATTGGAGCATTAACTTATAGGAACCTCATATCGTCCTGCAGGGAAGTGAAGAATTGCAGGAATAAACAGACAAGAATAGCCAAACTGGAGACTTGCGCTACCTTGATTGCAAAGGCAAGGTGTGAACTGTTAGAAGGAACTGGTAACTTGCTTGCTGTGAGATATGTGTGTGTTTCACCGACTTAGCTTGGAAATGCTAGTGCATGGAAATCAGGAATACATGAATAGATAAGACACCTGGCTGGAGCTGAGACAACTGAAGTAGATGTAAACTGCTAACAAACTAGAGGCAACAGTGGACAATACACAAGAATTTGTCCGCTGCTTGAACCTGTCTTACAAGCTCTAGAGTGATGGCGCCAATGGCGATCAGGTGTTAACTGAGGAACCCACGTGGACTACTGCAAAGAAGGGAAGGGAGCAAGGCCCGGCGCTGGAGCCGAGACTCGTGAGTAACGGATACACAATATTAACATGCAGTGATACAAAAAATTAAACCCGAGTCATGAGTGAGATGTTTTTATAGAATGTAAGGGGAAAATGAATAGTGGATTTTCTCAGGCCACAAGTCACACTGGAGATTACAACAAAACAGCTGTGTCACTAATCACGCGTTTCACAGCCTCTGACCAGCATCCAGCCACATCGTTGTGTAATCTCGCTGCATCTGCGGAGATGAGAAGGGATGTGAGGACTTGTCTTCCAAAAATAATGCCTGTACATAATCACTCGCTGATTGCTCGCTCTCCAAGCAGGAAAGATCATTTATCCAGATTTGTATTTCTAGGCCGAACTGTTTAACCCTCCGCTGACTGTGACATATCTCCAAGCTGTGAATTGCTGGTGATTCTGATGGGGTCCGGATAATAGAAGCTTTACTAACAGTATATTCACCATGCCAGTAAAAATATCAAGGTTCCAGTTATCAAGTTTTTCCGTATTGATCAGTACAACACCCAGATCACCAGGATATAGAGCGGTGATATCACTGTATATACATCACTGGTGAGAGGTCTCTATAGTGATCAGTACTACACCCAGATCACCAGGATATAGAGCAGTGATATCACTATATATACATCACTGGTGAGAGGTCACTATAGTGATCAGTACTACACCCAGATCACCAGGATATAGAGCGGTGATATCACTGTATATACATCACTGGTGAGAGGTCATTATAGTGATCAGTACCACACGCAGATCACCAGGATATAGAGCGGTGATATCACTGTATATACATCACTGGTGAGAGGTCACTATAGTGATCAGTACTACACCCAGATCACCAGGATATAGAGCAGTGATATCACTGTATATACATCACTGGTGAGAGGTCACTATAGTGATCAGTACTACACCCAGATCACCAGGATATAGAGCGGTGATATCACTGTATATACATCACTGGTGAGAGGTCATTATAGTGATCAGTACCACACGCAGATCACCAGGATATAGAGCGGTGATATCACTGTATATGCATTACTGGTGAGAGGTCACTATAGTGATCAGTACAACACCCAGATCACCAGGACGTGAAGAACTAGTGACCTCACTATAATACCATTCGTCCGATTACCATTGAATGTAATAGGGCTCGTATATCAGGATAGTGCTTCACATAATATCAATTCTTTACTTAGTCAACATTGTGATTAAGCCATATATTATTACTTTATAGCTGTATTATAAAAAGCTTGCACCACATTATTATCTCTGTAGGGTCCCGTGAGCCTCCATTGAGTATATAAGCCATGATATATTGTGTGACAGAATAATGACAGCGTGTATAGAAGTAATACAGCGTTGTGTTATTATAAATCTGTCTCCAGTGTAGCTAGACGAGATGTGGAGGTCGCTTAACATTGGGCTCTGAGGGGCGGCCCAAACCTTCCAATTGCCCCACTAGTGGAAAGCAGAATGATAAATAATGTGTGAGCTGATGGACAACGATCTTCAGGTCAGGACGTCCTGTTCGGGAACATTATTTTGGATTCTCCATGTCCATCAATGGTCACATCCTGACTGGCTTTAACAGTAGACGTTCTGTGTAGACGTTGATACGATTGATGGTTTGAATCTATTCGGCATCTCCATGACCGCACCGTACCCACGGAAGACAGGAAGGGTATTCATATTCTGGAACATTGTTTTGGGGTCATCGCCCATATCAGCTAAACATGTCGTTTTTGTAAATTGTGTAGATAAGTAACCCATAACCTACGAGATTCTGACAATACAGACCTTTTAATGTATAATTTCCCTGGTAAGAGTACTCGGAATAAGAGATGGAAGCCATGGCAGAAGGAAGTGATGTGGATGAGACGGCAGGGGTCCAGGATGGAGGTCTGGAATGTTTCAGACGTTACGCCTGTCCGACCTTCTCAGATCAAAGGCCTTGAAGTAGATCTGTGTAACCAGTCCATTGTGATTATAAGCTAGCACAGAGCATGTAATGGGCCCTGAATTGTGCCCTGCCCTTTCCTTCCGGACTAACTTTCTTCTGTGGTCGGAGCAGTTCTCCTCCAATTACTCTATGTGCATTTACCTCTGGAGTCTGGAGGGTTTTCACATTTTTCTGTTTATTTTTATTTCTTTCGATCCAGGAAGCTGATGTTTGGGCTTCTGTATTAAGGGTACCTTTCAATAAAAGTCTAAATATTTTTTTATTGATTATTATATGTACTGGCCTTTCAAGGTGCAAATGTTACATGACCCTGTAGGAAGTCACTTGTATCCCTCTCGTACAAGCTTCACTATTCTGCTTACAGGCTCCTGCTTCTCAGCTTCTATTTGTAACCCTGGTGCCTCCCAAAGGAAGACCTTGTGCCCATCGCTGGACTGGGTGTGATGCTATACCTCTGGCTTGGATCTGGCTGGCAGGGTATTGCTGGCAGCCTCTTATCATTCTGCAGACCCTGTTTTGTAGGATTTCCTGCAGAGCTCTGGTTTCCTCCCTGTTCTGTTGTCTACGTGCCCAAAGCAGGGACCCTGGACTAAGTTTACATGCTGGAGCTGTTGTGTCTGGATAAATCCACAGTTACATATCCAGAAAATAACGAAACTAAAGATAAATCTGCAGGCAGTCAGAAACCACCTAAAGATCTCAAGATTCAAGCTCATATAGGATGAAGCTGTAACACTGCCATGTCCCTGTGATAACACTTCCTGCTGTACTGGTTAAAACTCAACTTAAAATACTAAAATGATAATGGGTCAGTAGGGGTCATTTGACCATAACGGATTAATAAGGGTCATTTGACCATAACTGGGCCAGTTGGGGTCATTTGACCATAGCATGTTCAGTAGGGGTGATTTAACCATAGCAGGGTCAGTAGGGGTCATTTGACCATAACTGGGTCAGTATTGGCCATTTGACCATAGCTGGGTCAGTAGGGGTCATTTGACCATAATTGGGCCAGTAGGGGTCATTTGACCATAATGGATTAGTAGGGGTTGTTTGGCCATAACGGGGTAATTTGACCATAGCTGGGTCAGTAGGGGCCATTTCACCATAACGGATTAGTAGGGGTGGTTTGGCCATAACGGGGTCAGTAGGGGTCATTTGACCATAGCAGGGTCAGTAGGGGTCATTTGACCATAACTGGGTCAATAGGGGCCATTTCACCATAATGAATTAGTAGGGGTCGTTTGGCCATAATGGGGTCAGTAGGGGTCATTTCGTCATAGTAGGGTCAGTAGGGGTCATTTGACCATAACAGGTTAGTGTGGGGGTCATTTGGCTATAAAGCGGTCAGTAGGAGTCTTTTGACCATAACTGGGTCAGTGAGGATCATTTGACCATAACAGGCCAGATTCTGGTCAATCCTTAATGTATTCTTTCTTTAGCCTCCTAGTGCTGGGGATAGTAGTCATGATGGATGTAAGTGTCACCCTCACCATCCATATCAATGTTCACATCCTGTCACGCTAGAGAGGACTTAATCCTGCTCCGAAATGCTTAGATCTTTCAATAACAGTTAAGAGGTAGAATTAACACACGACTGAGTACTGGCTGTGATGTGCAGACATTGAAGCCCCATGTCAACACTTTGGGTCTGTCTCTTCCCGTTGGGGATCGTAGGTGTTTTCATAGTGTCTGAGAACACGCTGGGGAATTTGGATGTCATACAGATAGTCTTCTGGATAAATCTGGCATGAGTCACTGCCATGTAATGTGACAAAGAAGCAAGGTCAACTTTACCCTAGGAATCTCTCTACTCAGCAGAATTTTCTGTTATTACTACATTCATCTCTGCTTCACAGAGACGCTTTATAGTCTGGACTGATCTTCACCATATCTGTTCCCTAGAAACTTACCCTTAGTGTGAAGGTACCTAAGTCATCACTGAGGTGTGAGGCACAGAGTTCTGGATCACTACATGCATGTGGGTCCAACCAGATTTTATGGCCACATTATCTCAACTCCTACCGAAGGGAAGGAAGAACTGGTGTGGGCCGAATAGAATGAGTGGTCTGGGCATGTCCGGGGTTCTCAGCCTGACTACTGGAGGATACATAATACTAGATTATAATGCATGAGTGGTCTGAGCAGGTCGCAGGTTCTCAGCCTGACTCCTGGAGGGTATATAAGACTATATTATAATGAATGAGTGGTCTGGGCAGGTCGCGGGTTCTCAGCCTGACTCCTGGAGGGTATATAAGACTAGATTACAATGAATGAGTGGTCTGGGCAGGTGCGGGGTTCTCAGCCTGACTCCTGGAGGGTATATAAGACTAGATTACAATGAATGAGTGGTCTGGGCAGGTGCGGGGTTCTCAGCCTGACTCCTGGAGGGTATATAAGACTATATTATAATGAATGAGTGGTCTGGGTAGGTCGCGGGTTCTCAGCCTGACTACTGGAGGATACATAATACTAGATTATAATGAATGAGTGGTCTGGGCCGGTCCGGGGTTCTCAGCCTGAATCCTGGAGGGTATATAAGAGTAGATGATAATGCCCCTACACAATAGACGATAGCCAGCCAAACTGCTGATTTTGCCAGGATGTTCCCACTATCTCTAGAGAATATGATGGGGCCGTCCGACAGATGATTTAAGGATCAGGCAGTTGAATTCAGTTGCGGATATTTTTTGTTTTCGTGGTGCGACATGCTGCTGACAGATGACTGCAGGGGATAGAACTGCGGGTTGTACAAAGTGTTGGTGTGAACCGCGCATTCATGTGTAAGGGGCAGTTGTGAGAGATGGTGGCTCGCTGAACGTTCATGCGTATTGGAGGAGTCAGAAGAGATAGCTGTCTGTTTAGCCATGTGTTCATATGTGGAGACGGGAGAGATTGCTGCCGGCCAAGTGTTCGTGTGTATGGGGATGTCAGAAGTGAAGGTTGTCGTTCAAGCATTTGTGTAAGGCTATGTTCACACGTTGCGTTTTTTCAGCACTTTTTAAATGTTTTTTAATGTAAATTTTCAGCTGCCGTTTTCAGAACAATCAAAGTCTATAGGATTTCAGGAATCTCATGTGCACACATTGTTTGTTTTTTTTGTCCTCAGTATTTTGTGCAAAACCACGTTTATTTCAGTGTATTTCACCCATTAAAAGCAATGGGTGGTGCAAAAAAAAAAAACGATGAAAAAATGTGTGAACATAGCCTATGAGTCAGTCGGTGACTGTTTTCCAAATATCTATGGCCGATATTGGCCCCAAACCCAAAACTGGCTGCTCCATTTCTGACCCAATGCTTGAACTAGGAGGGGGTGTCCTACGTCGGCCTGGAGGGGGTTGGCTAAATGCTTGTTTCTCTTCTATCATAGCATACTTGGAATGAGAAGGGGGCAAGTTATGATATTCAAATGAAAGTCAGCCAGCCCCCTTCTCAGTGCTCCACCGACACACGACTTGCTCCTCTGTGCTAAGCTCAGAGCCGGCGGCGGACCTGCCGAGTACTGGACCGAGGCTGATGTTTTTTTATCGGGGACCTTTGGAAGCATATTAGTAAATTGTGTATCATTTCAGTAGGAACACAACATGACCTGACTTTTGTGCCTACATGTTACCATGCTTTATGTTTTGTCGCGGAGTTTATTGGTTGTTTTGTTGATGGTTATTGTGAGACGTAACCCCAGAATATACGTAGAAGCCCCCTGAGCACAGGCCGTCTGTCTCTCCTGTCCTGGGGGTGCCCGGCCCGGTGTCCTATGGTTTATCTGGCTGCATATGCCAGTAAATCCCTTTGAGGTTTCAGCTCCTCCTGATCCTCGCCAGCTGTTGCCGTTGTTAGGAGAGGTGCACCGTGTCATCGCACCGCGCCATTCCCAGCTGTCGGCTACTTGACTTTCCTTACTGCGGCCACCAACCTGCCGCCATCATACAGCGGACCTCCGGGAATGTTTACTAAGGCCAGAGATGTATTAATGGTAATTAGCGGATATCGGCGAGGCGTATTTACGTTCTTTGTGAGCCTGAAAGGTGCAAGTGAAATACAAGAAGCCTAAACAGAGCTGGGGATAACCTGACCACCGAGGTGATGTAAGCCGTAATAGAAATGCTTTCCTGTAGTGTTCGTGGGTACGGCAGAAACGTCGTGGGATGGTGGTCTGTACTGGGGATGGTGGTCTGTACTGGGGATGGTGGTCTGTACTGGGGATGGTCGCTATTAGATCCGCTCCCATGGCTCAGTGAGTACATTGTCTACATCGCGCTGGAGACTTGCTGAATTAATCTGACGTTCCTCTCCGACAAGGATTTGTATCCAAATTAGAGTCAGTCCTATATTTGCATATGCAAACGCTGAGCTCGGATTTCTGATCCGGTTGCGGCTCTTTTATGTCATGTGACCTGACAGTGATGGGGCTGATCCCCTCGCTCCTTAAACGATACTAGCCGTAGATATGTAATCTAGCTAATTTAAAGATTTATGTGTGTTCTTTAGAATTCCAAAAATGGCGCCACATCTGTTCACAGGTTATGTGCAGTACTGCAGATCAGGCGTCATTAACTTCAGCCAAGCCATGGAACGGCATGCCGCTGTTTCTGGCCAAGATCATGGTGTAGTGAAAAGTTTGTGTTGCTTGCTAAAGATGAGCCCTATCGAATAACCATGGGGCTTATCAATGTGCTGATCACCCGTCAGAGATCAGACTGTCGGCCTTAAATTTTACCCATGTTACATATCAGATATGCAGAATGCATATGACTGGTGTGAACATTGCCTGACAAACCCATTTGAAGGCACTTAGACACAGTGGATTGTTTTGTTTTTTTTTATATTAACTGGAGTGTCCCTTATGAACAAAAAGAAGTCAGTATTCAGCGGAGGAGCTATAGATGGAGCAAAGCATCACAGTAACACCTTTTTTTTTACTGCGTCAGTGCTTATTAAGATCGTTTTTGTGACTGCTAATTATATTGTATACAAGCTCAATAAAAGGTAAAGTCGGGCAATGAGCGGCCATATTCCCTGGTCAGCGTAATCGGCAGGACAGAAGAGAAGAATGACTTCAGTACCTGCTGCCCTTGTCTAAGCACAGAACTAATAACCGTTCACTTCTGGCTGAAAGAGGCAAAATAATAATACACCGTGCCAAGATAATGGCGGAAAAGATCCTGGTGGTCCTATCTAGGCGGCTCAAGATCCATCTTCTTACAGAGCGTTCATCCATCTGGTCCCCCTGGCCCAAGAACGAGCAGAAGACCATTATGTAATAACAGTAATAAACATTTACATTGCTTTTTTTTTTTCTAATGACGTTAAAAGGATAAGACAAAAGAGGATTTTTCTGTGACTGCTATGGAGGCGGCCATTTTGTCAAGAGATTGCAACTTCATTGGTTTTCTCAGAACAATCAATCTCCTTGAGGTGCAGACATTATTGTGAGGATTTCGTAACTTTGGAAGCAGGAAATGAACCATGTCTGGATTCCTGTTGTGTGGCATGGCACCAGCACAGGTTATTGTATAGCGAGGTGCCTCCTTATAGACGAGGCTCCCTCTCACGGTCCCTGCGATGGAGGACGGGCAGCAGCTTATTAAAGGATAGGATTGGTGATGAAATGTACCAGTCAGCTGCCGCCTCCTGTCCCCAGAATGTAAACGGCCACCATCTCCTGTCTCCGGTATGTAAACAGCCGCCATTTCCTGTCTCCGGTATGTAAACAGCCACCATCTCCTGTCTCCGGTATGTAAACAGCCGCCATCTCCTGTCTCCGCAATGTAAACAGCAGTCATCTCCTGTCTCCGCAATGTAACAGCTGCCATCTCCTGTCTCCGGAATGTAACAGACGCCATCTCCTGTTTCTGCTATGTAACAGCCGCCATCCCCTGTCTCCGGAATGTAAACAGCAGTCATCTCCTGTCTCTGCAATGTAACAGCCGCCATATCCTGTTTCCGCAATGTAACAGCTGCCATCTCCTGTCTCGGGTATGTAAACACCCTCCATCTCCTGTCTCCGGTATGTAACAGCCGTCATCTCCTTTCTCCGCAATGTAACAGCTGCCATCTCCTGTCTCGGGTATGTAAACACCCTCCATCTCCTGTCTCCGGTATGTAACAGCCGCCATCTCCTTTCTCCGGAATGTAAACAGCCGCCATCTCCTGTTTCCACAATGTAACAGCTGCCATCTCCTGTCTCCGGTATGTAAACAGCCGCCATCTCCTTTCTTCGGAATGTAAACAGCAGTCATCTCCTGTCTCCGCAATGTAACAGCCACCATCTCCTGTTTCCGCAATGTAACAGCTGCCATCTCCTGTCTCCGATATGTAAACAGCCGCCATCTCCTTTCTCCGGAATGTAAACCGCAGTCATCTGCTGTCTCCGCAATGTAACAGCCGCCATCTCCTGTCTCCGGTATGTAAACAGCCGCCATCTCCTGTTTCTGGAATGAAAATCGCAGCCATCTCCTGTCTCCGCAATAAAAACAGCAGCCATCTCCTGTCTACCCAACGAAAACAGCAGCCATCTCCTGTCTCCGCAATGAAAACAGCAGCCATCTCCTGCCTCTGGAATGTAATAATCTGTCTGCACTGAACATAGATTTTACCCCAGAATTGAGAAGTGTTAGGCTATGTGGACACGTTGTGGATTTTCTTATGTAAAATTTGGCGCTGTTTCTGCCTCTCTTGGCAGAAAACGCAGTTGAAAATCCATGTGGTTTTGATGTGGATTTTCATGTGGATTTTTATGCGTTTTTGTAAATCCATAGAGCTAACTAAAGATATATTATTTAAAAAAAAAGAATTGTGATGTTATTTCCTTGTTCAACCTCTTCAGCCAGATACCCTCATTAATATTAAATAAAGACACAGAAACACACACCAGCCTATGTAGGAGCATTAACATAGTTAACCTACATATGCTGTAACAAAATAGCAACTGTCAGAAATCTGCTTGAAATGCAATATCTGTTTATTTTTCAGAAAATGTAAAAAAAAATTGCTTGGGCTCCCGCATAATTTTCATTACCAGCAGAGGGAAAGCTGAGGGCTGATGTTAATATACTGGGAAGGAGCCAATAGCCATAAAGGTTCCCGGGCTTTTATCAGCTCACGGCTGTTTGCTTAGCCTTTACTGGCTAGTAACTGGGTAATTTACAGGGGAACCCCAGAAATAATTTACATGGGGTACCCCTATAAAATCGAACCAGCAAAGACTAGGTAGACAGCTGCAGGCACTTAGCCTCGCTCTTCCCACTTGCCTTGTAGTGGTGGCAAGTGGGGTTCATATTTGTGGGGTTGATGTCACCTTTGTATTGTCAGGTTAGTAAGACACCTATCCATTACTATCCCCATAGTTCCATGGTAAATACAAAGCCAGAATAAAGTCCTTTATTGGAAATAATCAAGCAGATTCCTTTTATTGAATTTAAATTTACCATACTGAACGCCTAATCCCTGACTCTCTCGTCTCCTGCAACAAAAATAAAATAATAAACCAACATATAATACACCCTGTCCGACGTAATCCATTACTCCATTACCGAGTGTCCCATGGCAATCTCACTTGTAGAACAGTCACATAGGAAGGTGTGCGCTCTACCTAGCCTCCGGCAATACACTGTGGGAGGGATTACCTCCTGTCAGTGTATCACTAAGCTGCCATGAGAATTCACCGAAGTTCATCAGTTGCGGTGCTCTCACTTACGGCACTACCACTGTGTGAGAATTTTCTCACGCAGTGGTGCCGCAAATGAGAGCACTGGGGCTGATGAACTCTGGTGAACTCTCATGGCAGCATAGTGATACACTGCGGCAGGGATTACCTCCTGTCAGTGTATTGCCGGAGGCTGGGTAGAGCAGTCACTTTCCCGATGTGACTGTCCTACACGTGAGATCATTGTGGGGCATTTGGTATTAATTGGACTACGGCGGACAGGGAGAATATGTTGGTTTATTATTTTTGATTGCTTGCAGGAGACGCGGGCATCGGGGATTAGCTGTTCGGTGAGTATGTATATTGTATGTGAATGTGTATGTAATTATCTAAGTGTGTGTGTGTGTGTGTGTGTGTGTGTGTGTGTGTGTGTGTGTGTGTGTGTATGTATGTATATATATATATATATATATATATATATATATATATATATATATATATATATATATATATATATATATATATATATATATATATATATACCGGTATATATATTGTATTTTATTATTTTTTTGTTACAATTGAACACAGGCGCCGAATGATGAGGTTACTCTCCCATCATCGGCTCATGCTGTCTCTGTAGTAATCCCATCCGATAACGCCTAGGTACAATCACTATGGGCTGTTTGTCCCATGGGTACACAGACACCAACACACAGCCGCAGACACCCACAGACAGACACGCACATATTCTCCGCCCACACACACATTCTCCGCCCACACACTTTTCCTCCTTCTGTCATTATTTCCTTTCTGCAGCGTTTTTGGGAGAAACTCTGCAGCAAATCCGCGGATTTGACTGAATCAATGTAAGTCAATGGGTGTAGAACCGCTACAGATGCGCAAAAAGAATTGACATGCTGTGGAAAATAAAACGCTGTGAATCAGGTTGGAATTTTCCGCAGCATGTGCACACCAATTCTGGATTCCCATTGATTAACATCGCTTGAGCAATCCTTTGCGGATTTGGTGCAATTCCGTGCAAAAAATCTGCAACTTGTTCACATAGCCTAAGAATAAATGATCACTCCTGCAAATACAGGAGATATATCACAGTGTTTCCTATTTTCATGTGTTCTATTGATTTATTAAAGATTAAAACGCCGGTTACTTTTGAAGCCCTTGTGAATGCGGTGGAGGTCCCGCTCAATTTAAGGGAGGACTTAGTCTAGAATTCGACATGGGGCTATCCAGCTGTTACAAAACTACAATTCCCAGCGTGTCCCAACATGATTTCCAAAGCCTATATCTCCGTGTTCAAATATTTAATCGAAGGTTGATGAGTTTGTTGACAGAAATTGGGTAAGGAGAAGCAGCTGATGACGGTGGGTGTTGTAGTTCTTCAGTAATAGGAACAGGAAGTGCAAGGCTTGTGTCACCCGGAAACCCTGTTCCCTCCGCAAGATATTACCCAACAGCGAGCTGTGCTTCAGATGGAGGTCTCTGGCCTACTGCTTAGTATGTCACATGGAGCAGGGGTATCTGGCCTACTGCTTAGTATGTCACATGGAGCAGGGGTCTCTGGCCTATTGCTTAGTATATCACATGGAGCAGGGGTCTCTGGCCTACTGCTTAGGATGTCACATGGAGCAGGGGTCTCTGGCCTACTGCTTAGTATGTCACATGGAGCAGGAGTCTCTGCCCTACTGCTTAGTTTGTCACATGGAGCAGGGGTCTCTGGCCTACTGCTTAGTATATCACAGGGAGCAGGGGTCTCTGGCCTACTGCTTAGTATGTCACAAGGAGCAGGGATCTCTGGCCTACTGCTTAGTTTGTCACATGGAGCAGGGGTCTCTGGCCTACTGCTTAGTACCGTATGTCACATGGAGCAGGGGCCTCTGCCCTACTGCTTAGTTTGTCACATGGAGCAGGGGTGTCTGGCCTACTGCTTAGTATGTCACATGGAGCAGGGGTATCTGGCCTACTGCTTAGTATATCACATGGAGCAGGGGTCTCTGGCCTACTGCTTAGTTTGTCACATAAGCAGGGGTCCTTGGCCTACTCCCCTCAGGAAATGCTGGGAGTTGTAGTTTTACAAGAGCTGGGGAGGCAGAGCAGTGATTCAGAGTGTCCTGTGATGGCGGATGTAAAGGTTAAACTGTGACTAGAGGAGTTTGCTGAGTGACACAGGATAGTGATTCAACCCCCGGCCGGTGTGTCACCCTGTTGGGGCGATTCCAGGCACTATTTCTGGTAAATACATCACTTAGGTCTTCAGAGTCCTCTGACCACTATATCAGCAAATTCACCTGATTACCTGGGAAATTTCAGGAAGGGAGTCAGTGCTGGGAAAATAAATTATAGCTGCCATTTCCTCCAGACCAAGGGTGACTAGAGCTGTCAGCCAAATGAGAGTGTTCTCACTCTGCCACACTTTTCTGTATTCTCTATGAGATCCGCCGACAGACCTCTCAAAAATCAGACATGTCGGATCCTTCCCCCGACATCATCTGTAGGAAACCCCCATAAAAAGGCAGTTGGCCAAATCCATGGACATTGTTACACATTCATGGTCGGCAGTATCTGAAATGATGAGATTAGGTACAGTATGGAATATGATTAGATACACCGTCAGTGAAGTTGGTGACAGCGGCCCCTTTCCTCTGCAGAGAAATGAGTAGATGAGGGAGGGTCCTGGCTCCGTTGATGGTTGTCATGGTTATACATAGAAAACTAGTGAGCGAAGAGATATTTCAGGAATCTATCGTGTTGGTGGATAATGCAGCATTTACCCAGGGATGCAGCACCAGCACAGTCTCCGCAGCCCCTCCATACATGGCCCAGCCCGGGGGGAGTTCTCCCCTCGCAAGCTTCAGCCCATGACCTGGAAGGCCAAGAGGCAGAATGAGCGGAGCCCAATGGGGCTGGTAGGTGTTTGCTTGAGGATGACCTAGCAGAAGATGATATTGTAGAATGTGATCAATATGTTCAGGTGATGATGGCTGGTAGGATGGAGACCACCCACTGACTTTTCTGTATCTTCTCTCTTTATACATAGAATAAGGAAAAAGAGAAAATGAAGGAGCGAGAAAAAGACTCCAAGGACAAGGACACCCGCTACACTAATGGCCACCTCTTCACCACCATCACCGTGTCCGGGACCAACATCTGCTTTGTATGTAGCAAGAGCATTACCGCGAAGGAGGCGCTTATCTGTCCGAGTAAGTATGTCAACCTCTGTACCACCCATGGGGTCAGTGATGGATTTCGGCCCTTATAGATCTGACATTAGAGGTTACACTGACCAGGCTTTGGTGACTGGATCCTATTTTTCAGGGCGTAGATCCAGAGATCAATGTATTCCACCGGCATTCTAATATGTGTATGTAATGAATTGTTCCGCGTGTGGGTGTTGCAGCAAACATGAGCAATAGTAGGTGAGCAGCAAGGACACTTGCTGGTAGTAATGCTGGAAAGTCATCAAAAATTGGTGGAAAATGCGGGCAGCAATTGGTTAACTCAAACAAGACTACTCCGTGATAAAGGCAAAGAGTGAAATCAGTCTGCAAGTGTGCACAGACGTCAGTGAAGTGTGTGTGCCACCCACACGCAGCTTTATTTAGGTGTTTTTGCATACCAAAGCTGGGTGCTATGGGTGAATGTTATTTCTATAGCTAAATCTCGCCATATACAGCAGTCTGACCACATATCACCAGGCATTAAGTACCGTATATACTCGAGTATAAGCCGAGACCCCTAATTTTGCCACAAAAAACTGGGAAAACGTAATGACTTGAGTATAAGCCTAGGGTGGGAAATGCAGCAGCTACTGGTAAATTTCAAAAATAAAAATAGATACCAATAAAAGTAAACTTAATTGAGACATCAGTAGGTTAAGTGTTTTTGAATATCCGTATTGAACCAGGAGCCCCATATAATGCTCCATAAAGTTCATGATGGGCCGATGCGCCATTATAAAAAATATGCTCCATATAATGCTCAATAAAGTTTATGATGGGCCCCATAAGATGCTTCATAAAAAATATGCCCCATATAATGCTGCACAAAGGTTGATTATGGCCCCATAAGATGCTCCATAGAAACATTTGCCCCATATGCTGCTGCTCTGATTTAAAAAAAAAAAAATGACATACTCACCTCTTGTCCTGAGCAGGTGGGGACACCGCCGGCACTTGCGATATTCACCTGTCCCCGTTCCACCGCCACGTTCCGCTCCGTCTTCCAGCTCTCTGTATTGACTGTTGAGGCAGAGGGCAGCGCACACTAAACACGTCATCGCGCCCTCTGATCTGACCGTCACAGCCAGAGGACACGGAAAACAAAGCGGCACACGGCGGTGGAACGGGGACAGGTGCATATCGCAATGCTCACCCTTCCCCGTCATACTCGCCCTCCCGGCGCGGTCCCTGGCAGCTTCTCCGATGCGATGGTCTCTGACGCCGGCAGCTTGTTCCTGTGATCAGCGGTCACTAGTACCGCTCATTAAAGTAATGAATATGCGCTCCACCCCTATGGGAGTGGATTTGCGTCCATATTCATTACTTTAATGAGCGGTACCACGTGACCGCTGAACACAGGAAGAGGTGCGGGCGCCGGGAAGCAGGGACATACAGAAACACGCCGGGAGCAGGTGAGTATGATGTGACAGCTGCCTCTCCACCTCCCCCACCGACACCCTGGGACAATGACTCGAGTATAAGCCGAGAAAGGCACTTTCAGCCTAAAAAAGTGGGCTGAAAATCTCGGCTTATACTCGAGTATATACAGTAGTTTTCTGGTGCAGACTTCCATTTAATTTTAAGGGAAACTCCATTCATCACCTACATGGGTGAAGTCTGACCCGATGAGCAGGTATGCAGACAGAAGTGCAGACGGTCACTATATGGAGGACAATTTGTGGCTGCAGTTTTCTGTTGTAGGATGTTGTATCAGTAATTGGCTCTTTCATGTCGGCCGCCATCTCTACGTGGAATAGATGGAGTTTTACGTTCCATCTTCCTGCAGTCACTTGATACTGGCCACCAGCTGGCCACATAAACTCTTATATCTCCATCCAGATTGATGCAACCACAACTACAGTTCCTAGTCTAGCTACGCACGCATGCATATGCATGCTGGGGTTTGTAGTTCTCATGCTAATCTTCAGCTGCAGACAGAATCTTATCATGTATCTGTGTATTTTGGGAGCTCCCCCTAGTGGTGGCTGCAGACAGAATCGCATTATGCATCTCTGTATTCAGGGAGCTCCCCTAGTTGTAGCTGCAGACAGAATCTTATGCATCTCTGTGTACAGGGAGCTCCCCCTAGTAATGGCTGCAGACAGAATCTTATGTATCTCTGTAGACAGGGAGCTCCCCCTAGTGGTGGCTGCAGACAGAATTTTATGTATATTTTTTACAGGGGACTCCCCGTAGTAGTGGCTGTAGACAGAATCTTATGTATCTCTGTATACAGGGAGCTCCCCCTAGTGGTAGCTGCAGAGAGAATCTGTTCACATATTTCTGTATTCAGGGAGCTCCTCCTGGTGCTGGTTGCAGACAGAACCTTATTATGTATGTCTGTATACAGGGAGCTCCCCCTAGTGGTCGCTGCAGACAAAATCACATTATGCATCTCTGTATACAGGGAGCTCCCCCTAGTGGTCGCTGCAGACAAAATCTGATCATGTATCTCTGTATACAGGGAGCTCCCCCTAGTGGTGGCTGCAGACAGGATTTTATCATGTATCTCTGTATACAGGGAGCTCCCCCTAGTGGTCGCTGCAGACAAAATCTGATAATGTATCTCTGTATACAGGGAGCTCCCCTTAGTGGTGGCTGCAGACAGAACCTTATTATGTACTGTATATCTGTATACAGGGAGCTCCCCCTAGTGGTGGCTGCAGACAGAATTGCATTATGCATCTCTGTATTCAGGGAGCTCCCCCTAGTGGTCGCTGCAGACAGAATCTTATCATGTATATCTGTATACAGGGAGCTCCCCCTAGTGGTGGCTGCAGACAGAATCTTATCATGTATATCTGTATACAGGGAGCTCCCCCTAGTGGTGGCTGCAGACAGGATCTTATCATGTATCTCTGTATACAGGGAGCTCACCTTTGTGGTGTTGCAGACAGAATCTTATCATGTATCTCTGTATACAGGGAGCTCCCCCTAGTGGTGGCTGCAGACAGAACCTTAATATGTATATCTGTATACAGGGAGCTCCCCCTAGTGGTGGCTGCAGACAGGATCTTATCATGTATCTGTGTATAAAGGGAGCTCCCTCTAGTGGTGGCTGCAGACAGAATTCCATTATGCATCTCTGTATACAGGGAGCTCCCCCTAGTGGTGGTTGCAGACAGAATCTTATCATGTATCTCTGTACAAGGAGCTCCCCTTAGTGGTGGCTGCAGACAGAATTTTATCATGTAACTGTTTATGCAGGGAGCTCTCCCTAGTGGTGGCTGCAGACATAATCTTATCTATCTGTATACAGGGAGCTCCCTCTGGTGCATGCAGACAGAATCTTATGCATCTCTGTATACAGGGAACTCCCCCTAGCGGTGGCTGCAGACAGAATTTTATGTATATCTTTTTACAGGGGGCTCCCCGCAGTAGTGGCTGCAGACAGAATCTTATGTATCTCTGTATATAGGGAGCTCCCCCTAGTGGTGGCTGCAGACAGAATCTTATGTATCTCTTTATACAGGGAGCTCCTCCTAGTGGTGGTTTCTCTGCATGCAAGGAACTCTGCTTAGTGGAGCATAAAAAAACAGCCATTTCATGTCATATGGATTTTGGAATTTGTTCAACATGACCTTCAATCAAGTGTGGCTCGTGTTCACACCCTTGGTTGGAAGTGTATTTTTTCTGTCCACTTTGTCTATATGCTAAAAAGCAGACTCACCAAAACTTGTCAAATGACAAATGCACTAGTAGTGTGCAGCAGGCCCCCACTGATAAAGGCTGGAGCAGCACAGGTGCAAGCTGCTGATGAGAACAACCACCCACTCACCTAAATAATGGATGGTTGGCTGCCTAGTAGCAAAAATGCACACAGGTGAGGCTTGCATAAGACCCTGTTCACACCGATAAATGTGATGCACAGTGTCTGGACAACCTATTGATCACGCCCATAGTATTAGCAGGCGGGCCGTCCAGCACTATATATAAATGCACCACACAAAAACCAAGCTAACATAAAGGGGCCCTGCCGCACCCTTCAAAAAATGATAGAAAGTGCAATAAAAGGATGAAAAAATGAATGCATGTAATACATTAAATGAGGTATTGGTTACAATTTTGGCCAAAATGGATAAGCTCGCAACCCAACGTCAAGGGTCCTCATTAACTTGCGAGTCTTACACTAATCTCAAAACAGCTAACATAGAGAAACTCAAAAAAACACAGGATGAAAAGCAGACTCGCCAAAAACTTGACAAATGACAAATGCACCCTGCTAGTGCGTATGTCATTTGACAAGGTTTTGGTGAGTCTGCTTTTTGTGATTTTTTTTGAGTTCCTCTATGTTAGCCACTTTGTCTATGTGGACGGTGTGAGCAACTCTCTTTGAAGACCTCTCATATTTACAAGATTTGTGTTTTTTCCCCATCAATCCAGCTCCGCTGAAGAGGCAGACGTGGATACGCTGGAAATCGACTCTGTGCCAACGTGGGAATTTTTCAGAACATGCTGTTCTGTGGCACAAGTACATTTCCAAAAATGTGTCTGCATACAAAGCTCCCCTCCCCATCCTCCCGGAATATATTATTGCTGCATATGGCTGGCAGACTGGCGGCTGTAGTATGGTTCAGATCTCATCAGCCGCACTATTATAGGTGGGACATCCAGCACGGGTTTGGGACCCTAGCACACATATGTCTATGAAGAACGGTCCCAAAGACCATTTAGATCAGGGTCTATATGAAGGTTAGCTGGACAGTATCCATTAGCCGTGTCGCTGATTGGGCAGACGGATGGGCTTCCATATTTGCCTTATCTGGACTACAGGACGGCGGTGTGAGGACATCTGAATGCAGAACATTAGTCAATACTCACCCCAGGAGAATAACAGGGCGTTCAGACCCCCAGTGTATGTATCAGCGAGGGAGCATCCCTTTAAGAAATGATCAGCCGCACTGGAGATGTTGGAAATGAAGGAGTTAAGGTAGTTCCTTCCTATTACAGATTAATGCATTTGTTCTGCTACTCTCTTAATTACACAGCCCACTCTTCCCAAAGGCCCCCTTAATAGGACCTTCCCCCCTGCAGATACCAATTATCACAGGATCCCTCCCTGGTGTTTGATCTGTTCAGTCTCTGGGCCACATCCTCTGTAAAATACACATTTCATTCAGAGCTGTAATCTAAAGTCTGCAAGGTAAATACCAAGTGTGATGGGGGAGGGGATCGCCTGTCTCAGCACTGGTTCATTTATCCTGCTTAACAAGACCACATAAATGAGTGACTTCTAAATCCAGATTACACTGCCACCTATGGCTGCGGCATCTAATCCCACTGCAGCTCCACATACGGCTCCTTCATTGTTGCAACAGTTAATCCCGCCATAGATCCAAGTGCAGCAAAAAATAATCGAGGCCCACCATATACACAACACTCCATGAGCAGCATATTATTATTATTATTATTTATTATTATTATAGCCCCATTTATTCCATGGCACTTTACATGTGAGGAGGGGTATACATAGTTAAGTACAATCATCCTGAACAATACAAGTCATAACTGGTACAGGAGGAGAGAGGACCCTGCCCGCGAAGGCTCACAATCTACAAGGGATGGGTGAGAATACAGTAGGTGAGGATAGAGCTGGTCGTGCAGCGGTTTGGTCGATCGGTGGTTACTGCAGGTTGTAGGCTTGTCGGAAGAGGTGGGTCTTCAGGTTCCTTTTGAAGGTTTCGATGGTAGGCGAGAGTCTGATGTGTTGGGGTAGAGGGTTCCAGAGTAGGGGGGATGCGCAGGAGAATTCTTGTATGCGATTGTGGGAAGAGGAGGTAAGAGGAGAGTAGAGAAGGAGATCTTGTGAGTGCAGCTCTGGAATGTAATACAGGATGTAACTCAAGATCAGTACAGGATCAGTAATGTAATGTATGTACACAGTGACTGCACCAGCAGAATAGTGAGTGCAGCTCTGGAGTATAATGCAGGAGGTAATTCAGGATCAGTAATGTATGTACACAGTGACTGCACCAGCAGAATAGCGAGTGCAGCTCTGGGGTATAATACAGGATGTAACTCCGCATCAGTAATGTAATGTATGTACATAGTGACTGCACCAGCAGAATAGTGAGTGCAGATCTGGTGTATAATACAGGATGTAACTCTGGATCAGTGCAGGATCAGTAATGTATTGTATTTACACAGTGACTGCACCAGCAGAATAGTGAGTGCAGCTCTGGGGTATAATACGGGATGTAACTCGGCATCAGTAATGTAATGTATGTACACAGTGACTGCACCAGCAGAATAGTGAGTGCAGCTCTGGGGTATAATACGGGATGTAACTCGGGATCAGTACAGGATCAGTAATGTATTGTATGTACACAGTGACTGCACCAGCAGAATAGTGAGTGCAGCTCTGGGGTATAATACGGGATGTAACTCAGGATCAGTACAGGATCAGTAATGTAATGTATGTACACAGTGACTGCACCAGCAGAATAGTGAGTGCAGCTCTGGTGTATTATACAGGATGTAACTCTGGATCAGTACAGGATCAGTAATGTAATGTGTATATACACAGTGACTGCACCAGCAGAATAGTGAGTGCAGCTCTGGGGTATAATACGGGATGTAACTCAGGATCAGTACAGGATCAGTAATGTAATGTGTATATACACAGTGACTGCACCAGCAGAATAGTGAGTGCAGCTCTGGTGTATTATACAGGATGTAACTCTGGATCAGTACAGGATCAGTAATGTAATGTGTATATACACAGTGACTGCACCAGCAGAATAGTGAGTGCAGCTCTGGGGTATAATACGGGATGTAACTCAGGATCAGTACAGGATCAGTAATGTAATGTGTATATACACAGTGACTGCACCAGCAGAATAGTGAGTGCAGCTCTGGTGTATTATACAGGATGTAACTCTGGATCAGTACAGGATCAGTAATGTAATGTGTATATACACAGTGACTGCACCAGCAGAATAGTGAGTGCAGCTCTGGAGTATAATACAGGAGGTAACCCTGGACCTGTCATGTAATATATTCTCATTGTTTCCATATAATCTGTGAAATGAGGTTTATCCCTCTTCTGAGGTCCGCCTTTATGAAGGATGTAGGGATTTTCGTAGCCCCCTATATCTGGTTCCTCACCGTGCAGCTGTCCCCACCTGTGCCGCGCTCATTTCCAGCAGCTGTGCTGGCGACCATCACCATTAATAGCTTCCTTGTGTTCCTGCAGACATCTGCGTGGACGCTCAGCTGCGCTCATGTGCTCCCGGCCGTGCGCTCTGCCGTGCCAGCCCTGGGTCGTGTAGTTGTGCCACTCACCTGTCGCTCGCTGCACGTACATCTTCTCTTGTGGAAGATTACATGGAGATACGTTGCCAACTTTATTTTTTGGGATATGCAGAGACCTAGACCTTGTGTTCATCCATTTTTCTTGCATTCTTTCCATTTTCACTCCTTTCCCATTGCACATCTCTGAGACATCTGCTATTGTGAATTCTGCTGCGATTGCTGATGTCTTATTAGCAGAAAATAATTGTTTTGATGCCAACTGATCTCGGACTACATGAGCAATGATCCAGCAAGGGATAATATGGTGCCAGAGCAGAAATGCAAAGCCGAGAGCTATTATCAGGGCACAGGCGAGAAACACGGCGTCCAACCCAGACCAGGCCTTAGATTACACACACTTATGGACTTGTGGGCTGTTTTACTAAAAAAATAACCCGAAGTAAGGAAGCTCCAGCAAAAATCTAGGAGGGGGAAACTGAGGAACGCTCATCTCCCCATAAGATATTGTATTGCTTAAAAGCGTTGTTTCATAAATTGGTCCTGAGATTGGATCCAAAATGAGGCATTGGGTACAAGAGAGATATTAAGGATCTGCTACCAGTGATGAGCAGGTGTCTAGTGCCCACTGTATCTCACTAAGTGTCTCCAGATACAGAGGACGGACATCATAGAAGAGCCACATATCTAGTGTTAGTCTGCTGAGCCGTGTATCTAATCCTATCCTGTGTGATACTGTCTGCTGAGCCGTGTATCTAATCCTATCCTGTGTGATACTGTCTGCTGAGCCGTGTATCTAATCCTATCCTGTATTATACTGTCTGCTGAGCCGTGTATCTAATCCTATCCTGTGTGATACTGCCTGCTGAGCTGTGTATCTAATCCTATCCTGTGTGATACTGTCTGCTGAGCCACGTATCTAATCCTATCCTGTGATACTGTCTGCTGAGCCGTGCATCTAATCCTATCCTGTATTATACTGTCTGCTGAGCTGTGTATCTAATCCTATCCTGTGTGATTCTGTCTGCTGAGCCGTGTATCTAATCCTGTGTGATACTGGCTGCTGAGCTCTGTATCTAATCCTATCCTGGGTGATACTGTCTGCTGAGCCGTGTATTTAATCCTATCCTGTGTGATACTGTCTGCTGAGTCATGTATCTAATCCTATCGTGTGATACTGTCTGCTGAGCTGTGTATCTAATCCTATCCTGTGTGATACTGTCTTCTGAGCCATGCATCTAATCCTGTGTGATACTGACTGCTGAGCCGTGTATCTAATCCTATCCTGTGTGATACTGTCTGCTGAGCTGTGTATCTAATCCTATCCTGTGTGATACTGTCTGCTGAGCCGTGTATCTAATCCTATCCTGTGTGATACTGTCTGCTGAGCTGTGTTTCTAATCTTATGATGTGATAGTGGGCTATATATCTAATCCTATGATGTGTGATACTGAGCTGTGTATCTAATCCTGTGATCCTGATCTGTGTATCTAATCCTATCCTGTGTGATACTGTCTGCTGAGCAGTGTATCTAATCATATGATGTGATACTGGGCTGTGTATCTAATCATATGATGTGTGATCCTGAGCTGTGTATCTAATCCTGAGATGTGTATCTAATCCTATGATGTGTGATTCTGAGCTGTGTATCTAATCATATGATGTGATACTGATTTGTGTATCTAATCCTATGATGTGTGATCCTGAGCTGTGTATCTAATCATATGATGTGTGATCCTGAGCTGTGTATCTAATCCTATGATGTATGATCCTGAGCTGTGTATTTAGTCCTGTGATGTATGATTCTGAGCTGTGTATCTAATCCTATTACGTGATCCTGAGCTGTGTATCTAATCCTATGATGTATAATCCTGAGCTGTGTATCTAGTCCTATGATGTATGATCCTGAGATGTTATCTAGTCCTATGATGTATGATACTGAGCTGGGTATCTAATCCTATTATGTGATTTTGAGCTCTATATCTAGTCCTATGATGTATGATACTGAGCTGTGTATCTAATCCTATTATTTGATCCTGAGCTGTGTATTTAATCCTATGATGTGATCCTGAGCTGTGTATCTAATCCTATGATGTGATCCTGAGCTGTGTATCTAATCCTATGATGTATGATCCTGAGATGTTATCTAGTCCTATGATGTATGATACTGAGCTGGGTATCTAATCCTATTATGTGATCCTGAGCTGTGTATCTAGTCCTATGATGTGATACTGAGCGGTGTATCTAATCCCGTCATGCAGTTACAATGTGCCCCTATAAATAGTGCCGCCAGCTCCTGCTGCACACAGTGAGGACCTGCGCAGTCCGCTCCTGTAGAGAGACAGGATGTGGTCGCAGGGTGTGTATGGGAGAGAGGTGAGGGTTCACTTATGGTTTCCGGTCTCATTAATAATGAGATTTCTGCTCAATTTTTTTTTTAATTGAATAATATTATCAGACATTTGGAATGAAAATAAATTGAAGGAACAATTCATGTGGCAAGATTGTACAGGACCACCAAAATCCGTAATACCGCAGCTATAATACAATGATGGAATATGACCGCCATAAAGAGTTAAGTAATAGTTACTCTGTGCACTGATAATACCGCCATCATTGTGCACTGAAGTTTCTACATTTTAACCGAAGACGGGCTATGCTCTGAAATGGCCATTTTTTTCAGGCCTAAAATAATGGCTGCAACCTGAGAAGTATTATGTCATGATACCATATGGCTGAGCATTCCAAGCACAGTGCTCCATTGTCGTGGCCGCTATGGCATTGTTCTCCGCACTAGATACTTTTATGGAGAGCTGAGAGCTTGTGATCCGGTGACTGGGATGTAAGTATCTGTAGGTTTCAGCCTCCGCACAATGGACCTTCTGTGAGATGTTACAGGAGATGAGTTGTCTGCCCTCGTTCCTCTCATTACTGGCCCGGCAGTTTCGGCATACGTCATCTCCCTCAAGGCACCGTATGCTGGCAGAGGACCTATAACTGCTGCCAGGTCTATGGCCAACTCCATTAAAGAGTTAATTGTCCTGCCCCTTCAAGAAAACCAGGAAATTCAATTATTTGCTACTAATGGTGTATAATTACAGCCTGTTGCTGGGCCTCACTCCCCTATGAGGTCACCATCTTGTCAAATCCAGATAGCGTGCCACTTGTTCTTGGGTCATTACGTCTCAGGGTCCTCTTGTGTCTGCCCCTCGGTGACGCCATCTTAAAGTACATCCAGTGGGGTGTTATGTGCCCTTCTGTAAGCATTATAATGGCCAGAGCGATGCCGGACCACTCGAAAGCTCCTGTCCCGAGAACAACAGTCACCGTTAACCCTTGCACAATCGCTAAAACATACACCAAGGCCTTCTATGTTTATAAGCTCAAAAATACGTCAGATGTAAAATAACCAATCTTCTCCTATTCTTCCCTTAGCGTGTAACGTCACGATACACAACCGCTGTAAAGACGCCCTCCCCAGCTGCACCAAGGTGAAACAGAAGGTATGTATGGGTTCTAAACCAAAGGGGGCAGTCACCTAAGGGGTGACCATCATATAATAGTGATTGTTTTATGGTTACAGCAGCAGAAAGCAGCCTTCCTGAAGAACAGTTCTGCCCTCCAGAATGTGTCTTTGAGGAATAAATGTGAGTAGGACTACAGCCGGCTGTAAAAACCCGGTGCGACCGGTTATAGAACGTAATAAAAAGGATCAGAATTGCCCGCTGAGCTCAGGAACAGATGTCGTGGCCCAATAAAAATGAACTTCTGAAAAAATGAGGGGGTTAACATTGCAAGATCAGATGTGATTCCTCCTATAATGTCGTGGATTTATTACACCTGCGGCACACCAGAAAGATCTGCATCTATTCTGGGTTTTCTAATAAACCTGTACCGCCACCCTGCGCAAGAAAACTATACCGCAAATATAAATGAAAACGTGCACTTCACTGCCACCCTGTGGTGGGAAATGGTACTGCATGCAAAAATCTCATTGTTTTCTTTTGTCTTGCAGCTAGTACTTTAAGGGAGAGACCCAACTCTGCCATCTACCCTTCCGATAGCCTCCGACACTCTCTGCTAGGTTCACGTCGGGGGCGACCATCTTTATCTCTCTCCAAAAGCGTCTCCACCACTAATATTGCAGGGTGAGATTACGGTTCAAGTAGGCTGTTTGGCTTGTGTCTACTTTCTGGACGCCATGTTTATGGGCTTTTTGTGCTACTCAGGAATCTGAACGATGAGAGTCCCCTGGGAATACGTCGGATTTTGTCTCAGTCCACAGACTCCCTGAACATGAGGAACAGGACGCTGTCGGTGGAATCTCTGATTGATGAAGGAGGTCTGTGTCCTTGTGATGTACATCACCATCCATCACTACGATATTAGTCTTTGTTTTAGTTCCTTTGCATTTTTTACTTGGTTGACACGTTGTTGCTCATCTTCCCTGAGACTTTCTGTAACGTAGGTGTAAAGAAGAAGCTCAACAGGTGACTCAAACTTTGCACCTCTCTTTTACGTCTTTTAGGGGCGGATATTATCTGCAGTCAGCTGATGAGCGACTTTGCAATGGACGAAAAGGAGTTTGAGGCGGATTCGTGGAGCACAGCGGTGGATTGCAATTATCTACAAAAGCACAAGAAGGATGTGATGAAGCGGCAGGATGTTATTTATGGTGAGAAGTGTACTTGGCAGAATTTTGGGGGAAAGGAACAGTGCCACACACGCTCTCTATGGTTTGTTCCCCTTTTATGCAATACCAGACATCAGGGAGACAGGGGTTAACCTTCTCTATTTTTGGGCAACACCATGTTGATGCCAAATGAAAACTAAAATGTTTCTCGATTTGCAGAAATGCACACAACGCCCCACTCTGCTCTGACATCTCTCCTCCTTGTTTACTTTCTAGAGCTTATCCAAACCGAGCTCCACCATGTTCGCACATTGAAGATTATGACCTACCTGTTCCGTAAAGGAATGCTGGAAGACCTGCAGATGGATCCCGCTCTGGTCCAGAAAATGTTCCCATGCGTAGATGAACTCAGTGACATCCATATTCGCTTCCTCATCCAGCTCCTTGAGAGGCGCAAGGACTCCCTGGAACCTGGCAGTACCAAGAACTTCGTCATCAACAAGCTGGGAGATATCCTCATAAATCAGGTACTGTAGACACTTGTGGGTAGATGCTGTATTAAACATTTGCCTCAAGGAGTTAGGGGGCGCTATCCTATCTGATATACTTAAAGAATGCAGCAGGCAAATATGCACGTAGGAAATGGGGATAATGGAGAGCAAAAACTGCGATTTATTTCTTAAGATTTCCATAGAGGTTGTTAATAGGTCTTGTAGAAAAGCCAGGTAGGACGGAGTTAAATCCTAGCACTGCAGGCATTTATTAGACTCGCCTAACTAGCTAAGAACCAGGGCATGTGTTCATTAGGTGTGTCAGACTGCTGAAAGAAGCAAAGTCGAGTGTGGTGAAGATGGTGAGTGACCAGCCAAAATGTGAGCTGTAGCGGGGAGAGAAATGTGCCGGGGTCTCTCTCTGAATGGACACTGCATGTGTCAGCTAGGAAAGCTGAGCAGTCTGTGTGTTGAAAATGTAGTGTAACGTGTGAAAGCGGCAGCCTGTTCAGTGTGAACGGTGCCCGGAGTTGAACACTTCTATTTGGTGCTGGAAGCTGCTGGAGCTCAGGCTGAAGGAGATACCGAGACTGGAATTGGGCCTCTTATTTCAGTAAAGGAGTGAAAGTAATTTGTTTGGGTGAGCCTGCCCTGACATATATGTGCCTGCTGAATTAACTGGTATTTGCTCTGACACCTTTGTTTCCAGAAGAAGCTGTTTCTGGTTTTGAATTTCTTGGAGTGTTATGAAGGCAATAAAACTGCACCTGTTTGGGTCAAACTGCATTGCCTGTGTGAACGCTACCTAATGCCTACCTGAGAGCGTGAATCCCTACTATCTTCAGAAAACAATGCTGTATAATAATGGCTATTAATAATGGCTACCTACTTTCTGTTGGACATGAACCATTCTCTAGATAAATGAGAATTCTTTTGGTTATCTCCAGCATTTTTGGGGTTGTTTAAATTTTTTTATCCATTTTTTTTCCTCTGCAGTTTTCAGGGACCAACACAGAACACATGAAAAAAGCGTACACTGAATTCTGCAGCCAGCACCAAAAGGCTGTGAAACTCTACAAAGAATTGTTCTCCAGAGATAAGAAGTTCCAGCAGCTGATGAGAGTGAGTTCTTTTGAAGAATCGTGTTTGGCGTTAGAAATGTGGGTGGTTCACAAATTCTTTAATTTCTGATTTGTGTTCTCTATCCATACAGAAATTAACTCGATCCCAGCTGCTCCGAAGGCATGGAGTGCCAGAGTGCATTCTTCTCGTCACCCAAAGAATTACCAAGTACCCTGTCCTCATTGATCGCATACTGCAGAACTCTAAAGGTGTGCAGATATGAGTCATATTGTCATCATAGCGAGTAATATCCTGTGTGAGCTGCTGAAAGGAGTAGGCGAAGAGCAGTGACAACTGTCCCAAATAGACGCACTTTTTGCCATCTGCACTCAAGTGTTATACAGCTCCCTATGTACAAGAATATAACTGCTATAATACTGCCCCTATGTACAAGAATATAGCTACTATAATACTGCTCCTATATACAAGAATATAACTTCTATAATACTGCTCTTATGTGCAAGAATATAACTACTATAATACTGCTCCTATATACAAGAATATAACTTCTATAATACTGCTCTTATGTGCAAGAATATAACTACTATAATACTGCTCCTATCTACAAGAATATAACTACTGTAATACTGATCCTATGTACAAGAATATAACTACTATAATACTGCACCCTACGTACATGAATATAACTACTATAATACTGCTCTTATGTGCAAGAATATAACTACCATAATACTGACCCCTATGTACAAGAATATGACTACTATAATACTGCCCCCTATGTACAAGAATATAACTACTATACTACTGCTCCTATGTACAAGAATATAACTACTATAATACTGCTCCTATGTACAAGAATATAACTGCTATAATACTGCCCCTATGTACAAGAATATAACTACTATAACACTGCCCTTTATGTACAAGAATATAACTACTATAATACTCCCCCTATGTACAAGAATAATACTGCTCTTATGTACAAGAATATAACTACTATAATACTCCCCCTATGTACAAGAATATAACTACTATAACACTGCCCTTTATGTACAAGAATATAACTACGATAATACTCCCCCTATGTACAAGAATATAACTACTATAATACTGCTCTTATGTACAAGAATATAACTACCGTACTATAATACTGTCCCTATGTAGAAGAATATAACTAATATAATACTGCTCCTATGTACAAGAATATAACTACTATAATACTCCTATGTACAAGAATATAACTACTATAATACTGCTCCTATGTACAAGAATATAACTACTTGAGGGTTGCAGAAGCTCTGGTGTTGGTGAGGCAGTATCTCCAGTAGTGATGAGGAGGCAGCGGGGTCAGTGCAGGCAGTAGGCTTTCCTGAAGAGATGGGTTTTCAAGTTCCGTCTGAAGGATCCGAATGTGGTTGATAGTCGAACTTGTTGTGGCAAAGAATTCCAGAGGATGGGGGACATTCGGGAATAATACTGAAGCTATGCACAGTAATACCTGAATACATACAAGAACTAATATAAAACTGCCCTCCATGTACTTCTAACTATTATAACATTGCCTTCTAAGTACAGGGGACATACTATAGCGTTCAAATCTGTGGCTGTATTAATTTATAACTCTGCATTTGGCAGTCAGATAACAGGGGGAATTCAATTCATCATTCATGGGCACTGAAAATCTGCATGTTTCTTGATATGCTTTCTACTATTAAATGTAGGTCCATTTACAACCTTTACCTCTCCAGGTGATGAGGAGGAGTATCAAGACTTGGCTACTTCCTTGACCCGCGTGAAAGAGCTCATTTCCTCCATCGATCAGGAGGTCTACAATTCCGAAAAGAATCTGCGGCTGCAAGAGATCTACCAGAAAGTGGACAGCAAATCCACAGCCGTTATCGAAGAAAATAGTTTCAATAAGGAAGAGCTGCTAAGAAGGAAGCTGGTCCATGAAGGTTCCCTGCTGTGGAAGACGGTTGCCGGACGTTTCAAAGGTGACCGGATTAACCATCAGTGTGACAGTGATGGCATATTGGTTGCTCCATAAGTGTGTTCATAAATGTTCTGAGGATCTAGATAGACTTTTCATAGGTCATCTATTATTTTCTTCTTTTATAGATGTTATCATGCTGCTAATGACTGATGTCCTCGTCCTGCTGCAAGAGAAGGACCAAAAATACTGCTTCCCAACCTTGGTAAGACAATATGGAGATATGGTAAACCCTTGATAAGAGCAGACCAACCGACCGGAAGGCTAGAATACCTGACCTCATAATGTTCTTGTGTATCAGGACAAGTCGCCAATCATCTCCTTGCAAAACCTCATTGTACGGGACATTGCAAACCAAGAAAAAGGAATGTTCCTGATCAGCGCCAAGCCTCCCGAGATGTACGAGGTTCATGCCGCCTCAAGGGAAGATCGAAACACATGGATGAAACTTATTGCACAATCCGTGAAAGCGTAAGTAAATGTACAGACTATGGGATTTTCAGAATGCCCAAAGCCAACATGTAGGGCATCCATACAGAGTGTGTTATTTTAACCCTTCAAGGACTCTGGTCCTAACTCTAATGTCACATGGGCGGTATGTGGAAAGAAAAAAGTGGAAAAATCTGCGCTTCTTGTAGTTGGTAACAAATCCTGATCCACACTAGGATAATGTGCTTTTTTTTTCTATTATGTCTACACTTTTCGCAGTACCATACTTCTTCCTCAGGACAAAAAAACATACCCAATTTTTTTTTTGGTTCTGAGGAAGAAGTATGGTACTTCTTCCTCAGAAACGTGTAGACGACAAAATTTAAAAAAAACGCTCATTATCCTAGTGTGGACCTGGATTTGTTACCAAGTACAAAAAACGCAAAATTTTCCACTTTTTTCTTTCCGCATATTGCTACTCGGTCTTTGGTCCCGTGGATCTGCTTCAGCTGGGATTACATTCCCATTTAAATGGCGTGTGAGCACAACATTATTAGGTTAGCATAACCTTTATTTGTTTGATCAATTTTAACCGAATAAGACCCTATTGCGATTTTCTCTCTTTTCTCACCTGGCGCTGCCATATTAACCTCTTCACGACCTTTGAAGTATATGTACATCATATATATGTTAACCAGGTGGAAGCGCGGAATTCATCCCACCCATCCGGCGCCTCTGTCACAAGATCACGGGGCGACTATGGGATATCATGACAGCCGAAGGTCTGCTGAGGACCCCCGAGCCTGTCATTACGATTCACCTTTGAACACAGACCCATGGCCGGCATCCATAGGAGATCGTGATTTCTGCTGCACATAGCAGAGCTGCAAGTCTCCTAAGGGAACTATTAATTTGTAAAAAGTGAGAAGAAATAGTTTTTAACAATATGAAAAAAAAAAATAGATAAAAACACAAAAGTTAAAATCGGCCCCCCCTTTTTGCCTCATTAAAATGGAAAAAATTTATAAAACACACACATTTGGCATCGCTGCTTTCAGAAATGTCTGATTTATCAAAATATAAAATAAATGAATCCTATCAGTAAATGGCGTAATGACTGGTCACACAAAAAAAAATAGAAAAAATCTTTTGATAGCCAAAGAAATAATAAATGCAAAACTATTGAGGAAAAATAACAAAAAAACATCTGGATAGTTGGGACGGGAATACTCGTCAAGGGGTAAATTGGTTACTTTTCTAATATGATGCCAATAAATGATTACCATTGTATCACTTAACTCAATTTTTAGATGTCCCAAACGGGAGGACTTTCCATTGATTGAGACCGAAGTGGGAGCTAAACTGAGAAAATTGAAAGGTGCGTATATTTTCCATCACAATTCACATATCAAGTGACATCACAGATTATCCTTTATCCAGGAGTGGAATATTGACCTTGTGTTTTCTGGCAGAGCTCATACAGCAGAGGGACAGAGAAGTAGCAGACATCCTTGAAGACAAAGTGACCCTATTCGCAAAAGTTCTTCAGCTGCAGGCTGGAGAAGACACCCCATTGGGTGGAAACACACGCAAACTCTTCAGGACTGAATCGACAGACAGCTATCGAGGAGAGAAACTCATCAGTGAAGCCATTAAAGAAGGTAAAGCTACGTGGAGAACGTGTTGCCTTGAGTAGGACCTCATACTAGCTGGTTAGATTGTGTCCTGTTGATATTTTTGCCAATTCTTCTTGGCTCTCCCTTGTTCCTCGGGAACATACACTTGTTGTGAATTGTATGACTTTGTGGTGTTGTTGATATAGTCATCATTTCTTTCTTTTCAGTGGAAGCTCTCAAGGATGTGATACTTTTGATTGGAACAGAACAGTACTCGCCTAAAGTAGACCAGAACCATGTCTCCACGAGCGACACTGCATGTGAGTATCCATTGGGGATGGTGCTGGTCCTCAGACTATATATTCAGGATTTTCCACATGTTTCTGGATGCCTTAGATATGAAGTATTCTTATAATCAAGTTGTTGTCACCTGCAGATACTGAGAGCAGCAGTGTGAATGGATCCCTAGATTCTAACAAAGATGAAGATATTAATCTGAAGGCGAGTCCACCATCGTTTTGTATTGATGTTTAGGAATCAGTATGTCTCAATGTATGCCTGTCACACAGCTTACTGTATGTCATGTCTTTTCTCATATAGGATCGTAATGGGAATCAGCTGCAGAATAAAAGTCCACAGGAGGTAAATATCAGTATTCTACTTAGTGCCGGGGCCTCTATTGTTCCATCCCTCCTCTTGTATACCAAGTGTTTACCCTTTATCCCTTTTCCTGTATACAGCTTGTCTTTTATCCTTCCTCTTACATACAGAGTATCTATCCTCTAACCCTTCTTCTTCTTTATACAAAGTACTGATCCTCTATACAAAGTGTCATCTATCCCCCCTCCTGTGAGCAGAGCGCCAATCCTCTATCCCTCCTCCTCCTGCGTTCAGAGTGCCGACCCTCCGGCCCTCCTCCACCTGCGTGCAGAGTCCCGACCCTCCGTCCCTCCTCCTTCTGCGTGCAGAGCGCCGACCCTCCGTCCCTCCTCCTCCTGCGTTCAGAGTGCCGACCCTCTAGACCTCCTCCAGTATACCGTGTGCAGGTCTTATATACTGAAATGATGCTCGGATATTAATATTGAAGTGATTTGAGGATAAATTGGATTGACGCTCAACCTTGTTCTTTCACCTTGTAGGAGGCTCTGCTGAGGATTTCTAGCCTATACAACTTGTTACATGGCCTACAGGTGAGAGTGTCACAAGGGATAAAGGACATTAATACTAGATCATGCATAGTATATAAGGGGTACGGAAAGTATTCATACCCCTTTAAATTTTTCACTCTCTGTTTCATTGCAACTTTTTGGTAAATTCAATAAAAAAATTTTCACATTAATGTACACTCTGCACCCCATCTTGACTGAAAACAGAAATGTTGAAATTTTTGCAAATATATTAAAAAAGAAAAACTGAAATATCACAGGGTCATAAGTCTTCAGCCCCTTTGCTCAGTATTGAGTCGAAGCACCCTTTTGAGCTAGTACAGCCATGAGTCGTCTTGTGAATGATGCATCAAGTTTTTCACACCTGGATTTGGGGATCCTCTGCCATTCTCCCTTGCAGATCCTCTCCAGTTCCGTCAGGTTGGATGGTGAACGTTGGTGGACAGCCATTTTCAGGTCTCTCCAGAGATGCTCAGTTGTGTTTAGGTCAGGGCTCTGGCTGGGCCAGTCAAGAATGGTGACAGAGTTGTTCTGAAGCCACTCCTTTGTTATTTTAGCGGTGTGCTTAGGGTCATTCCCTTGTTTGAAGTTGAACCGTTGGCCAAGTCTGAGGTCCAGAGCACTCTGGAAGAGGTTTTCATCCAGGATATCTCTGTACTTGGCCGAATTCATGTTTCCTACAATGACAACCAGTTGTCCTGTCCCTGCAGCTGAAAAACACCCCCATAGCATGATGCTGTCACCACCATGTTTTACTGTTGGGATTGTATTGGGCAGGTAATGAGCAGTGCCTGGTTTTCTCCACACATACTGCTTAGAATTATCACCAAAAAGGTCCATCTTCGTCTCATCAGACCAGAGAATCTAATTTCTTATAGTCTGGGAGTCCTTCATGTGTTTTTTAGCAAACTCTATGCGGGGTTTCATATGTCTTGCATTGTGGAGAGGCCATTCTGCCATAAACGCCCGACTGGTGGAGGGCTGCAGTGATAGTTGACTTTGTGGAACATTCTCCCATCTCCCAACTGCATCTCTGGAGCTCAGCTACCGTGATCTTGGGTTTCTTCTTTACCTCTCTCACCAAGGCTCTTCTCCCACGATTGCTCAGTTTGGCTGGACCGCCAGGTCTAGGAAGACTTCTGGTAGTCTCAAACTTCTTCCATTTAAGGAGTATGGAGGCCCTGTGCTCTTTGGAACCTTGAGTACTGCAGACATTTTTTTGTAACCTTGGCCAGATCTGTGCCTTGCCACAATTCTGTCTCTGAGCTCCTTGGCCAGTTCCTTTGACCTCATGATTCTCATTTGGTCTGACATGCACTGCGAGCTGTGAGGTCTTATATAGACAGGTATGAGCCTTTCCAAATCAAGTCCTATCAGATTAATTAAAAACAGGTGGACTCCAATGAAGGAGTAGAACCATCTCAAGGAGTATGACAAGGAAATGGACAACATCTGACTTAAATATGAGTGTCTGAGCAAAGGGTCTGAATACTTATGACCATGTGATATTTCAGTTTTGCAAAAATTTCTACATTCCTGTTTTTTTTCAGTCAAGATGGTGTGCAGAGTGTACATTAATGAGAAAAAATGAACTTTTTTGAATTTAGCAAATGGCTGCAATGAAACAAAGAGTGAAAAATTTAAAGGGGTCTGAATACTTTCCGTTCCCACTGTATAAAAAAATCTCAGCATGTGAGTGTATTATACCACCAGGCCCAGTCATGGAGCATTGTTTCAGATCTTTGTCCTTACCTCTGTAGGGTGTGGTCGCACAGCAGGACAGTCTGTTGAGTCTCCAGATTCCAGATAGTAGTGATAAAAAGGAAAGTCTATCCCGTACCAATTCCCGGGACTTGACTGTGTCAGAGCCCTTGTCCAAAAGTATAGATAAACCCGGGACCGAGCTGACCCTGCTTCAGCGACAGCACACTCTACTACAGGAAGAGATGAGGCGCAGCCGGAGGCAGTGTGAAGAACGAGCACAGGAATCAGGGACTCTGGAAACCCGGCTTAGAGAAAGTGAGCAGATCAGAAACAAACTGGAAAAGGAACTGGAAGATGCAAAAAAACAAGTGGCCCAGATGCAGAGAGAAGGGAGCAGTAGCGGAATAGAGATTGGCAGGATTTGCAGAGTAATTGACCCCAGGAGAAGAAGCTTGCCTGCCGGAGATGCCTTGTATCAAACATTCACACCACCACAGGTGAGAAGGTTCTTTCTTACTCGCATTAACATCTAATATTGTCATACATTATAGTTTCTAGGCTTACAACTTTGTCTTTTACGCCATCTCCATCAACTCAGTCAAACCATGACCGACGTTCTACCGCGGTGGACGGCCCACTCCCCATCATCACATTTCAAGATGATCCAGACCTAAAAGATGACTTGAGTGATCTAACTGAGCTAGAAAGACTGCCAGAGACTGCAGATACTGAATCGTCTGAAGAAGAGGGTGGAGGTCCACCAACTTCACCGTCAAGTACGCGAGGTAAGAGACACTCACGACTAAGGCAGCTAAGCCAACCATGATATCGAAGAGAACAGTCTATTAATGTCCTCCATGGTTTCTTCAGATACATGTTGAAGACTATAATACTTGACAATTTTAGTCTGCCCACAAAAAACTAATGAGCGACAGGGTGTATACATGACCACAGCCCAATTTAAGTTTCTTCTCACCAAGTTTGGGCAGTAAGGAGGAAAGAATGCTGCTACTTCCCATTTTAGTGATTTGAGGGTTATCCATCATCCTGCATACAAGCGATATGTTTTTGACTGGTATAACCCCTTTTATATAAAGGAGAACCATTCCATATTACATAATCTCACATCCTGTCTTTACAGAGTTTCTGAGAATGCAGGACATTCCAGAAGAGGCAGAAAGCATTCACGACCTTCGAGACGCAGAGGTGGACTCTTCAGAAAGTTGAGGAACTCTTGACTCTTACTGTGGACGCAAGATGGACGAACTGCTCCAGCCAAGGGAGTGGTAAAATAAAGTGACTGATACTGTTAGTGGAGAAAAAAAAAGTTCCTCCCCAAATAGTTTTTTTTTTACAAACAAATGAATAGACTTGAAAAAAAAAATCCCTGGAGATTTGACCAATAAAAATGTCCTCGGACGGGTTTAGACTGATAAAGACCAACATGGATGTCGTAGAAAAAAATTACATAGACTCTTGCTACAAATGTTGGCTGAAGACACCTACATAAAAAAATACAAGAAGATTTGGAACTTCTGGCTCTTTCCCTACATCCAGAAAGTGACTGTGGCACCACAGGTTGCATGGAGACTTGTACTGTTGCTTACTTTGACCTGCCCGGATGTACCGCATTTATTTATTATTTTTTATGTGATCAGAATTTTTTATTTTATTTTTTTTTAAGTTATTGTTTGAGACATCCAAACAGGTCTGAGAAGCCGGAAATAACTAGTCTCTTTTTCTTAATTTTTTTTTTTTTTAAATCAATCTACACGGTGCATCTTCGCCTTTTGGACAGGCACTTTACGACTGTTAAGCCGTTTTTAGGTAAGGAAGCCAAACACGCCACATTTTCAATTGTCGTTGAAAAACGGATCGTCGGATCCCACGTGACATCTTCCTAGACAGGTTAATAGAATTTTATTTTTTCCCCACAGTTCTGCACATGCAGTTATTTTTTCACAGCACTCCGACCACCTAATCTATAGAATCTCTTTCGGAGCTTGACCTTCTCTTTTGATCTTCATGATGGAACATGGATCAATTTTTAAAGATATGATTCCCTCTGAGTGATTAAGAACCTTAAAGGGGTGGTCCACTACTAGGACAACCCCTTATAGATCTAAAGGTTTGGCCCCAATAAAATAAAAATAAGCTTATACTCCTCTAAGAATTACTGACCAGATAAACACAAACGTATAGAACAAGTCCAAAAAATGTTGAGTTCTCTATTAATTGTAGTGTTTCCTTTTTCTGAAATATTTGGATTTGTTCTCGCATTTCCACATCGTATTTCTCTTCATCGTCCCTCTCCTTCCTTCCTTCGACCTTCTTATTTTATCCGTGTTATTTCTTGTAAAGCTGCTTCACTCTGAACGAGGAAAAAAAAGAATCTTTTACTATTCCAACCATCGATCCTATTTATATTTTGTACGAAACGATCTCATGTAAATAATTTTAGATTTTATTGCGGTCCTGTTTTGTTTCATAAGGATTTTTTTTTTAACTTCTGAATTTTATTTTATTTTTTGTTTTAAGAATTTATGTTTTAATAATCATTCCAAAAAGCAGAAATCTAAAGTAAATCCGTTTAAAAATAAATAAATAACAATAATTGTAGTACAAATTAATCCTCCCTATATACCCCTGGAGGGAAATATCTGATTTTTTTTAAATTGACCCTTTTTACGCTTGGTGGATAACACCTGAGCCTGTTCTTCAGATGACCACAATGTGTGCGCAGGTGAATGACCAACCCAATCATGTACACTTACTGATTAATCAGCAGCTTTTGAGAGATTTTTTTTTTTTAAGAATTTCCAAAAATCTAAAATATTTAACAGAAATCTTTGTATATGTATATATAATATAAATATGAAGAGGAGTTCTGTACATAGCCTGACTTAATATTGTATGAAATTCATGGGGTTTTTTTGTTCTGATAAACCACAAAAAAAAGTGGAGGAAAAATGTATTATTTTTGCTTTGCTGGTCAATAAAATGTATTCATATGGAAAATTCTTGCAATTTTAGTCTCATTTGATGTCCAGATTTGGCAAACTACCAAAGCCATGGGTTGTAAAATGTTTGTATGTTTGACAGAAAATTGGAGGTTCTTCACCCTACCTGTACACACTATGTAAAGAAATGTATGTACACAGTGACTGCACCAGCAGAATAGTGAGTGCAGCTCTGGGGTCAGGATCCAAACAGGATAAGTAATGTATGTAAACAGTGACTGCACCAGCAGAATAGTGAGTGCAGCTCTGGAGTATAATACAGGATGTAACTTAGGATCAGTACAGGATCAGCAATGTAATGTATGTATGTACACAGTGACTGCACCAGCAGAATAGTGAGTGCAGCTCTGGAGTATAATACAGGATGTAACTCAGGATCAGTACAGGATCAGTAATGTAATGTATGTACACAGTGACTGCACCAGCAGAATAGTGAGTGCAGCTCTGGAGTATAATACAGGATGTAACTCAGGATCAGTACAGGTCAGTAATGTAATGTATGTACACAGTGCCTGCACCAGCAGAATAGTGAGTGCAGCTCTGGGGTATAATACAGAATGTAACTCAGGATCAGTACAGGATCAGTAATGTAATGTATGTACACAGTGACTGCACCAGCAGAATAGTGAGTGCAGCTCTGGGGTATAATACAGAATGTAACTCAGGATCAGTACAGGACCAGTAATGTATGTACATAGTGAGTGCAGCTCTGGAGTATAATATAGGATGTAACTCAGGATCAGTAATGTAATATATGTACACAGTGACTGCACCAGCACAATAGTGAGTGCAGCTCTGGGGTATAATACAGGATGTAACTCAGGATCAGTACAGGATCAGTAATGTAATGTATGTACACAGTGACTGCACCAGCAGAATAGTGAGTGCAGCTCTGGAGTATAATACAGGATGTAACTCAGGATCAGTACGGGATCAGTAATGTAATGTATGTACACAGTGACTGCAGCAGAATTGTGAGTGCAGCTCTGGGGTCAGGATCCATACAAGATAAGTAATGTATGTAAACAGTGACTGCACCAGCAGAATAGTGAGTGCAGCTCTGGAGTATAATACAGGGTGTAACTCAGGATCAGTACAGTATCAGTAATGTAATGTATGTGCACAGTGATTGCACCAGCAGAATAGTGAGTGCAGCTCTGGAGTATAATACAGGATGTAACTCAGGATCAGTAATGTAATGTATGTACACAGTGACTGCACCAGCAGAATAGTGAGTGCAGCTCTGGAGTATAATACAGGATGTAACTCAGGATCAGTAATGTAATGTATGTACACAGTGACTGCACCAGCAGAATAGTGAGTGCAGCTCTGGAGTATAATACAGGATGTAACTCAGGATCAGTAATGTAATGTATGTACACAGTGACTGCACCAGCAGAATAGTGAGTGCAGCTCTGGAGTATAATACAGGATGTAACTCAGGATCAGTACAGGATCAGTAATGTAATGTATGTACACAGTGACTGCACCAGCAGAATAGTGAGTGCAGCTCTGGGGTATAATACAGAATGTAACTCAGGATCAGTACAGGATCAGTAATGTATGTACATAGTGAGTGCAGCTCTGGAGTATAATATAGGATGTAACTCAGGATCAATAATGTAATATATGTACACAGTGACTGCACCAGCACAATAGTGAGTGCAGCTCTGGGGTATAATACAGGATGTAACTCAGGATCAGTACAGGATCAGTAATGTAATGTATGTACACAGTGACTGCACCAGCAGAATAGTGAGTGCAGCTCTGGAGTATAATACAGGATGTAACTCAGGATCAGTACGGGATCAGTAATGTAATGTATGTACACAGTGACTGCAGCAGAATTGTGAGTGCAGCTCTGGGGTCAGGATCCATACAAGATAAGTAATGTATGTAAACAGTGACTGCACCAGCAGAATAGTGAGTGCAGCTCTGGAGTATAATACAGGGTGTAACTCAGGATCAGTACAGTATCAGTAATGTAATGTATGTGCACAGTGACTGCACCAGCAGAATAGTGAGTGCAGCTCTGGAGTATAATACAGGATGTAACTCAGGATCAGTAATGTAATGTATGTACACAGTGACTGCACCAGCAGAATAGTGAGTGCAGCTCTGGAGTATAATACAGGATGTAACTCAGGATCAGTAATGTAATGTATGTACACAGTGACTGCACCAGCAGAATAGTGAGTGCAGCTCTGGAGTATAATACAGGATGTAACTCAGGATCAGTAATGTAATGTATGTACACAGTGACTGCACCAGCAGAATAGTGAGTGCAGCTCTGGAGTATAATACAGGATGTAACTCAGGATCAGTAATGTAATGTATGTACACAGTGACTGCACCAGCACAATAGTGAGTGCAGCTCTGGGGTATAATACAGGATGTAACTCAGGATCAGTACAGGATCAGTAATGTAATGTATGTACACAGTGACTGCACCAGCAGAATAGTGAGTGCAGCTCTGGAGTATAATACCCTCTATAAGTTGTAAAGCGCTGCGGAATATGTTGGCGCTATATAAATAAAATTATTATTATTATTATTATTATTAGGATGTAACTCAGGATCAGTACAGGTCAGTAATGTAATGTATGTACACAGTGCCTGCACCAGCAGAATAGTGAGTGCAGCTCTGGGGTATAATACAGAATGTAACTCAGGATCAGTACAGGATTAGTAATGTATGTACATAGTGAGTGCAGCTCTGGAGTATAATATAGGATGTAACTCAGGATCAGTAATGTAATGTATGTACACAGTGACTGCACCAGCACAATAGTGAGTGCAGCTCTGAGGTATAATACAGGATGTAACTCAGGAGCAGTACAGGATCAGTAATGTAATGTATGTACACAGTGACTGCACCAGCAGAATAGTGAGTGCAGCTCTGGAGTATAATACAGGATGTAACTCAGGATCAGTACGGGATCAGTAATGTAATGTATGTGCACAGTGACTGCACCAGCAGAATAGTGAGTGCAGCTCTGGAGTATAATACAGGATGTAACTCAGGATCAGTACAGGATCAGTAATGTAATGTATGTACACAGTGACTGCAGCAGAATAGTGAGTGCAGCTCTGGGGTCAGGATCCATATAAGATAAGTAATGTATGTAAACAGTGACTGCACCAGCAGATTAGTGAGTGCAGCTCTGGAGTATAATACAGGATGGAACTCAGGATCAGTAATGTAATGTATGCACACAGTGACTGCACCAGCAGAATAGTGAGTGCAGCTCTGGAGTATAATACAGGATGTAACTCAGGATCAGTAATGTAATGTATGTACACAGTGACTGCACCAGCGGAATAGTGAGTGCAGCTCTGGAGTATAATACAGGATGTAACTCAGGATCAGTAATGTAATGTATGTACACAGTGACTGCACCAGCGGAATAGTGAGTGCAGCTCTGGGGTCAGGATCCATACAGGATAAGTAATGTATGTACACAGTGACTCCACCAGCAGAATAGTGAGTGCAGCTCTGGAGTATAAGGTTATGTGAACAGGTTGCGGATTTTTTGCAGACCCGCAGTGTTTTTTCTGCGCGGAATTGCACTAAATCTGCAAAAGATTGCTCAAGCGATGTTCATCAATAGGAATCCAGAATTGGTGTGCACATGCTGTGGAAAATTCCGTCCTGATTCGCAGCGTTTTATTATCCGCAGCATGTCAATTCTTTTTGTGGATCTGCAGCATTTCTGCACCCAGTGACTTACATTGAGTCAGTCAAATCCGCAGCCAAACCGCAGGAGTAAAAAGGTTTTCAGATTTGTGTGCCAAAAACGCTGCAGAAAGGAAATGATGTCAGAAGGAGGAAGAGTGTGTGAGGGGAGAATATGTGCGTGTCTGTCTGCAGGTGTCTGTGTGTTTGTGTACCCAGGCGTCGTCTGATGGGACTACTACTTCCATCCGGCTATGTCTGCTGTCACATATAACAGAGAGTAGTCCCATCATCAGGCGCCTGTGTTCAATTGTAAAAAAAAATAAATTTTTTTTTACATAATTACATTCAATATACATACTCACCAAACACCTAATCCGCGATGCCTGCATCTCCTGCAAGCAATCAAAAATAATAAACCAACATATACTTACCTTTCCGCCATAGTCCATATAATAATGTGTCCCATGACGATCTCACATGTAGAACACGTGGAGGCTCTACCCAGCCTCCGGCGATACACTGACAGGAGGTAATTGCTCCCGCAGTGTATCACTGAGCCACCGCGAGAGTTCACCAGAGTTCGCCAGCTGATCAGCTCCAGTGCTTTCACTTGCGACACCGCTGCGTGAGAATATTCTGTACTGATCTTATAGACGCCTCTCCATTACTAACCTGTGGGCTTGATGTCACCGGACAATGCAAAGGTGACATCAACCCCACAAATATGAACCCCACTTGCCACTGCTACAGGGCAAATGGGAATAGCGAGGCTAAGTGCCACAATTTACGGATCTACAAGATGCGCTATTTCTGGGATGGCTGAGAGCTGATGTTTTTAGCCTGGGGTTGCCAATATCCATGGCCCCTTCCCAGGCTAGTAATATAAGCCTGCCTAGCCTTTGCTGGTTCGATTTTGTAGGGGGATCCCATGTCATTTTATTTTTTTCTGAGGGTTCCCCTGTAAACTCAAATAGTTAACATCCAGCGCCTCTTTGGACGAATGATCCCAGGAAATCTAAGGTTTCTTAAAACATCTATTTATTTATTCATAATAAAAACAGGTAACAAACAGGTCAGGCAGCTTGGATACACTCATGATTTTAAAAAAGGCATAGAAACCAACATGTTTCGTCCCGAACAGGTCTTAATCATGGGGTTGCATCTGTATGTCTGTTTGGAAGTCTTACAAAGAAGTCTTCTCTATAATACTTCCAAACAGACAAACAGATGCAACTCCATGTGTGTCCTGTAGAGCGAGAACTTGTATAGCAACGTGAATAAATACAAAAACAAACTGGTTTTGTGTGAAAAGTGTTAAGATTTGAGAGTTTTGTGTGGTAATCAGACCTCCGTAGATGTGTAATAGTGTGAACATGGCGGTATCTGCGGGCACAACAAGACGAGTCACCGCAGGGGTATTCCAGCATGAACTCATTGCTTTTAATGAAGTAAAATCGTAAAAAAAGAACGCAGATAAGCTGAGTAACGTGACAAAACTCGGTTAGGCCAGTCTCACACGTCCAGATAATTCCGGTACCGGAAAAATCGGTACTGGAGTTGTCCGTGTGCTCACGTGGAACATCAGTGTGGCACACGTGCGGCAGCCGTGTGCCGCCTGTGTGCCGACTGGCTACCATGCAGGACCGTGCAGGAGACAGCGCTAAAGTAAGCGCTGTCCCCTGCTTTGGGTGCTGAAGCCGCCATTCATTTCTTCTCTCCAGCAGCGTTCGCTGGAGAGAAGGAATGAAAAATCATTGTTTTTTATTTTTTTTTGTGGTTAAAATAAAGTTCCCGGCAACCTCCCCCCTCCCACCCCCTGTGCGCCCGCCCGCTGGAAATAACATACTCACCCAGCTCCCTCGATGCTTCCTCTCAGCGCCGCAGCTTGTCCTGTATGAGCGGTCACGTGGTGCCGCTCATTACGGTGATGAATATGCGGCTCCACCCCTATGGGTGCCGGGAACTTGATTTTAACCACAAAAAAAATTAAAAAACAATGATTTTTCATTCCTTCTCTCCAGCGAACGCTGCTGGGAAGAAGAAATTAATTCTGGCTTCAGCACCCAAAGCAGGGGACAGCGCTTACTGTAGCACTGTCTCCTGCACGGCACACGGACAGCATCCGTGTGCGGTACGTGTTTTACACGGACCCATTGACTTTAATGGGTCCTTGTGATCCGTGCACTCCCATGAACACTGACATGTCTCCGTGTTTTTCAAACGGACACACGGTCCGTGAAAACACGCTGACATGTGCAGAGACACATTGATTTTAATGTGTCTACGTGAGTCCGTGTCTCCGGTACGTGAGGAAACTGTCACGACACGTACCGGAGCCACTGACGTGTGAAACCGGCCTTATACCGATGCTCTGTCAAAAAAGACATTTTGTATTCATAAATTTGTTGATATTAAGGCTACTTAACCCTTCAGCAAATTTTCCATTGTTGCACCATTATTTTTTTTTCTTTCCCCTTCATCCATTTTAATTATCTTTTAGGTACGAGTTGTTGTTTTCCATCATTTTACCATACTATGTACTGAAAAACGGAAAAAAATAATTCAGGCTGCGGTAAAATGAAAGAAAAAAAAAATCAACAAAACCCACAATTCTGCCATAGTTTTTCTGTTTTACAGCTTTGTGAGTTAAAAATCATCCGTTTCTCTGCCAATACCAAACTTCTATTTTTGTAAAAAAAAAAATTATTAATTAAATTTATTTTATTATTTTGTACTTGTTTTTTTATCATTGATTTAGTGGTTACAGAAATTTGTAAAATTAAAAATCTCTGGCTAACGTATATAAACCTCTAAAATACTGTAAATATTTTATTAGATATAAATTTAAAAAGGACACCTGTCCTATAAAGGACAAACAAACCTAAATAGCACAACATGCAAAAATATTGCTAACTCATCCCTACCAGGCAAATGTTCTCAGCCTCCACCAGACAGCTTCCTGGATTGCGCCAGTTGATCGGATGATCGGCATCGCAGCTGCATGTGTCGCGCCTTTGTCACAGTCACGACACATGGATGGAGAGCCTGTTTGTTGGGGCTGCCGAATAAGAGGGAACCCGAGCAAATTTGCTTGTCTCTACTAATAAGGCAGCTATCAGGGCTTTCGGTGGACCCACGGCAGACATGGCTCCGCCATAGTATCATGGGGAGTCTGATAATTGGCCAAATCAGATTGCCGCCAAGGGATGGCTCTTTTCAAAATGAGATCATTGCTGTTGTGGTAATTACATTATATTAGTCACTGGATTATATTACTGTTTCTTAGAAATATGAAAACATTTATAGAATAGAGACGGGTCCCTACACAGTGACACTACTTGGTCCAAATCTGATAGGCTTAAGGGATGTTGTCTCATGTTGGCATCATTTCAGGAGTGCACCGCTCCCAGCTTTTTGCCTGCCTGGAAACGTGCACACCAGATTGATTGACAGTTTGGTCGGCGGTGTGGTCGTGCTGTTGGCCTGAACTGTTTGCTCTCTGATGCTGCAAACAGAAGACAGACAGCTTTACCTTTGCAGAATCGGAGAAGTCCAGACTTGGAGCGACTCTTAGAAGATTTATTCTGAAGAGCTGTTCACCTTGCCTAGTAAACTGGCCACCTCTGATAGACTACAGCGGTGGTCAGTAACCCAGGCAACGAGCAGTAAAATCTGAAATTAAAGATCCCTCCCTTTTTAAATTTTATCTATTTAAGAACTTAAGAACAACAACATGAATACAGCCTTCAAACTCTTGACGCTTGCTCACTAATCCTTAGCAGCCACTCAACCTTATCACAACCTCATCTCTTCCCCTGTCTGACCACCATCTAATCCCTTTCCTCCTCACCTGCCCCCATGTCCAGAAGCTAAGGGTACCGTCACACAGTGAAATTTCCATCGCTGCGACGGCACGATTCGTGACGTCGCAGCGTCGTATGAATATCGCTCCAGCGTCGTAGACTGCGGTCACACTTTGCAATCACGGCGCTGGAGCGATGCCGAAGTCCCCGGGTAACCAGGGTAAACATCGGGTTACTAAGCGCAGGGCCGTGCTTAGTAACCCGATGTTTACCCTGGTTACAAGCATAAACGTAAAAAAAACAAACAGTACATACTTACATTCCGGTGTCAGTCCTCCGGCGTTCTGCTTCTCTCCACTGTGTAAGCGCCATAGCCGGAAAGCACAGCGGTGACGTCACCGCTGTGCTCGCTTTCCGGCCGGCAGGCGCTCACAGTGCAGAGAAGCGGAGACGCCGGAGGACAGACACCGGAATGTGAGTATGTACTGTTTGTTTTTTTTACGTTTACGCTTGTAACCAGGGTAAACATCGGGTTACTAAGCGCGGCCCTGCGCTTAGTTACCCGATGTTTACCCTGGTTACAAGCGAACACATCGCTGGATCGCTGTCACACACAACGATCCAGCGATGTCAGCGGGTGATCAAGCGACGAAAGAAAGTTCCAAACGATGTGCTACGACGTACGATTCTCAGCAGGGTCCCTGATCGCTGCTGCGTGTCAGACACTACGATATCGTAACGATATCGCTAGAACGTCACGGATCGTACCGTCGTAGCGATGGAAATTTCACTGTGTGACGGTACCCTAACATACCCTGCAGAAACCTCGCCCACCTAGACACACACTCTTCCACTGCTGACCTCTATAGCTTTACTCCATAACACAGTGATACTGTTTTCTACAACGCCACACTGGCTGTTCAATCGTTCGCCCCTTTTCGTTCATGGCAGAGTGCAATGAATCACTAGTCAACCCTGGCACAATAACCTTACTAAAAAACTTTGGCAAATGTCCAAACATCACATGAAGACTTCAACACATTCTAAACACCAGCTCTTCATTCAAGTCAGCTCTCACCTCTGCTAAACAGGTCTATTTCACAACCCTTGTATCTTATCTATCCCACAACCCCAAACAGTTATTCAGCACTTTTAGGCTATGTGCACACGTTGCGGATTTTGAAGCAGTTTTCCAAGCATTGTACAGTACCATGTAAACCTATGGAAAAAGAAATCCTCAGTGCACATGCTGCAGAAAATACAGCGCGGAAACGCTGCAGTTTATTTTCCGCAGCATGTCAATTCTTTGTGCGGATTCCACAGCGGTTTACACCTGCTCCTCAATAGGAATCTGCAGGTGTAAAACCGCAGGTGAAATCCGCACAAAAACCGCAGGAGACCGTGGTAAATCTGCGGTAAATCCGCAGGTAATCCGCAGTGTGTTTTACCTGCGGATTTTGCAAAAACGGTGCGGAAAAATCCACACATGAATCCGCAACGTGTGCACAATAGCCTTAGCTCCGTCCTCTGCCCTCCACTGCCCCCTCCGACCTCCTTCATCTCTGCAAAATACTTTGCTGCACATTTCAAAAATGAGGTTGACCAAACAAGGCAAGTCTTTACTGCCCATCTACCACAACACTTATGTATAACAGATCACTGCCCCTCCCCCATAACCTTCATCCCGGCCATCACTGTAGGACAGCTTACTCATCTCCTCTCCAAATTGCACCTTACCGCTTGTGCACTTGACCCGATCTGATCCCACCTCCTCCCCACCCTCACTACCATGCTTTTCCCGGCCTAACCCATCTCTTCAGTCTATTGCTAACTTTTGCCACCTTCCCTTTCGGGTTTTCAAGCATGGTAAAATCACACCTATCCTGATGAAGCTATACCTCAACCCGACTTAAACGTCTAGCTATCGTTCTGACCATCCGTTTGCCTCGACCCTTTGCTCTGATATGCTATCTTCTTGGTATTCTGACCTCGGACCGTTACCTCACTACACCTTTGTCTTTTTCCTTGTGTTTACTATACTGCTCTTTTAGTATCTGACCTCAGAACATTTGACTAACCTGCCTCACAGCCTGTCCGTGAGTTGTGACTGGCGTCACATTAAAATTGGCCATGTCCTTTTTTCTCCCTCCAATGGATCCATTCGTACACTTTGTGATCAGGTGACAAATATGGCCCAGGATCTCGCGAGGGAGCACTTGAAGCTAGAATCTTCACAGTCCCAGCTGCAGGGTCAGTTTTCTAGTACTAAGTGCTTCCGAAAGTTCTCTGCTACCCACTGCAGTTATGGCTTTTGTAAATTCTGACGTCCAGTTGGTCTCTCCTGAACCAGTAGTGGCACTTCCTGATAAAATTTGGAGGAGAGATGCAGGCCGATTGCACACCCATTACTGGTAAAGTATGGCTTCAGGGGTGCGGTTTACAGTGCAAGAGGAACAGGGCCATTAAATTTATATATTTAATCCAGAAAGATAGGCAGTGTTTATAAAAAATGTACAAGATGAAAAAAAATGGGAACAATACATTATAGTGTATACAGGTACATGAAATAAAAAGGAATAACGAAAGAAAACTATTAAATCTGGTCAAGGAAATGGCGCAGAGTTTAGTGGAGGGAAGCACTCTGATTGGGAAAATGGACAGCATCCACAGCAAACTGTCTTTCAAGGACTGACAAATGACCCAGACCCAAATACTGCTTTTTATTCAGAGTAACACACCCACATACCTCGCCTTGATGAGCTTATGTGGGGTGAATTGTGGGATGAGCTGGTTCTGTTAGAATTTTAATAGATCCTTAACTTATGGGATATCTTTGTCCCTGAAGGTTCAAGGAGGTAGATATTGACATCATATTTTTATAATTATTTTTACTATTGCATAAAGTTCAAACATGGCCTGGTTCACATTCTCTATCAGACTATTATTAAATTATAGGGATTCTAGTGGCCCCACAGCGATGTGAGTGAATTCACACCCGAGATCTCAAAACTGCGCAGGCGCCATTTTCCCAAAGCAAATCATTGGGAAAGGGGATGTCGCTCACCGGTGCTGCCCAGGGCCCATAGCATCACCCCACTCCTGCCGCCACTGGCCACCTGTAGCCCCGGCCAACCCCGCAGCCGCCTTCCTTCCCAGTAAAATATCTTCAAATTATAAGAAGCACCGCCATTTTACTCCCAAATTTGAAGGGAAAAAAGTGCATTTTATAATCCAAAATATCTGGTATATTATGTCTGCTCCAGTTTTAATCCAACCTGATCTCCAGAGCTATTTTGCCTGTGCTCTGTTTGTTCATCTATTGCTGCCTGACCCTGAACCTCATTCTAACCATTTGTTTGCCTAGCCCTTTTGCTCTGATCTACTTTGCTCTGATCTGCTATCTTTCTTGTATACTGATCTTGGACTGTTACCTGACTACACCTTTGTCTTTTTCCTTTTGTTCACTAAGTGCTCTCTTGCTATCTGACCCTGGAACGTTTGACTACCCTGCCTCACAACTTTTCCGTGAGTAATAACTAGCATCGCAAGCGTCAGTGAATAGCATCACACCATCCCAACCATTCTACCGAAACGGCCCTGACCAAAAGTACTAACGACGTGCAGCCAAAGCTATCAGACAGTTCTCTATATTCCTCCTCCTAGAGCTCCTCCTACTGCAAATCCTCTCTTCACTTGGCATCCAAGACCTTGTCCTCTACTGGATCTCCTCATACTTTTTCACATTTAGCGTCTCCCACTTTCACACTACCACCTCATCCCGCCCTCTGTCTGTTTTGTGTCCCTCAAGGCTCTGTCCTGGGACCCCTACTCTTCTCGATCTATACCTTTGGCCTTGGACCATCCATAATCTGTCTCCACCTTATAGCTCCAAACTAATTTAATATCTTCCAACACGTAATCTCCGGTCCTCTCAAGACCTTCTCTCTTCCACACTTATACCTCAGCCAACCGCTTCCAAGACTTCTCCTGTGTATCCCGCATTGTCTGGAATTCTATGCCCCAACACGTCATTATCCTGCAGACTATAAGCCTGCAAGGGCAGGGCCCTCTCCCCTATGAACCAGTCTGTCATGTTTAGTTTGTTCACTGTAATTTATATTTTTATTTTGTATGTAACCCCTTCTCATGTGCAGCACCATGGGATCAATGGTGCTCTAAAAATAAATAATAATAATAATTACTGCTTCAAATGCTAGAATATTGCAGTAACTTCAGTCATCACCAGGTGGCACTAATATTTTACTACACAGGTGAGGGACAATATACATTATATGCAGTTTTTTAAAGGCACACAGGGCTTTTTTGCTGCGTTTTTTTTTTCTGCAGCAAAACCTGATCATCTTGGCAGGAAAGAAGCTGCACCAAAAACGCAGGTTTAGGTGTGTTTTTCGTGCGTTTTTTTCCCCGTTTGTGCTGTGTTTTTGGTGCTTTTCTTCATGCTTTTTTTTCTCTTTGTGCATGCCAATAAAGTTGAGTGCACACAGAGAAAAAAAAAACAACTTCCTGTAGATAGAATAGATAAATTGATAGAATGAATAGATAGATTGATATAATAAATAGAATGAATAGATAGATTGATAGAGTAGGTAGAATAGATCCATAGATTACCTGCAGCAACCTCTTCCCTGGCATTTTCCCACGGTGCAGAGGTTACCTCAGGTCAGGCTGTGAGGGAGCGCAGGCTCCGTGACCTTGTAACACCCCAGGGTCCTGGTTGTTACAGTGGCATTGCTTTCCTCACGGGGAGAGTGATGTCACGCTTGGAAGCGAGCGAATATCTCTTCTATCAGGTAACACAAGCATACAATATGTTCACACTCCAGGCCAGAAAGGGGAGCTCTGATCCAGGTTATGGGTGGTATATATATATATATATTCTGGCTTGTAGGGAAAGTTAATCTGTCAGAGGGACAGAGCAGAGTTAGTTGGTGCCAGACAGCAGACTGGAGCAGTCTGAGGCAGAGAGATGTGTGAGGGGCCGTGCAGCCAGAGGTGCTGCGGCTCCTGGATAGTGATGTACAGAAGGAAAGAACAGATTTGTAGTGAGCGTGCAGGAGAGCAAAGCACAGGAGAGTGACAACTGAGGAGGACAGCTGCGATTGGGCTATTTCCCTGCAGAGCGCAGACATCGGTAGCCGGAAGACCGAGGTTTTGTCGGACTCCAGGAGGCACAGCAGAAACCGGCAGGACAGCTGGTATAACATCACCTGTCCACCCTAATACCCAGGAGACACAGTGGCGCATAGAGCCTGGGTCGTGATAGAGACCCTGTAAAAAGGCTCGAGCCACCTGTCATACGGGTTAGTGTCCCACCTTTATGGAGGACAGAGAGAACTGTCGGGACCTTGATAGAAGCCACAGGCAGCAAGTGACTACACCAAAGCGCTGGTAGGAAGGCTTCTAACTCCACCTGGTAAAGGGGACTCTGAACTCGCTTTCAAGCCGGCCAGACCCTGCCTGTACCTGTGATCTGGTACCCTGGACTGCGGGTGCCTGAAGCCTTCAGTAAACCAGGTAAGGAGACTGCATACCTGTGTCCTCTGTTTCTTACCGCACCACCCACCATCTTCATCTACACACCGGGAGCCCTGGTGACCCAACTTCACCTGTGGGAAGTTATACCATCTTAGCTGCCATAACATCACCCCAGCGGACCCCTTAAGCAGCATCAGTTCCACTGACCGAATACCACAGGTGGCGTCAGGAACACAAACTTTATTCAAAACCCCTTTAAGAACATTCCCTTTTACTTGGGCTCCCAGGGCCACGGACCAGGTCGCCGTCACTGTGACATCCCCTTTTAGTATCGGACCTGGTACTGAGTACCCCATGGCCCTGGTGGGCGTTCTAACGTCACTGCTAGTTACTGAGCCTGCGTCCGCTGCATCTCATTCATTCCCCAGAACCTTACAGCCTGGAGCGGTCGCATTAGCAGCACTCCCGGATGTAAGCTTTATCTCCCCCAGATACTGCGTGCGACACTCGTCATATTGGGCTGCGATGGATCAGAGAGTATACTTTTGCTGTTTTATTTTATTTTTATTACAGAAGATCGAAGGCTTCTCTTTGGAATGGCAGAACAATAAAAAGGTCAAAACTGTGTGGTATTTTATTTCATTAAAAGACTTTTCTGCATGTGTGTGTGTTTATTTAACCCTTTAACTACTATAGGATTAGCAATGGATAGGTGTCTTATTGACACCTCTCCATTACTAAGTCGGCTTAATGTCACCTTACAATACCAAGGTGACATTAGCCCCTCATTACCCCGCTTGCCACAGCTACAGGGCAAGTGGGAAGAGTCGGGCAAAGCGTCAGAATTGGCGCATCTAATAGATGCGCCTTTTCTGGGCAGCTGCGGGTTGCTATTTTTAGGCTGGGGGGGGGCTATATCAATGGCCCCTTACCATCCTGAGAATACCAGCCCCCAGCTGTGAGCTTTAGCAAGGCTGGTTGTAAAAAATGGGGGGACCCCACTCCGTTTTTTTAAATAATTTTTAAAAAAGCGTGAGGACCCCTCTATTCTTGATAACTAGCCTTGCTAAAGCTGACAGCTGGGGGTTGCAGCCCCCAGCTGTGAGTTTTATCTGGCTGGTTATCAAAATTAGGGGGGGGGGGGGGGGAATCCAAATCAGTTTTTTCTTATTATTGATTTATAGCGCAGGAGCGGTAGATGAAAACTCCCATCAGCCGCTCCTGCTCTCACTGTAATTAGCGGCTGTAGGTGTCAGATGATGGGAGCAGTAGTGCCATCAGCTGACACCAGTGATTGGAGGTGAAGTTTATACCTCCAATCACAGCTGATCGCTGACAGCGTGGGAGCTGCGGCTCTCTGACCAGCAGGGATGATTTCCCCGCCGATCAGAAGCGGTGTTTGCGGCGCTGTCATGCATATGACAGCGTGTCAAACACTGTATTGTTGGACTCCCCATTCAAGTGAATGGGGATCGCATCATGCAGCCTGCCATCTAGATGCAGCAGAGCCGAGTGTGACGTCACATCCTGCTGTCCTTGACTTTTCTGCAGCAAATACGTTGCAAGAAAAGTCAACGTTGCGTATTTACAGTGTTTTTTTCGCCATCCATTGAAGTCCGTGGGTGAAAAACGCTGAAAGAAGTGACATTATCTATGTAAAAAAAAACACGGCAAAGCACAAAATATTGATCACACAAAAACCCAATGTGTGTGCATGAGATTTCTGAAATCTCATAGGTTTGCTGGTACTGTAAAAAGCAGCTGAAAATTAGCATAAAAAAAGCAGCAAAAACACCCTAATGGTGCGCTAATTTATGGGGCTGTTTAGGGGACAAATTAATTACTGCATTTTTTTTAATGACTTAAAACTCGACAGTTATCTTAGGAGTTGGAGCACAGGGAAACTGTCACATGACAGTAGAACATTCGCTTCAGGAGGGCAACACTTATTTTACAGCATCATAAACAAATAGAAGAATTGCTTTAACGATCACTGTGGAAAAAACATATTAAGGGGTTGTACAGAAACTGCTAGTACCAGGAGACCTGTACTTCTAACGACCTATAATATGGTCATACAGCTTCATACTAGACACCTGTACAGCCGCCATGTGCTGCCATATACACGCCGCCCTGCTGTGTACCATAACATAGGCTTAATTGCAGACGATATCACACATGCTAGGATTAGATACACTGGCACTTTAGATGATTGCATCTTTTTGGCAGTGTAGTATAGATACTAGTTGCTGTCAGTATTTGTTATGATTTTATACTGGGTGACTATAATAGAAATACCATCCAGTTAAATATTATTAAAAAGAGGAAATTAAATCCACTAACCGGCGTATAGTGCATGTCAGGTCCCCTGATTTAATAGCATTCTCTTCATAGAAGCGTCAAATGTATCTGTGAATCACGGAAGGAGATAAAAATCTTTTTTTTCAATTTCATTTTGCCACCTTGAAAAAAGATTTCTCAGCGCTGTACACGTGTCACCTTTGCGAGGTAACGGATGATCATTCAGTTAGTTGCACCACAGAATGATTATGACACAAGCCCCATCATGTGTGATACTGTGTGCTGAGCTGTGTGTCAGCAAATGCTCCAAATATGCACTGCAATCACATTGTGAACATGGCCATATAGCGACACCGCTTACTTACCTTTAGTTTTTCTCACGCTGACCTCTGGTTAATGTAATTGAATTTTTTTCAGTCGCAATCTTTCAATTTGGTGACAGCAGTCCCCAGTCTGTCTGGTAAATTAGACTGAGACTTACTAATAAAATCGAGTGGTTTGGCATCACTCTTTCCTTTTAAACTCCATGTGACCCCACTACAAAAATAATTTTACACAAGCCGTGGTCTTGATCATCAAATCTAATACACGGAGCAACTGTGTGTAAAAGTCACTGCTCGATTTGCACCCTGTGGATCTCTGATTCAATCAGGAAATGCAAAACTGATGTAGGAGAAAGGGGTTTTCAATCCATAGACATCAACATAAACATATCTCGACCGTACTAAAATACTGTCTCCTACATACAAGAATTTAACTAATGTAATAGCAATTCTATGTATAAAAATATAACTACTGTAATATTGCCCCTATGTACAAGAATATAACTACTGTAATACTGCTCCTATGTTCAAGAATATAACTACTATAATACTGCTCCTATGTACAAGAATATAACTACTATAATACTTCCCATATGTACAAGAATATAACTACTATAATACTGCCCCTATGTATAAGAATATAATTACTATAATACTGCTCCTATGTACAAGAATATAACTACTATAATACTGCCCCTATGTACAAGAATATAACTACTATAATACTGCCCCTATGTACAAGAATATAACTACTATAATACTGCCCCTATGTACAATAATATAACTACTATAATACTGCTCCTATGTACAAGAATATAACTACTATAATACTGCTCCTATGTACAAGAATATAACTACTATAATACTGCTCCTATGTACAAGAATATAACTACTAACTATAATACTGCCCCTATGTACAAGAATATAACTACTATAATACTGCCCCTATGTACAAGAATATAACTGCTATAATACTGCGCCTATGTACAAGAATATAACTACTATAATACTGCCCCTATGTACAAGAATATAACTACTATAATACTGCTCCTATGTACAAGAATATAACTACTAACTATAATACTGCCCCTATGTACAAGAATATAACTACTATAATACTGTCCCCTATGTACAAGAATATAACTACTATAATACTGCCCCTATGTACAAGAATATAACTACTATAATACTGCTCCTATGTACAAGAATATAACTACTAACTATAATACTGCCCCTATGTACAAGAATATAACTACTATAATACTGCCCCTATGTACAATAATATAACTACTATAATACTGCTCCTATGTACAAGAATATAACTACTATAATACTGCTCCTATGTACAAGAATATAACTACTATAATACTGCCCCTATGTACAAGAATATAACTACTATAATACTGCCCCTATGTACAAGAATATAACTGCTATAATACTGCGCCTATGTACAAGAATATAACTACTATAATACTGCCCCTATGTACAAGAATATAACTACTATAATACTGCTCCTATGTACAAGAATATAACTACTAACTATAATACTGCCCCTATGTACAAGAATATAACTACTATAATACTGCCCCTATGTACAAGAATATAACTACTATAATACTGCTCCTATGTACAAGAATATAACTACTGTAGTACTGCACCCTATATACATGAATATAACTACTGTAATACTGCTCCTATGTACAATAATATAACTACTATAATACTGCCCCTATGTACAAGAATATAACTACTATAATACTGCTCCTATGTACAAGAATATAACTGCTATAATACTGCTCCTATGTACAAGAATATAACTGCTATAATACTGCTCCTATGCACAAGAATATAACTGCTATAATCCTGCCATTATGTACAAGAATATAATACTGCCCCTATGTACAAGAATATAACTACTACAGTGCCTTGCGAAAGTATTCGGCCCCCTGGAACTTTTCAACCTTTTCCCACATATCATTCTTCAAACATAAAGATACCAAATGTAAATTTTTGGTGAAGAATCAACAACAAGTGGAACAAAATTGTGAAGTTGAACGAAATTTATTGGTTATTTTAAATTTTTGTGGAAATTCAAAAACTGAAAAGTGGGGCGTGCAATATTATTCGGCCCCTTTACTTTCAGTGCAGCAAACTCACTCCAGAAGTTCATTGTGGATCTCTGAATGATCCAATGTTGTCCTAAATGCCTAATGATGATAAATATAATCCACCTGTGTGTAATCAGGTCTCCGTATAAATGCACCTGCTCTTTGATAGTCTCAGGGTTCTGTTTGAAGCACAGAGAGCATCATGAAGACCAAGGAACACAACAGGCAGGTCCGTGATACTGTTGTGGAGAAGTTTAAAGCTGGATTTGGATGCAAAATTATTTCCAAAACTTTACACATCCCAAGGAGCACTGTGTAAGCGATCATATTGAAATGGAAGGAGTATCATACCACTGCAAATCTACCAAGACCCGGCCGTCCCTCTAAACTTTCATCTCAAACAAGGAGAAGACTGATCAGAGATGCAGCCAAGAGGCCCATGATCACTCTGGATGAACTGCAGAGATCTACGGCTGAGGTGGGACTGTCTGTCCATAGGACAACAATCAGTCGTACACTGCACAAATCTGGCCTTTATGGAAGAGTGGCAAGAAGAAAATCTTTTCTCAAAGATATCCATAAAAAGTGTTGTTTAAAGTTTGCAACAAGCCACCTGGGAGACACACCAAACATGTGGAAGAAGGTGCTCTGGTCAGATGAAACCAAAATCGAACTTTTTGGCAACAATGCCAAATGAGACGTTTGGTGTAAAGGCAACACAGCTCATCACCCTGAACACACCATCCCCACTGTCAAACATGGTGGTGGCAGCATCATGGTTTGGGCCGGCTTTTCTTCAGCAGGGACAGGGAAGATGGTTAAAATTGATGGGAAGATGGATGGAGCCAAATACAGGACCATTCTTGAAGAAAACCTGTTGGAGTCTGCAAAAGACCTGAGACTGGGACGGAGATTTGTCTTCCAACAAGACAATGATCCCAAACATAAAGCAAAATCTACAATGGAATGGTTCACAAATAAATGTATCCAGGTGTTAGAATGGCCAAGTCAAAGTCCAGACCTCAATCCAATCGAGAATCTGTGGAAAGAGCTGAAAACTGCTGTTCACAAACGATCTCCATCAAACCTCACTGAGCTCGAGCTGTTTGCCAAGGAAGAATGGGCAAAAATTTCAGTCTCTCGATGTACAAAACTGATAGAGACATACCCCAAGCGACTTGCAGCTGTAATCGCAGAAAAAGGTGGCGCAACAAAGTATTAAGTTAAAGGGGCCGAATAATATTGCACACCCCAATTTTCAGTTTTTGAATTTCCACAAAAATTAAAAATAAATTTTGTTCAACTTCACAATTGTGTTCCACTTGTTGTTGATTCTTCACCAAAAATTTACATTTGGTATCTTTATGTTTGAAGCATGATATGTGGGAAAAGATTGAAAAGTTCCAGGGGGCCGAATACTTTTGCAAGGCACTGTATAATACTGCTCCTTTGTACAAGAATATAACTACTGTAATACTGCCCCCTATATACAAGAATATAACTACTATAATACCTGTCCTATGTATAAGAATATAACTACTATAATACTGCCCCTATGTACAAAAATATAACTACAATAATACTGCTCCTATGCACAAGAATATAACTATAATACTGCTCCTATGTACAAGAATATAACTGCTATAATGCTGCCCCCTATGTACAAGAATATAACTACTATAATACTGCTCCTATGTACAAGAATATAACTACTATAATACTGCCCCCTGTGTACAAGAATATAACTACTATAATACTGCTCCTATGTACAAGAATATAACTACTATAATACTGCTCCTATTTACAAGAATATAACTACTATAATACTGCCCCCATGTACAAGAATATTACTACTATAATACTGCCCCTATGTCCAAGAATATAGCTACTATAATACTGCCCCCATGTCCAAGAATGTAACTACTATAATACAGCTCCCTATGTATAAGAATATAACTACTATTACACTGGTCCTATGTACAAGACTATAACTACTATAATACTGCCCCCTATGTACAAGAATATAACTACTATAATATAGCTCCCTATGTATAAGAATAGAAAACGGACACGTGGCGCGTCTTTTCAGAACGCAGCATGTCCTTACAATGCTGAAACAATGCAAGAACAATGCAGGTGACCTGCCAGTGACCTCAGGTGCAGATTTGGTCAGGATTTTACCTGCGTAAAATCCTGACCAAATCCTGATGCAATCCTGAACGTGGACACATACCCTAATACTGCTCCTATGTACAAGAACATAACTACTATAAGGGTATGTTTCCACGCTCAGGAAACGCTGCGTGTTTGACGCTGCACAGAGCCGCAGCGTCAAACACGCTGTGTCCAGATGTTACAGCATAGTGGATGGGATTTTATCAAATCCCGTCTCCACTATGCGTGGTAACACGCACCCAGTGGCCCTGCGATTCCGGACATGCGGCGCGTCTTTTAAGATCGCAGCATGTCCGTTTACCTTGCGGCGCCGCTGCGCCGCCGCAAGGTAAAACACAGGGCCCTATGTGTGGGGTGCGATGATGCCAGATGTGTGCAATAAACACATCCGGAATCATCGCGTCACAGAAGGGGGCGGAGCAGGTTTGCCGCTCCGTCCAAACCGCCGGCCATCCTGAAGGTGGACACGTACCCTAATACTGCTCCTATGCACAAGGATATAACTACTATAATACTGCACCCTATGTACAAGAATATAACTATTATAATACTGCCCGTATGTACAAGAATATAACTACTATAATACTGCTCCTATGCACAAGGATATAACTAGTATAATACTGCCCCCTATGTACAAGAATATAACTACTATAATACTGCTCCTATGCACAAGGATATAACTACTATAATACTGCACCCTATGTACAAGAATATAACTATTATAATACTGCCCCTATGTACAAGAATATAACTACTATAATGCTGCCCCTATGTACAAGAATATAACTACTAGAATACTGCCCCTATGTACAAGAATATAACTACTATAATACTGCTCCTATGTACAAGAATATAACTACTATAACACTGCTCCCTATGTACAAGAATATAACTACTATAATACTGCTCTTATGTACAAGAATATAACTGCTATAATACTGCCCCCTATGTACAAGAATATAACTACTATAATACTGTTCCGATATATAAGAATATAACTACTATAATACTGCTCTTATGTACAAGAATATAACTACTATAATACTGCTCCCTATGTACAAGAATATAACTACTATAATACTGCTCTTATGTACAAGAATATAACTGCTATAATACTGCCCCCTATGTACAAGAATATAACTACTATAATACTGCCCCTATGTACAAGAATATAACTACTATAATACTGCTCTTATGTACAAGAATATAACTGCTATAATACTGCCCCCTATGTACAAGAATATAACTACTATAATACTGTTCCGATATATAAGAATATAACTACTATAATACTGCTCTTATGTACAAGAATATAACTACTATAATACTGCCCCTATGTACAAGAATATAACTACTATAATACTGCTCCTATGCACAAGAATATAACTACTATAATACTGCCCCTATGTACAAGAATATAACTACTATAATACTGCTCTTATGTACAAGAATATAACTACTATAATACTGCCCCTATGTACAAGAATATAACTACTATAATACTGCTCTTATGTACAAGAATATAACTGCTATAATACTGCCCCCTATGTACAAGAATATAACTACTATAATACTGTTCCGATATATAAGAATATAACTACTATAATACTGCTCTTATGTACAAGAATATAACTACTATAATACTGCCCCTATGTACAAGAATATAACTACTATAATACTGCTCCTATGCACAAGAATATAACTACTATAATACTGCCCCTATGTACAAGAATATAACTACTATAATACTGCTCTTATGTACAAGAATATAACTACTATAATACTGCCCCTATGTACAAGAATATAACTACTATAATACTGCTCTTATGTACAAGAATATAACTGCTATAATACTGCCCCCTATGTACAAGAATATAACTACTATAATACTGTTCCGATATATAAGAATATAACTACTATAATACTGCTCTTATGTACAAGAATATAACTACTATAATACTGCCCCTATGTACAAGAATATAACTACTATAATACTGCTCCTATGCACAAGAATATAACTACTATAATACTGCCCCTATGTACAAGAATATAACTACTATAATACTGCTCCTATGCACAAGGATATAACTACTATAATACTGCACCATGTACAAGAAAATTACAGTTTTACACATGATCATTAGTTGTAGTTTAATATGTAATTTTTTTATTTTAAGAGTATTAGAGATGTATCAGAATAGAGGATCGGAGTAACCCTGACTAATGGATGTAGTTTTTGTTTATTTATTTATTTATTATACCCATTCTTGGTCTTTAGCGGAAATTTCTTTTGAGGATCATCTATCACTACAGCATTCAGAACCTGCTAATGCTGAATGTTCTCTTTTCTGGACAGCTATAACCTTGTCCTTCAGGTGCAGCCCTGTGCAGACTTGTACACGCCATTATTATTGCTCAGTAAAACAAGTTACGAACAAGGTAAGCATATAACCATGTGTAAACACACTGGTATCCAGAAGTTATTCAAGGTGTCAGACGGTTGCTGCTTTTTTTTTTTTTTTTTTTTTTTTTTTTTTACAAATCTCCCTTTTCTGTTGACTTGAACACAACATGACAAAAAATACCAGAATCCAAGAAAATGAAAAATATTACAGGATAAATGCATCATCTGTCACATGGAAAATCTATAAGACAGGTGTTTTATCAGCACTGTACCTAGAAATACCTGTATGAAGGGTTAAGACCTGATTAGGGACTATGGAGAATGTGGCAATGTGACAACACAGTTTAGTATTGTTCACATATTTAACCTCACGAGCACCGATGAAATCCATATCAGGCCTCCTTATTGTAGAGGTAACATCATGCTGCCACTATAAGTTGTCCATTTGGTGAATACCATTGTGAAGAGTAATTGAACTTTGAAAGCATCCTAGGCTGAAACTATCCTTGGTTACTATCTAAAAGTTACAGCCGCCGTTCACTGCGTCTGCCTAGCTGTTACAGCCACCGGCCAGTGCGTCTGCCTAGCTGTTACAGCCACCGGTCACTGCGTTTGCCTGGTTGTTACAGCAACTGCGTCTGCCTGATTGTTACAGCCACCGGTCACTGCGCCTACCTGGTTATTAGAGCTACCGGCCACTGCGTCTGCCTGGTTGTTACAGCCACCAGCCACTGTTTCTGCCTTGTTGTTACAGCCACCGGCCAGTGCGTCTGCCTGGTTGTTACAGCCACCAGCCACTGTTTCTGCCTTGTTGTTACAGCCACCAGCCACTGCGTCTGCCTAATTGTTACAGCCACCAGCCACTGCTTCTGCCTTGTTGTTACAGCCACTCACCACTGTGTCTGCCTGGTTGTTACAGCCACCAGCCACTACTTCTGCCTTGTTGTTACAGCCACTGACCACTGTGTCTGCCTGATTGTTACAGCCACCAGCCACTGCTTCTGCCTTGTTGTTACAGCCACCAGCCACTGCTTCTGCCTTGTTGTTACAGCCACCAGCCACTGCTTCCGCCTTGTTGTTACAGCCACCGGTCACTGTGCCTACCTGGTTGTTAGAGCTACCGACCACTGTCTCTGCCTTGTTGTTACAGCCACCGGTCACTGTGCCTACCTGGTTGTTAGAGCTACCGACCACTGTCTCTGCCTTGTTGTTACAGCCACTGACCACTGCGTCTGCCTGGTTGTTACAGCCACTGACCACTGCGTCTGCCTTGTTAGGCTATGTGCACAAGTTGCGGATTTTGCGGCGGATCAGCAGCAGTTTTCCATGAGTTCCAGTACCATGTAAACCTATGGAAAACAAACCGCTGGGCCCATGCTGCGGAAAAAAACGTGCGGAAACGCTGCGGTTTACATTCCGCAGCATGTCAAGTCTTTGTGCGGATTCCGCAATGGTTTACACCTGCTCCTCTTTAGGACTCCGCAGGTGTAAAACCGCAGGTGGAATCCGTGGTAAATCCGCAGTAAATCCGCAGGTAAAACACAGTGCCTTTTACCTGCGGATTTCTCAAATCCGCTGCGGAAAAATCCGCAGACCTCAAGATACGTGTGCACATTACAGTTACAGCCACCGGCCACTGCGTCTGCCTTGTTGTTACAGCTAAAAGCCACCACGTCTGCCTCTTTGCCACTGCGTCTGCCTGGTTGTTAGAGCCACCGGCCACTGCGTCTGCCTGGCTGCTATATCCACCAGCTGCTGAGCAATGCATCTAATCATATCATTTGCGATATTGTCTGCCGAGTCACTGTATCTAGATGCACATGTAGCTAAATCCTATCATACAATTTGGATGGCTTTAGATCAGATCGTTTGGGCGCCAGCTATCTCTTCTCACTCTTCCATGCCACTCATCCCACCATATATCTATATAAAGTCACATGTTGGAGGGAGAGTCCTTCACTGGGTTTCAAGCAAGCTCTAGATTTCAGTGGATCATGCCAGATTCTTCGTTATGTCAGTGTCAGGGACCCCTAAGGCCAGAGTGTGGGAATGTGATAGCTTCCCAGTAGCTGGGACTCAGGAAAATCGCAGAAGTAAATGGCAGATGTTCATGAACAGAAGAAAATAGTGTACGAGAAGCTACTGAGAGACAAAAAATAATTTATCTAGTATAAACGGGTTTATTGAGGTGTGTAGAAACCGGTCTATTGATCTACATTACTTCTTTAGGTTTATATAGGTCCAGTCAGGAAAGGAAAGATTGTGCAAGTTCTGGTAAAAAATAATATACATAATATACATTAAATTTCCATTAACCTGACACTCTATGGATCCAAAATCCTATTTTTTGTACCATTGCCATGAAATAGCAGAGTCTGTAGCAATATGTATTAATTCAAACATTAGAATTTGAAATATATACTGCCAGTCGGGTAAATGGGGATACATAGCTTTTTTTTATGTATGCGCGTGAACTTCCCTGATGCCACTCTCCTCCATGCCCTTTTTTCCCCATTAGTTCTTCAATCCTTGCTTTCCTGAGACTCTGTGGCACAAGGAACCTTCCTGAGACTCTGTGGCACAAGGAACCTTCCCGAGACTCTGTGGCACAAGGAACCTTCCCGAGACTCTGCGGCACAAGGAACCTTCCCGAGACTCTGCGGCACAAGGAACCTTCCCGAGACTCTGCGGCACAAGTAACCTTCCCGAGACTCTGCGGCACAAGGAACCTTCCCGAGACTCTGCGGCACAAGGAACCTTCCCGAGACTCTGCGGCACAAGGAACCTTCCCGAGACTCTGCGGCACAAGTAACCTTCCCGAGACTCTGCGGCACAAGTAACCTTCCCGAGACTCTGCGGCACAAGTAACCTTCCCGAGACTCTGCGGCACAAGTAACCTTCCCGAGACTCTGCGGCACAAGGAACCTTCCCGAGACTCTGCGGCACAAGGAACCTTCCCGAGACTCTGCGGCACAAGTAACCTTCCCGAGACTCTGCGGCACAAGTAACCTTCCCGAGACTCTGCGGCACAAGGAACCTTCCCGAGACTCTGCGGCACAAGGAACCTTCCCGAGACTCTGCGGCACAAGGAACCTTCCCGAGACTCTGCGGCACAAGGAACCTTCACGAGACTCTGCGGCACAAGGAACCTTCCCGAGACTCTGCGGCACAAGGAACCTTCCCGAGACTCTGCGGCACAAGGAACCTTCCCGAGACTCTGCGGCACAAGGAACCTTCCCGAGACTCTGCGGCACAAGGAACCTTCCCGAGACTCTGCGGCACAAGGAACCTTCCCGAGACTCTGCGGCACAAGGAACCTTCCCGAGACTCTGCGGCACAAGGAACCTTCCCGAGACTCTGCGGCACAAGGAACCTTCCCGAGACTCTGCGGCACAAGGAACCTTCCCGAGACTCTGCGGCACAAGGAACCTTCCCGAGACTCCGCGGCACAAGGAACCTTCCCGAGACTCTGCGGCACAAGGAACCTTCCCGAGACTCTGCGGCACAAGGAACCTTCCCGAGACTCTGCGGCACAAGGAACCTTCCCGAGACTCTGCGGCACAAGGAACCTTCCCGAGACTCTGCGGCACAAGGAACCTTCCCGAGACTCTGCGGCACAAGGAACCTTCCCGAGACTCTGCGGCACAAGGAACCTTCCCGAGACTCTGCGGCACAAGGAACCTTCCCGAGACTCCGCGGCACAAGGAACTTTCTTGAGACTCTGATGAAAAGTCCTTGTGCCACAGAGTCTCAGGAAGGTCCCTTGTGCCACAGACAACATAGCACAAGGAAACTTCCTGCATTGAGAAATTTGTCAACTTCTCTTGGAGGTCTTCCATTATTCCAGGAGCCTTCTGGACATTTTGGGAGACTTACCATGTATGCATTAAAAATATGCTGCAAAATGCAGTAACACTAAGCAAGATCCCCATGAGTGACCTACCTCTATTTATTGTTCTATTTGTATTTTTATTACTGTTTCTGCATAGCTGCACTTTCTCCATGGATTTCTGTTGACAGACGCACTAAAGATTATCGGTCTGTAATGAGTGTTTCCAATGCTTTCACTATATATTTCCCATTAATTATTGTCATTTCACAGGGAGGATCAAGGAGATACCAAAGCTCTGGATAGAACCAGTTTGCATGTATACATAACTCCATTATCACATGCCCCGATCATAACATACTTCCGCCTATCTGTTCTCCATCTGGATTTAGCAAATCGGGTCCTGGTATGGAAAATATTTGGTTAATACACAAGCATATGCTTCAGTGCAGACTATCGGCATCAATACACATGACAATTTGTCAGATGTAAAGTAAAGGTAAACATCTAGGTAAAAATTTAGGAATAATAGAATAACTGACACTTTCTATAAATTATCAACAATACCATGAAGAGATTGTTGTAAAAAGACATCGCATTATGGAGCAGGGTAATCATAGGCAAGCCAGTCCCGATATGTCACATTATGTGATGTCACTACTGTAATATATCATTATATGTGAGGAGCGGTGATGTCACTGCTGTAATATATCATTATATGTGAGGAGTGGTGATGTCACTGCTGTAATATATCATTATATGTGAGGAGCGGTGATGTCACTGCTGTAATATATCATTATATGTGGGGAGCGGTGATGTCACTGCTGTAATATATCATTATATGTGAGGAGCGGTGATGTCACTGCTGTAATATATCATTATATGTGAGGAGCGGTGATGTCACTGCTGTAATATATCATTATATGTGAGGAGCGGTGATGTCACTGCTGTAATATATCATTATATGTGAGGAGCGGTGATGTCACTGCTGTAATATATCAGTATATGTGAGGAGCGGTGATGTCACTGCTGTAATATATCATTATATGTGAGGAGCGGTGATGTCACTGCTGTAATATATCATTATATGTGAGGAGCGGTGATGTCACTGCTGTAATATATCATTATATGTGAGGAGCGGTGATGTCACTGCTGTAATATATCATTATATGTGAGGAGCGGTGATGTCACTGATATAATATATCATTATATGTGGGGAGCGGTGATGTCACTGCTGTAATATATCATTATATGTGAGGAGCGGGGATGTCACTGCTGTAATATATCATTATATGTGAGGAGCGGTGATGTCACTGCTGTAATATATCATTATATGCGAGGAGCGGTGATGTCACTGCTGTAATATATCATTATATGTGGTGAGCGGTGATGTCACTGCTGTAATATATCATTATATGTGGGGAGCGGTGATGTCACTGCTATAATATATCATATGTGAGGAGCCGTGATGTCACTGCTGTAATATATCATTATATGTGGGGAGCGGTGATGTCACTACTGTAATATATCATTATATGTGAGGAGCGGTGATGTCACTGCTGTAATATATCATTATATGTGAGGAGCGATGATGTCACTGCTGTAATATATCATTATATGTGGGGAGCGGTGATGTCACTGCTGTAATATATCATTATATGTGAGGAGCGGTGATGTCACTGCTGTAATATATCATTATATGTGAGGAGCGGTGATGTCACTGCTGTAATATATCATTATATGTGAGGAGCGGTGATGTCACTGCTGTAATATATCATTATATGTGAGGAGCGGTGATGTCACTGCTGTAATATATCATTATATGTGAGGAGCGGTGATGTCACTGCTGTAATATATCATTATATGTGGGGAGCGGTGATGTCACTGCTGTAATATATCATTATATGTGAGGAGCGGTGATGTCACTGCTGTAATATATCATTATATGTGAGGAGCGGTGATGTCACTGCTGTAATATATCATTATATGTGAGGAGCGGTGATGTCACTGCTGTAATATATCATTATATGTGAGGAGCGGTGATGTCACTGCTGTAATATATCATTATATGTGAGGAGCGGTGATGTCACTGCTGTAATATATCATTATATGTGAGGAGAGGTAATGTCACTGCTGTAATATATCATTATATGTGAGGAGCGGTGATGTCACTACTGTAATATATCATTATATGTGGGGAGCGGTGATGTCACTGCTGTAATATATCATTATATGTGGGGAGCGGTGATGTCACTGCTGTAATATAGCATTATATGTGAGGAGCGGTGATGTCACTACTGTAATATATCATTATATGTGAGGAGCGGTGATGTCACTGCTGTAATATATCATTATATGTGAGGAGCGGTGATGTCACTGCTGTAATATATCATTATATGTGAGGAGCGGTGATGTCACTGCTGTAATATATCATTATATGTGGGGAGCGGTGATGTCACTGCTATAATATATCATATGTGAGGAGCCGTGATGTCACTGCTGTAATATATCATTATATGTGGGGAGCGGTGATGTCACTACTGTAATATATCATTATATGTGAGGAGCGGTGATGTCACTGCTGTAATATATCATTATATGTGAGGAGCGATGATGTCACTGCTGTAATATATCATTATATGTGGGGAGCGGTGATGTCACTGCTGTAATATATCATTATATGTGAGGAGCGGTGATGTCACTGCTGTAATATATCATTATATGTGAGGAGCGATGATGTCACTGCTGTAATATATCATTATATGTGGGGAGCGGTGATGTCACTGCTGTAATATATCATTATATGTGAGGAGCGGTGATGTCACTGCTGTAATATATCATTATATGTGAGGAGCGGTGATGTCACTGCTGTAATATATCATTATATGTGAGGAGCGGTGATGTCACTGCTGTAATATATCATTATATGTGAGGAGCGGTGATGTCACTGCTGTAATATATCATTATATGTGAGGAGCGGTGATGTCACTGCTGTAATATATCATTATATGTGGGGAGCGGTGATGTCACTGCTGTAATATATCATTATATGTGAGGAGCGGTGATGTCACTGCTGTAATATATCATTATATGTGAGGAGCGGTGATGTCACTGCTGTAATATATCATTATATGTGAGGAGCGGTGATGTCACTGCTGTAATATATCATTATATGTGAGGAGCGGTGATGTCACTGCTGTAATATATCATTATATGTGAGGAGCGGTGATGTCACTGCTGTAATATATCATTATATGTGAGGAGCGGTGATGTCACTGCTGTAATATATCATTATATGTGAGGAGAGGTAATGTCACTGCTGTAATATATCATTATATGTGAGGAGCGGTGATGTCACTACTGTAATATATCATTATATGTGGGGAGCGGTGATGTCACTGCTGTAATATATCATTATATGTGGGGAGCGGTGATGTCACTGCTGTAATATAGCATTATATGTGAGGAGCGGTGATGTCACTACTGTAATATATCATTATATGTGAGGAGCGGTGATGTCACTGCTGTAATATATCATTATATGTGGGGAGCGGTGATGTCACTGCTGTAATATATCGTTATATGTGAGGAGCGGTGATGTCACTGCTGTAATATATCATTATATGTGGGGTGCGGTGATGTCACTGCTGTAATATATCATTATATGTGAGGAGCGGTGATGTCACTGCTGTAATATAGCATTATATGTGAGGAGCGGTGATGTCACTACTGTAATATATCATTATATGTGAGGAGCGGTGATGTCACTGCTGTAATATATCATTATATGTGAGGAGCGATGATGTCACTGCTGTAATATAGCATTATATGTGAGGAGCGGTGATGTCACTGCTGTAATATATCATTATATGTGAGGAGCGGTGATGTCACTGCTGTAATATATCATTATATGTGAGGAGCGGTGATGTCACTGCTGTAATATAGCATTATATGTGAGGAGCGGTGATGTCACTGCTGTAATATATCATTATATGTGAGGAGCGGTGATGTCACTGCTATAATATATCATATGTGAGGAGCGGTGATGTCACTGCTGTAATATATCATTATATGTGGGGAGCGGTGATGTCACTGCTGTAATATATCATTATATGTGAGGAGCGGTGATGTCACTGCTGTAATATATCATTATATGTGAGGAGCGGTGATGTCACTGCTGTAATATATCATTATATGTGAGGAGCGGTGATTTCACTGTTGTAATATATCACTATATGTGAGGAGCGGTGATGTCACTGCTGTAATATATCATTATATGTGAGGAGCGGTGATGTCACTGCTGTAATATATCATTATATGTGAGGAGTGGTGATGTCACTGCTGTAATATAGCATTATATGTGGGGAGCGGTGATGTCACTGCTGTAATATATCATTATATGTGAGGAGCGGTGATGTCACTGCTGTAATATAGCATTATATGTGAGGAGCGGTGATGTCACTGCTGTAATATATCATTATATGTGAGGAGCGGTGATGTCACTGCTGTAATATATCATTATATGTGAGGAGCGGTGATGTCACTGCGGTAATGTATCATTATATGTGGGGAGCGGTGAGTTCACTACTGTAATATATCATTATATGTGAGGAGCGGTGATGTCACTGCTGTAATATAGCATTATATGTGGGGAGCGGTGATGTCACTGCTGTAATATATCATTATATGTGAGGAGCAGTGATGTCACTGCTGTAATATATCATTATATGTGAGGAGCGGTGATGTCACTGCTGTAATATATCATTATATGTGAGGAGCGGTGATGTCACTGCTGTAATATATCATTATATGTGAGGAGCGGTGATGTCACTGCTGTAATATATCATTATATGTGAGGAGCGGTGATGTCACTGCTGTAATATATCATATGTGAGGAGCGGTGATGTCACTACTGTAATATATCATTATATGTGAGGAGCGGTGATGTCACTGCTGTAATATATCATTATATGTGAGGAGCGGTGATGTCACTGCTGTAATATATCATTATATGTGAGGAGCGGTGATGTCACTGCTGTAATATATCATTATATGTGGGGAGCGGTGATGTCACTGCTGTAATATATCATTATATGTGAGGAGCGGTGATGTCACTGCTGTAATATATCATTATATGTGAGGAGCGGTGATGTCACTGCTGTAATATATCATTATATGTGAGGAGCGGTGATGTCACTGCTGTAATAAATAATATGTTATACTTGCTATGTAATGGATTTATAAAGGACACTTGGACATTGTTCTGAGTTAATATATTTTTAATCACCATTTTCATCCACGTGACATTTCCTTGCATTTTTCCTGCTATTATACAACCTCCACTTCCATCAGTCTATGGTGTTTCGGCAAGAGGGGGCACATGTATGTATAGTACAGACACAGGTATAGTATCTTTCTAGTTTAGTACACAGGGAATGCACAGCTGTAACATTACATACAATACTCGGCATCTACACAATAACTGGACAGTACCAGCAATACCAATGAGTAATACCGAGAATATCCTCGGTCTCCTACATAGGAGTGTGCGCTCCACAAGCTCAGGCCATGATTTACAGCATAGCTCTCCACCTTTCACAAGGTAATGTCTTGTTACACCAGCCATAAAATCACTGTCCGCATTCCTCAAGCCTGTCCGTGTTATTTATGGCAAGTCCTCATAGGCTTGGCTTCCACCTTCCCCTGAAAAACACTGGGAGGTATGTCTACAACATAGAAGACCTGCAGAACCTCCTATTTTAAATTTGGGTTTATTTTGTAGCCCTAGTGCAGTGCTAGTGATCAAAAACGATTCCGGTTCTACAAGTCTCACTGGTCGCTCAAAGAAAAGGGAACAGGGTCAATAATACCCCTATTACAGCTAACATGGGGGTTGGTGGCAAATTTGTCTTGTCACGCAAGAGTACACAAAAGTTGGTGACAACAATTGGAACTACTGAGCCTGATGAAGAGATCGGAGTAGTCTCGAAAACGGCTATTTGTTACCATTAGTGATGAGCAAGCGTGCTCGGATAAGGTGTTATCTAAGCATGCTCGAGTGCTAATAAAGTTTATTTGGCGTGCTCAAATAATACGTTCAAGTTGGGATAGCTGCATGTTTTGCAGCTGTTTGACAGCCACAACGCCTGCAGGGATTGCCTAAGAAACAGGCGAGACATGCAGCCACGACAACTCCAACATAGCATTGGAGCACACCGAAGATAAACTTGAGCATGCTGAGATAACACCTTATCCGAGCACGTGTGCTTACTATTAGTTACCATCTTTTCAGTTAGCCATTAAACGATATCAACCACTGAGGACTCTCAATTCTAAATATTTTGTATCCCTTGGAACTGCGATGACTGTTTTTGATTGTCACCCAGCATTCTCAGATGCTGATGACTTAAGGTCCATTCAGACAAGCAAATAATCGATGAAGGAGCTTTCGTATGAACGCAATCTTCCGATAACGACTACATAGAGAGTTACATAATAATTTTGGCTTCATCAAAACACGATTACAGGAAGATTCGAGACATGTTTTGAGAAGATTTTGAGATTCAAGAAACAATTATGATTGGGAACATTCACAAGTCAAATAAGCAACGGTGCCGAAGAGGTGATTAAAAAGTTCTGAGTAGCCATTTTATATTATCAGTATATATTAAAGATGGAAAATGAATAACAAATGACACAATTTGCATCAGATCTTCCTCTAATCTTATGACTGTTCAGATTATTCATGGGGTCGGCCTTGAGATCCTTTACTTACGCTGTTGGAAAGAAAAATGGATTGGGACGCTGCAGCATTGCTCAAGGACACCTCAACACTAAAAATAAAGGGCAACAAAAATGCATCAACATGGATCATGATAAATGAAAAGTAGAGCAACTCTCTTCTGATTTGCTGAAATTGGTCACATGACTGCACAATGGCACATAAGATATATATATTTTTTAAATAGCGTTCATAACCCTGATCCTGTGATACCCAGCAGATTTTCAGCACACCCATCCAGAGTGGAAAATCCGCTACATAGTCTTCTCCTCTGAGTCAGGTAGTGTTTCCTAAAAGTTACATGACCTTAGATGGAAAAAGGTGACAATTTGGGAGATTTTTGTCCCAAAACTATATATGAGGGAGGTATCAGATCAATATAACACATATTTCATCTCATACCAGTGGCATGAAAACTTTTTGAAATGGGGCAAAACATTTTCAGCCACTTTTACAGGCCCTACACCCATCTCTTCTCATCACACATGTTTTAATTATCAGGAGCCACAAAGGCTTAAACAGTGTAAATTCGGTCAACAAATACACAATAAAAATATTACATAGTGTTTATCGAGACTTCATAAAAAAAAAATGTCACAGACCGAAAAACCAAAAAAATTGCACTTCTTTATAGTTAATATTAATAACTCCAGTATCTGCCAGGAGCAATCTTTAGAAGCCATTAATTGCAGATCATACAGTGAAAATTGGCAGCCTCCAGACGTATCAATTAAAAAGATGCTTGTGATCTCTACCATAGAGGAAAAGTCGTGAAGATAGAACGCTAATTTGCCCCCTTGGGTAAAGATAACTGAGGTCTAGACGAGATCCATTGTTACTGGACATGATTTGTTGACCAACTGACAAACATTGTTTTAAAGCACAATACATATAACTTTTGCACAAGAGATTTATCCATAATCTCAATCTTGCCATTTAACAATGTATATAGCGTTTTACCACCACCATTTGTTCTTTCCCAGCTGCGTGAGATCGATAACCAGCAATTTGTATTAGGTTTATGCACGGGTAATCCGTTTTGCGGAGCACTGCCTAGGCTATGCAGGACCACGGCAACCGGCTCAATTATTGAGGGACGTTCAACGATCTTTGTTTACCAAGAATGAGAGACGCTCTTCTGGATCATTAGGCAAATAGCTGGTATTGACGTGTTTAACTGCGGATTACTGCTCAGGAGTCACTGACACACTTTTGAAGTGTCTTGTAGTATCAGAGACAAAACAAAATTAAATGTGGCCACGACATCACCATCTATGTTGTTCACAGATAGTTAAGTAAAAACGGGCACTCGCCCTCATCTGCTTTTGACACTGACACGAAAACCTCTTGTCGATTCTTAATATGTGCGAGTAGAAAGCCATTTATCAGTGCTCTAGTCTATCAAGGTCTCCTGACGATTAGATTCTGCATTTTGTTGGGTCTGATCTTGAGTCACTTCTGGAAGTAAGGTTATGGTGGACAAAGAAGCTACAGGGTAGTCCTTACTAACAGTTTGAGGAAAGCTGGCTTTCCGATACAAGGGCACAGACGTTTCCTGATCAGGGCTTCTTTGTTTGCCCTTGCTAGTGGGTAGGTAAGAGGCAACCATGCTTGCTATCTGCCAAAGCAAAGCTGTAAGCGATTTCCGAAACTCTTTCCTCATAAGACAGTAGATAACTGGATTAAGGCAACTGTTACTGTGTGCAAGGCATAGGGTGATTGGGAAGACATAGGTATGGAAGTAGTAATATGCATCACTCCACTGTACCACTTCATACTTCATGAGGATCCCCCAGAAGATGCCAGCGTGGTTGGGAAACCAGCAAACAAAGAAGACGATTATCACCAGTTGGACGGAATTGGTTATCCTGCTTTGCCGGTGTTGGTTGTTGGAATTGACTTTGTGTTGCCTCAGAAAATTCAAGAGCATGATGTAAGAAGAAGATATCACCACCAGTGGAATGACGAAGCCGATGATAACCCGCTGAAGATGGTAGGTGGCCAGCCACTTTTTTCCAGGAAATTTGAGAAGACAAAGCTCATCTCCTAGAACTTTGTTGGTACTGGAAAAAATTAGAGTTGGGATCGTGGCCAACAAAGCTAGAACCCAAAGAGCAAAGCTTATCCATTTTGCAATATAGGTGGACACTCGACACCTTAGACTCAGTGCCGAGGCTACCGACCAATATCTGGTCACAGCCATAGCAGTCAGTAAAAAAACATTGTTGTAAACATTAAGGACTGTCATAGTCAGGATGATTTTACACATGGTATGTCCAAATGGCCAGCTGAAATCCAAGATGGCATCCACAGCCCAAAAAGGCAGAGTAAAAGCTAATTGAAAATCACTCAAGGCCAGGCAAAAGACAAAGATGTCGATGGCAGTGAGACCAGTGACTTTCTTCGCCCTGATTAGATACATCACAAAGAAGTTGCCCAGCAATCCCACCACACAGACCAAAAAGTAGATAGTAGAGATGAGAATTCGGAAACTCACCAGCCCATAGGTGGGTATGGTGGCATCATCGTCTATGCTCAGACCTGCTGTCTCCTCAGAGGTGTTCACGGCCAAGGACAAAGTCAAATTGAAATCCATGACATCCAGCTTTGGCAACTTTTGTAGTAGAAATAGTGATTGGAGCATGTTAGGAAATCCACATTGTGCCCAGAGTCACTGATATGATCGCTTGAAGGTTCAACAACTCTCTTCAAGTCTTCAACATGCCACCACCAATACGATACGTGGTTGCTCCCTAGTTCCTCATCTGCTCAGTGGTTACCATCGTGTTTCTTCTGTGCTTTCGGTCTGCCTCACCCTATTGCAGGAATCGCACACAAGTGGACTGTGACAGAGCACATGCAGTGTGACAGTCCCAGCTATTGCTCCTGACTTGTCTATCAGTGCTGGGGGCTGTTCTCTACAAGAGGCTGGGCTAAAACCCAAAGCTACATTTGCTTTGAAATTTATGGAAGACTTGCACCACTCTTTAGTGTAGAACTGTAGGTAAATCGAGCTGTGCAATGTTCTGCAGATCTGTAGAGGTCAGTCGTGTAATATCTGCCAGGAAGTGGAGGAGCAATATTCTGTAGGAAGGGTTAAACATGCTCTGTGCCCGGCTCCATACATTAGGGGTAATTGCTCCGGTCTGGTATGATGGTTCAGTGCTGATTCTCTATAATCAGGGCTCCTGGTTACCGAGTCGGGCCAGTGACAATGACTCCCACCCTGTCTATATATATGTCCGCCCCCCCCCCCCTACAGAATATAGGTGTCATCAATGTTGTTCATTTACTATTTACTTCACATAACGATGAGCAATTGGGATTTGCTGGGATCAGACTGTTGTTTTTCACCAACACATAACTTTTCTGACCTATTGATATTAACTCTTTACGTCTTATTCTTGCTCTCCCCCTATGTGCTGGCTGGCATGTGCCGTGCACCTTATATACTGGTACGTGAGGAGCATTGCAGTGCATACATTGAGGCAGCGTTACCCCTATATAAGGACCATTCCTTCCGGAAGTCATGATAATGGCAGTGTGTGGAGCTAAGGGGCTTTTACCCCCTCCCGAAAGAACATCTTGGGAAGTAGAGATTATATTAACTTTTTCAGAAGCAAGCTACTTTTCTGTAAATATGTACGATGAGAACCTGGCCTCAACTTCTATTTCTAAGGTATCCAACCTAGACAATCCCCTGCGATCCAGGGTTCTCTAACGCATCGGCCGAACGCTCTTTTGGTCAGCTATTCCTTTGACTCCAACAAACAGAAGCATGCTTGATTAATCTTAGGGTGCATGTGCTTTATATGGGGAGAGGTTAGAAAGCTGCTATCAGACAGCGCTTATCCTGCAGTAATGTCTGGCATTGTAAACTTACTCTCAGTGGTGTAACTAGAGTCTGATTGGCCTCGGTGCAAAATTTGGACCCGGGCCCCCCACCCACCCCTTTCTCGCATGTTGGTCAGATATATGGGCCCTTGTAGCATTCTAAATCCTATAAAGACAAACTGTTTGTGTTCATCTGCCCCCTCCATTATGTAGTAATATCCCGCATCATCGGCCACTTCCAGGTATATATGTCTCCCATCCTGGGTTCCTTCTTGGTATATATGACACCCATCCTGGTTCCATCCTGGTGTATTCATCCCCAATCCTTTGCCCATCATCCTGGTATATATATCCCAAATCCTGGGCCCATCCTGGTATATATATTCTCAATCCTGGGCCCATCCTGGTATATATATCCCCAATCCTGGGCCCATCCTGGTATATATATCCCCAATCCTGGGCCCATCCTGGTATATATATCCCCAATCCTGGGCCCATCCTGGTATATATATCCCCAATCCTGGGCCCATCCTGGTATATATATCCCCAATCCTGGACCCATCCTGGTATATATATCCCCAATCCTGCGCTCATCCAGGTATATATATCCCCAATCCTGGGCCCATCCTGGTATATATATCCCCAATCCTGGGCCCATCCTGGTATATATATCCCCAATCCTGGGCCCATCCTGGTATATATATCCCCAATCCTGGGCCCATCCTGGTATATATATCCCCAATCCTGGGCCCATCCTGGTATATATATCCCCAATCCTGGACCCATCCTGGTATATATATCCCCAATCCTGCGCTCATCCAGGTATATATATCCCCAATCCTGGGCCCATCCTGGTATATATATCCCCAATCCTGGGCCCATCCTGGTATATATATCCCCAATCCTGGGCCCATCCTGGTATATATATCCCCAATCCTAGGCTTATCATGGTATATACATCTCTGGCAAAAATTAAGAGACCACTGCAAAATTTTCAGTTTCTCTGATTTTTCTCTTTATATGTATATTTTTGAGTAAAATGTAAATTGTTCTTTTAGTCTATAAACTTCTGACAACATGTCTCCGAATTTCCAAGCAATAAATTTTGTATTTTTTTTCTGAAAAGGAGAAATGGTCAAAATAAAAAAACAAAAACAAAACCTAGTGCTTTCAGACCTCAAAATAATGCAAAGCAAACAAGTTCATAATCATTTAGAAACAACAATACTAATGTTTTAACTCAGGAAGAGTTCAGAAATCAGTATTTTGTGGAATAACCATGATTTTTAATCCCAGCTTTCATGCGTCTTGGCATGCTTTTCACCAGTCTTTCACACTGCTTCTGGTGCAAAAATGTAAGCAGTTCTTCTTTATTTGATGGCTTGTGACTATCCATCATCCTCTTGATTACATTCCAGAGGTTTTCAATAGGGTTCAGGTCTGGAGATTGGGCTGCCCATGACAGGGATTTGATGTGGTGGTCTCTAAATTTTTGCCACAGCTGTATATCCTCAATCATGGGCACATCCTGGTATATATTGTATATCCCCAATCCTAGTATATATATATCTCCGATCCTGAGCTCATCCTAGTATCTATATCACCAATCATGGGTCCATCACGGTATATATAACCCCAATCCTGGTATATACAACCCCTGGCAAAAATAATGGAATCACCAGCCTTGGTGGATGTTCATTCAGTTGTTTAATTTTGTAGAAAAAAAGCAGATCACAAACATGGCACAAAACTAAAGTCGTTTCAAATGGCAACTTTCTGGCTTTAAGAAACACTAAACAAAATCAAGAACAAAAAATGTGGTAGTCAGTAATGGTTACTTTTTTTTAACCAAGCATAGGGAAAAAATTATGGAATCACTCAATTCTGAGGAAAAAATTATGGAATCACCCTGTAAATTTTCATACCCAAAAATAACCCACCTGCATCAAATTAGAACTGCTCGTTAGTCTGCATCTAAAAAGGAGTGATCACACCTTGGAGAGCTGTTGCACCAAGTGGACTGACATGAATCATGGCTCCAACAGGAGATATGTCAATTGAAACAAAGGAGAGGATTATCAAACTCTTAAAAGAGGGTAAATCATCATGCAATTTTGCAAAAGATGTTGGTTGTTCACAGTCAGCTGTGTCTAAAATCTGGACCAAATACAAACAACATGGGAAGGTTGTTAAAGGCAAACATACTGGTAGACCAAGAAAAACATCAAAGTGTCAAGATCGGAAACTTAAAGCAATATGTCTCCAAAACAGGAAATGCACAACAAAACAAATGAGGAATGAATGGGTGGAAACTGGAGTCAACGTCTGTGACCGAACTGTAAGAAACCGCCTAAAGGAAATGGGATTTACATACAGAAAAGCTAAACAAAAGCCATCATTAACACCTAAACAGAAAAAAACAAGGTTACAATGGGCTAAGGAAAAGCAATTGTGGACTGTGGATGACTGGATGAAAGTCATATTCAGTGATGAATCGTGAATCTGCATTGGGCAAGGTGATGATGCTGGAACTTTTGTTTGCTGCCGTTCCAATGAGATGTATAAAGATGACTGCCTGAAGAGAACATGCAAATTTCCACAGTCATTGATGATATGGGGCTGCATGTCAGGTAAAGGCACTGGGGAGATGGCTGTTATTACATCTTCAATAAATGCACAAGTTTATGTTGATATTTTGGACACTTTTCTTATCCCATCAATTGAAAAGATGTTTGGAGATGATGAAATCATTTTTCAAGATGATAATGCATCCTGCCATAGAGCAAAAACTGTGAAAACATTCCTTGAAAAAAGACACATAAGGTTAATGTCATGGCCTACAAATAGTCTGGATCTCAATCCATTTGAAAATCTATGGTGGAAGTTGAAGAAAATGGTCCATGACAACGCTCCAACCTACAAAGCTGATCTGGCAACAGCAATCAGAGAAAGTTGGAGCCAGATTGATGAAGAGTACTGTTTGACACTCATTAAGTCCATGCTTCAGAGACTGCAAGCTGTAACAAAACCAGAGGTGGTGCAGCAAAATACTAGTGATGTGTTGGAGTGTTTTTTTTGTTTGTTTATCATGATTCCATATTTTTTTCCTTAGAATTGAGTGATTCCATATTTTTTCCCTATGCTTGGTTAAAAAAGTAACCATTACTGGCTGCTACATTTTTTGTTCTTGCTTTCTTTTGGTGTTTCTTGAAGCCAGAAAGTTGCCATTTGAGATTACTTTAGTTTTGTGCCATGTCTGTGATCTGCTTTTTCTACAAAATTAAACAACTGAATGAACATCCTCCAAGGCCGGTGATTCCATAATTTTTGCCAGAGGTTGTATATCCCCAATCCTGGGCCTATCCTGGTATATATATCTCCAATCCTGGGCCCATCCTGGTATATATATCCCCAATCCTGGTATATATATCCCCAATCCTGGACCCCATCCTAGCATATATATCTCCAATCCTGGGCCCATCCTAAAATATATATCGCCAATCATGGGTCCATCCCGGTATATATAACCCCAATCCTGTGCCCATCATGGTTTACATATACCCAATCCTGGGCCCATCCTGGTATATATATATCCCCAATCCTGGGCCCTTCCTGGTATATGTATCCTCAATCCTGGGCCCATCCTGGTATATGTATCCTCAACACTGGGTCCATCCTGGTATATGTATCCTCAATACTGGGTCCATCCTGGTATATATATCCCAATCCTGGGCCCATCCTGGTATATGTGTCCCCAAACCTGAACCCATCCTGGTATATAAATCCCAAATCCTGGGCCCCATCCTAGTATATATATCCCCAATCCTGGGCCCAGCCTGGTATATATGTCCCCAATCCTGGTATATATATACCCAATCCTGGGTCCATCGTGGTATATACATTTCCAATCCTGGGGCCATCCTGGTATATACAAGGTGGGCCATGTATATGGATAAACCTAAATAAAATGGGTATGGTAGATGCTATCAACTTCCTGTTTGTGGCACATTAGTATATGGGAGGGGGAAAATGTTTCAAGATGGGTGGTGTTATGACCCCAATGGCGAGGGTCTCAGAGGAACGAGGAAGTCTGCAGAATACAAAAATCCAGCTCATAGGGCAGTGGTAACTGGGTTGACCATATATCTACTCCTAACGCCAACACTAGAAGTAGCCGGGGATCATTCCTACGTTGATTCTGGATGACACGCGCCAGCCGGAGAATCTAGCTACCCCTAGTAGAGGAAAACAAAGACCTTTCTTGCCTCCAGAGAAAGGGACCCCAAAGCTGGATAGAAGCCCCCCACAAATAATGACGGTGAGGTAAGAGGAAATGACAAACACAGAAATGAACCAGGTTTAGCACAGAGAGGCCCGCTTACTGATAGCAGAATAAAGAAAGGTAACTTATATGGTCAACAAAAACCCTATCAAAATCCACACTGGAAATTCAAGAACCCCCGAACCGTCTAACGGTCCGGGGGGAGAACACCAGCCCCCTAGAGCTTCCAGCAAAGGTCAGGATATAGATTTGGAACAAGCTGGACAAAAATACAAAACCAAAACAAATAGCAAAAAGCAAAAGGCAGACTTAGCTGATATAACTGGAACCAGGATCAGTAGACAAGAGCACAGCAGACTAGCTCTGATAACTACGTTGCCAGGCATTGAACTGAAGGTCCAGGGAGCTTATATAGCAACACCCCTAACTAACGACCCAGGTGCGGATAAAAGGAATGACAGAAAAACCAGAGTCAAAAAACTAGTAACCACTAGAGGGAGCAAAAAGCAAATTCACAACAGTACCCCCCCCTTAGTGAGGGGTCACCGAACCCTCACCACGACCACCAGGGCGATCAGGATGAGCGGCATGAAAGGCACGAACTAAATCGGCCGCATGAACATCAGAGGCGACCACCCAGGAATTATCCTCCTGACCATAGCCCTTCCACTTGACCAGGTACTGAAGCCTCCGCCTGGAGAGGCGAGAATCCAAGATCTTCTCCACCACGTACTCCAACTCGCCCTCAACCAACACCGGAGCAGGAGGCTCAGCAGAAGGAACTACAGGCACAATGTACCGCCGCAACAAGGACCTATGAAATACATTGTGAATAGCAAACGACACAGGAAGATCCAGACGAAAAGATACAGGATTAAGGATTTCCAATATCTTGTAAGGCCCAATAAAACGAGGTTTAAATTTGGGAGAGGAGACCTTCATAGGAACAAAGCGGGAAGAAAGCCACACCAAATCCCCAACGCGTAGTCGGGGACCCACACCGCGGCGGCGGTTGGCAAAGCGCTGAGCCTTCTCCTGTGACAACTTCAAGTTGTCCACCACATGATTCCAGATCTGCTGCAACCTATCCACCACAGAATCCACCCCAGGACAGTCAGAAGGCTCCACATGACCCGAAGAAAAGCGAGGATGGAAACCAGAGTTGCAGAAAAAAGGCGAAACCAAGGTGGCGGAACTAGCCCGATTATTAAGGGCAAACTCAGCCAACGGCAAGAATGTCACCCAATCGTCCTGATCAGCAGAGACAAAACACCTCAAATAAGCCTCCAAAGTCTGATTGGTTCGCTCCGTCTGTCCATTAGTCTGAGGATGGAAAGCAGACGAAAACGACAAATCAATGCCCATCCTACTACAAAAGGATCGCCAGAACCTGGAAACGAACTGGGATCCTCTGTCTGACACAATATTCTCAGGGATGCCGTGCAAACGAACCACATTCTGGAAAAACACAGGAACCAGATCGGAAGAGGAAGGCAGCTTAGGCAAAGGAACCAAATGGACCATCTTGGAGAAACGATCACATATCACCCAGATAACGGACATGCCCTGAGATAGCGGAAGATCAGAAATGAAATCCATGGAGATATGTGTCCAAGGTCTCTTCGGGACAGGCAAGGGCAAGAGCAAACCGCTGGCACGAGAACAGCAAGGCTTAGCTCGAGCACAAGTCCCACAGGACTGCACAAATGACCGCACATCCCTTGACAAGGAAGGCCACCAAAAGGACCTGGCCACCAGATCTCTGGTGCCAAAAATTCCCGGGTGACCTGCCAACACCGAGGAATGAACCTCGGAAATGACTCTGCTGGTCCACTTATCCGGGACAAACAGTCTGTCAGGTGGACAAGACTCAGGCCTATCAGCCTGAAATCTCTGCAACACACGTCGCAGATCCGGAGAAATAGCTGACAAGATAACTCCATCTTTAAGAATACCAACAGGATCAGCGACTCCAGGAGCATCAGGCACAAAGCTCCTAGAAAGAGCATCGGCCTTCACATTCTTTGAACCTGGTAAATACGAGACAACAAAATCAAAGCGGGAGAAAAACAATGACCAGCGGGCCTGTCTCGGATTAAGGCGTTTAGCAGACTCGAGATACATCAGATTTTTGTGATCAGTCAAGACCACCACACGATGCTTAGCACCCTCGAGCCAATGACGCCACTCCTCAAATGCCCATTTCATGGCCAACAACTCCCGATTGCCCACATCATAATTTCGCTCGGCAGGCGAAAACTTCCTAGAGAAAAAGGCACAAGGTTTCATAACAGAGCAACCAGGGCCTCTCTGCGACAAAACGGCCCCTGCCCCAATCTCCGAAGCATCCACCTCAACCTGAAAGGGAAGTGAGACGTCAGGCTGGCACAAAACAGGCGCCGAAGTAAACCGGTGTTTCAACTCCTGGAAAGCCTCCACGGCAGCAGGAGCCCAGTTAGCTACATCGGAGCCCTTCTTGGTCATATCCGTCAAAGGTTTCACAATGCTAGAAAAATTAGCGATAAAACGACGGTAGAAGTTAGCGAAGCCCAAGAACTTCTGAAGACTCTTAACTGACGAGGGCTGAGTCCAATCAAGAATAGCTCGGACCTTGACTGGGTCCATCTCCACAGCAGAAGGGGAAAAAATGAACCCCAAAAAGGGAACCTTCTGTACACCAAAGAGACACTTTGAGCCCTTGACAAACAAAGAATTTTCACGCAAAATTTTAAAGACCAACCTGACCTGCTCCACATGCGAATCCCAATTATCAGAAAAAAACAAAATATCATCCAGATAAACAATCAAAAATTTATCCAGATACTTCCGGAAAATGTCATGCATAAAGGACTGAAAAACTGAAGGCGCATTGGAGAGCCCAAAAGGCATCACCAAGTACTCAAAATGACCTTCGGGCGTATTGAATGCGGTTTTCCATTCATCCCCTTGCTTAATGCGCACAAGGTTGTACGCACCACGAAGGTCTATCTTGGTGAACCACTTGGCACCCTTAATCCGGGCAAACAAGTCAGACAACAGCGGTAAAGGATACTGAAATTTGACAGTGATCTTATTTAAAAGCCGATAATCAATACAAGGTCTCAAAGATCCGTCCTTTTTTGCCACAAAAAAGAATCCCGCACCAAGAGGGGAAGAAGACGGACGGATGTGTCCTTTCTCCAGAGACTCCTTGATATATGAACGCATAGCGGTATGTTCAGGTACCGACAGATTAAACAGTCTTCCCTTAGGAAATTTACTGCCTGGGATCAAATCTATAGCACAGTCACAGTCCCTATGAGGAGGCAGTGCACTGGACTCAGACTCACTGAAGACATCCTGATAATCAGACAAATACTCCGGAACTTCCGAAGGCGTAGAAGAAGCAATAGACACAGGCAGGGAATCCTCATGAATACCACGACAGCCCCAACTTGAGACTGACATAGCCTTCCAGTCCAGGACTGGATTATGGGTCTGTAACCATGGCAGCCCTAAAACAACCAAATCATGCATTTTATGTAAAACCAGGAAACGTATCACCTCGCGGTGTTCAGGAGTCATGCACATGGTAACCTGAGTCCAATACTGCGGTTTATTTGCTGCCAATGGTGTAGCATCAATACCCCTAAGAGGAATAGGATTTTCTAATGGTTCAAGAGTAAATCCACAGCGCTTAGCAAATGAGAGATCCATGAGACTCAGGGCAGCACCTGAATCTACAAACGCCATGACAGGATAAGATGACAGTGAGCAAATCAAAGTTACAGACAGAATAAATTTAGGTTGCAAATTACCAACGGTGACAGGACTAACAACCTTAGCTATACGTTTAGAGCATGCTGAGATAACATGTGTAGAATCACCACAGTAGTAGCACAAGCCATTCCGGCGTCTATGAATTTTCCGCTCATTTCTAGTCAGGATTCTATCACATTGCATTAAATCAGGTGTCTGTTCAGACAACACCATGAGGGAATTTGCGGTTTTTCTATCACATTGCACCGAATTAGGTGTCTGTTCAGACAACACCATGAGGGAATTTGCGGTTTTGCGCTCCCGCAACCGCCGGTCAATTTGAATAGCCAGTGCCATAGTATCATTCAGACCTGTGGGAATGGGAAAACCCACCATAACATTCTTAATGGCTTCAGAAAGGCCATTTCTAAAATTAGCGGCCAGTGCACACTCGTTCCAATGTGTCAGCACGGACCATTTCCGAAATTTTTGGCAATACACTTCAGCCTCGTCCTGCCCCTGAGACATAGACAGCAAGGCCTTTTCTGCCTGAATCTCAAGATTGGGTTCCTCATAAAGTAAACCGAGCGCCAGAAAAAACGCATCAAGATCAGCCAATGCCGGATCTCCTGGCGCCAGCGAAAAAGCCCAATCCTGAGGGTCGCCCCGTAAGAACGAAATAACAATTTTTACTTGCTGAGCAGAATCTCCTGATGAACAGGGTCTCAGGGACAAAAACAATTTACAATTATTCACGAAATTCCTAAACTTAAACCTGTCTCCGGAAAACAGTTCAGGAATCGGTATTTTAGGTTCTGACCTAGGATTTCTGATAACATAGTCTTGTATGCCCTGCACACGAGTAGCCAGCTGGTCCACACTTGTAATCAAGGTCTGGACATTCATGTCTGCAGCAAGCATAGCCACTCTGAGGTAAAGGGGAAGGAGAAAAAAAAAACTCAGAATCTTCTTTCTTATAATCCCTCTTCTGCAATGCATTAAACATTTAATACTGGCCTGGCAAACTGTTATGACCCCAATGGCGAGGGTCTCAGAGGAACGAGGAAGTCTGCAGAATACAAAAATCCAGCTCATAGGGCAGTGGTAACTGGGTTGACCATATATCTACTCCTAACGCCAACACTAGAAGTAGCCGGGGATCATTCCTACGTTGATTCTAGATGACACGCGCCAGCCGGAGAATCTAGCTACCCCTAGTAGAGGAAAACAAAGACCTTTCTTGCCTCCAGAGAAAGGGACCCCAAAGCTGGATAGAAGCCCCCCACAAATAATGACGGTGAGGTAAGAGGAAATGACAAACACAGAAATGAACCAGGTTTAGCACAGAGAGGCCCGCTTACTGATAGCAGAATAAAGAAAGGTAACTTATATGGTCAACAAAAACCCTATCAAAATCCACACTGGAAATTCAAGAACCCCCGAACCGTCTAACGGTCCGGGGGGAGAACACCAGCCCCCTAGAGCTTCCAGCAAAGGTCAGGATATAGATTTGGAACAAGCTGGACAAAAATACAAAACCAAAACAAATAGCAAAAAGCAAAAGGCAGACTTAGCTGATATAACTGGAACCAGGATCAGTAGACAAGAGCACAGCAGACTAGCTCTGATAACTACGTTGCCAGGCATTGAACTGAAGGTCCAGGGAGCTTATATAGCAACACCCCTAACTAACGACCCAGGTGCGGATAAAAGGAATGACAGAAAAACCAGAGTCAAAAAACTAGTAACCACTAGAGGGAGCAAAAAGCAAATTCACAACAGGGTGGTGACCATGGCGGCCATTTTGAAGTCTGCCATTTTGGATCCAACTTTATTTTTCCAATGGGAAGAGCGTCATGTGACACATCAAACTTATTGAGAATTTCACAAGAAAAACAATGGTATGCTTGGTTTTAAAGTAATTTTATTATTTCATGAGTTATTTACAAGTTTCTCTGTTTACAGCCATTGACATGTCGCAGAGGTTAACACGTGAGGAGCGGATAGAAATTGTGTTGATGTCTGGTGAACGCAGTACCCGGGTCATTGCAGCAGATTTCAATGCCAGACACCCTACGCAAGAAAACTGTCACCATTCCAATTATTTAGGTGTATCCATATACGGTAAATCGCCCACCCAAAAAAGTTTGCCTTATCACTGAACATAATGTTCTATGTAAACTGAGGGTCCTGTTCCAAGTTTTGTTTTGCCCATTCTGCAAATTCAGCGCGCCGATCTGACATCAGTCGAACATCTCTTCGGCGGATGTTGGCTACTCACAAATGGCAGCCTTACAAAATCCAGCTGCTGCAGCATCTCAACGAGGATATATATATCCCCAATCCTGGGCCCATCCTGGTATATATATCCCCAATCCTGGGCCCATCCTGGTATATATATCCCTAATCCTGAGCCCATCCTGGTATATATATATGCCCAATCCTGGGCCCATCCTGGTATATATATCCCTAATCCTGAGCCCATCCTGGTATATATATCCCCAATCCTGGGCCCATCCTGGTATATATATCCCAATCCTGGGTCCATCCTGGTATATATCCCCAATCCTGGGCCCATCCTGGTATATACACTCACCGGCCACTTTATTAGGTACACCATGCTAGTAACGGTTTGGACCCCCTTTTGCCTTCAGAACTGCCTCAATTCTTCGTGGCATAGATTCAACAAGGTGCTGGAAGCATTCCTCAGAGATTTTGGTCCATATTGACATGATGGCATCACACAGTTGCCGCAGATTTGTCGGCTGCACATCCCAAAGATGCTCCATACAAGGCAGGATGGATCCATGCTTTCATGTTGTTTACGCCAAATTCTGACCCTACCATCCGAATGTCGCAGCAGAAATCGAGACTCATCAGACCAAGCAACGTTTTTCCAATCTTCTACTGTCCAATTTCGATGAGCTTGTACAAATTGTAGCCTCAGTTTCCTGTTCTTAGCTGAAAGGAGTGGTACCCGGTGTGGTCTTCTGCTGCTGTAGCCCATCTGCCTCAAAGTTCGACGCACTGTGCGTTCAGAGATGCTCTTAGGCCTACCTTGGTTGTAACGGGTGGCGATTTGAGTCACTGTTGCCTTTCTATCAGCTCGAACCAGTCTGCCCATTCTCCTCTGACCTCTGGCATCAACAAGGCATTTCCGCCCACAGAACTGCCGCTCACTGGATTTTTTTTCTTTTTCGGACCATTCTCTGTAAACCCTAGAGATGGTTGTGCGTGAAAATCCCAGTAGATCAGCAGTTTCTGAAATACTCAGACCAGCCCTTCTGGCACCAACAACCATGCCACGTTCAAAGGCACTCAAATCACCTTTCTTCCCCATACTGATGCTCGGTTTGAACTGCAGGAGATTGTCTTGACCATGTCTACATGCCTAAATGCACTGAGTTGCCGCCATGTGATTGGCTGATTAGAAATTAAGTGTTAACAAGAAGTTGGACAGGTGTACCTAATAAAGTGGCCAGTGAGTGTATATCCCAATCCTGGGTCCATCCTGGTATATATCCCCAATCCTGGGCCCATCCTGGTATATATATATACCTAATCCTGGGCCCATCCTGGTTTATATACACAAGGGGCTGCTGATAAGTTTTTGACTTTACCCAGAAAGAAACGAAACAGTATGATCAAACTTTATATTTATTCCACATACTCTCCACTGATGTCAACACACTTCTCACATCAGTATTCCAAGTTCTGTAAGCCTTGCAAAAAGAAGGATTTCGGTTGTGCCTCAAACCAGTCATCTGTAACAGCCATGGCATCAGAAATGAGTGCTTACTCCATCCTAATGATGTCTGTCAGAAGAGAGTTGATAGGTCCCCATACAACATTGAAGGCCACTCCTATAGGTTATGCACATTGTACCAAGCTGTTGGGAGATGTGCTGTCTTGCATAGATGTATCATAAAGCCCCTGCTACAAGACCTAAGGGGATATTCACATGTCAGATTTAGACCTGTGACTTGCCGTATAGCCATATGATGATTATCCCTCTTTATTGGGGCTAATCCGCGCCAGGCTTATCCCTCTGCTTTCATCCATGGGAACACGTCACATTCTTTTAATGCAGATATTTCCAGCTGAATATAGATGAGCGCTAATCGGCCAGATATAGGCAATTGTCACATTCTATGGCCTTTATGTTTGAAGAGGTTTTAAGGCAATTTATGGTTTTGGATAAACTCTTTTCCCCTCCTGCAGTTTACTATACAGTGAGTACAGAAAATATTCAGACCCCTTTAAATTTTTCACTCAGTTTCAATGCAGCCATTTGGTAAATTTTAAAAAAAGTTTTTCACATTAATGTACACTCTGCATCCCATCTTGACTGAAAAAAAACAGAAATGTAGAAATTTTTGCAAATTTAAAGGGAACCTGTCACCCCCAAAATCGAGGGTGAGCTAAGCCCACCAGCATCAGGGGCTTATCTACAGCATTCTGTAATGCTGTAGATAAGCCCCCGATGTAACCTGAAAGATGAGAAAAATAGGTTAGATTATACTCACCTGGGCGGGCGGGCCGTTCCGATGGGCGTCGCGGTCCGGTCCGGGGCCTCCCCTCTTCTTACGATGACTTCCTCTTCTGGTCTTCACTCTGTGGCTCCGATGCAGGTGTACTTTGTCTGCCCTGTTGATGGCAGAGCAAAGTACTGCAGTGCGCAGGCACCGGGAAAGATCAGAGAGGCCCGGCGCCTGCACACTGCAGTACTTTGCTCTGCCCTCAACAGGGCAAATCAGTACGCCTGCGCAGGACCCGCAGCGTGAAGACCAGAAGAGGACGTCATATGATGAAGATGGGAGGCGCCGGACAGGACCGCTCCTGGGTGAGTTATAATCTAACCTCTTTTCCTTATCTTTTAGGATACATCGGGGGCTTATCTACAGCATTCCAGAATGCTGTAGATAAGCCCCTGATGCCGCTGGGCTTAGCTCACCCTCGATTTTGGGGGTGACAGGTTCCCCTTAATAAAAAAGAAAAACTGAAATATCACATGCTCATAAGTATTAAGACCCTTCGCTCAGACACTCATATTTAAGTCACATGCAGTCCATTTCCTTGTGAGCTTCCTTGAGATGGTTCTACTCCTTCATTGGTGTCCAGCTGTGTGTAATTATACTGATAGGACTTGATTTGGAAAGGCACACGTCATGATCCATTCCAGGGTTTAGTCCTGTCTGCTCTCTTTCCGGGCGGATCATGTCAAGGGTTAACTTTGCTCTGCCTCATTCTGGGCTCAGGTTTGCTATTTAGCTCCCAGGCATCCTGCCCTTGGTGTCAGCTATAGTTCTGCCTTTGGCGTTGTAATAATTATAGGGGATATGTTGTGAAATTGGATTTTGGGCTCCCCCGGTGGCCACTGGTGGAATTGAACTGGTGTGCATCATCCTCTCTGTTCACCTGTTTCCATCAGGATGTGGGAGTCGCTATTTAGCCTTGCTCCTCTGTCACTTCCATGCCGGTCAACATTGTAATCAGAAGCCTTTCTGTGCATGTTCCTGCTGCTAGACAACTCCCAGCTAAGTTGGACTTTAGTCCTTGTTTGTTTTTGCATTTTGTTCCAGTTCACAGCTGTAGTTTCGTTTCTGTGTCTGGAAAGCTCTTGTGATCTGAAATTGCCACTCTGATGTTATGAGTTAATACTAGAGTCTTAAAGTAATTTCAGGATGGTGTTTTGATAGGGTTTTCAGCTGACCATGAAAGTGCCCTTTCTGTCTTCCTGCTATCTAGTAAGCGGACCTCAATTTTGCTAAACCTATTTTCATACTACGTTTGTCATTTCATCTAAAATCACCGCCAATATTTGTGGGGGCCTCTGTCTGCCTTTCGGGGAAATTTCTCTAGAGGTGAGCCAGGACTATATTTTCCTCTGCCAGGATTAGTTAGTCCTCCGGCCGGCGCTGGGCGTCTAGGGATAAAACGCAGGCTACGCTACCCGGCTACTGTTAGTTGTGCGGCAGGTTTAGTTCATGGTCAGTTTAGTTTCCATCCTTCCAAGAGCTAGTTCTTATGTTTGCTGGGCTATGTTCTCTTGCCATTGAGAACCATAACAGTTTGACCGGCCGACAAAGGGTTAAATTAATTGACAGAGAAAGGAGAGAAAAGAGAAGTCTGCTGAAGATTTTTTATTTTTTTTTTTCCTTCAGTTCTGAGTGTGCTTGTAATTGAATCTCTTGCAAGTCTGCCTATATTGCAGCCTTTCTCTCTCTCTCTCCTTCTAATCCTGGAATGGCTCTGTGTTCACCTGTTTAAAATGGATATTCAGAGTTTAGCTGCAGGTTTGAATAATCTCACCACGAAAGTTCAAAATTTACAAGATTTTGTTGTTCATGTTCCTATATCTGAACCTAGAATTCCTTTGCCTGAATTTTTCTCGGGGAATAGATCTTGCTTTCAAAATTTTAAAAATAATTGCAAGTTGTTTTTGTCCCTGAAATCTCGCTCTGCTGGAGATCCTGCTCAGCAGGTCAGGATTGTGATTTCCTTGCTCCGGGGCGACCCTCAGGATTGGGCTTTTGCATTGGCTCCAGGGGATCCTGCGTTGCTCAATGTGGATGCGTTTTTTCTGGCCTTGGGGTTGCTTTATGAGGAACCTCAGTTAGAACTTCAGGCGGAAAAGGCCTTGATGTCCCTATCTCAGGGGCAAGACGAAGCTGAAATATACTGCCAGAAATTCCGTAAATGGGCTGTGCTTACTCAGTGGAATGAGTGCGCCCTGGCGGCGAATTTCAGAGAGGGTCTCTCTGATGCCATTAAGGATGTTATGGTGGGGTTCCCTGTGCCTGCGGGTCTGAATGAGTCCATGACAATGGCTATCCAGATCGATAGGCGTCTGCGGGAGCGCAAACCTGTGCACCATTTGGCGGTGTCTACTGAGAAGACGCCAGAGAATATGCAATGTGATAGAATTCTGTCCAGAAGTGAACGGCAGAATTTTAGACGAAAAAATGGGTTGTGCTTCTATTGCGGTGATTCAACTCATGTTATATCAGCATGCTCTAAGCGTACTAAGAAGCTTGATAAGTCTGTTTCAATTGGCACTTTACAGTCTAAGTTTATTCTATCTGTGACCCTGATTTGTTCTTTATCATCTATTACCGCGGATGCCTATGTCGACTCTGGCGCCGCTTTGAGTCTTATGGATTGGTCCTTTGCCAAACGCTGTGGGTATGATTTGGAGCCTCTTGAAACTCCTATACCCCTGAAGGGGATTGACTCCACCCCATTGGCTAGCAATAAACCACAATACTGGACACAAGTAACTATACGGATTAATCCGGATCACCAGGAGATTATTCGCTTTCTTGTGCTGTATAACCTACATGATGTGTTGGTGCTTGGATTGCCATGGCTGCAATCTCATAACCCAGTCCTTGACTGGAAAGCTATGTCTGTGTTAAGCTGGGGATGTAAGGGGACGCATGGGGACGTACCTGTGGTTTCCATTTCATCATCTATTCCCTCTGAGATTCCTGAATTCTTGACTGAATATCGTGACGTTTTTGAAGAACCTAAGCTTGGTTCATTACCTCCGCACCGGGAGTGTGATTGTGCCATAGATTTGATTCCGGGTAGTAAATACCCTAAGGGTCGTTTATTTAATCTGTCTGTGCCTGAACATGCTGCTATGCGAGAATATATAAAGGAGTCCTTGGAAAAGGGACATATTCGTCCTTCGTCATCTCCCTTAGGAGCCGGTTTTTTCTTTGTGGCTAAGAAAGATGGCTCTTTGAGGCCGTGCATTGATTATCGGCTTTTGAATAAAATCACGGTTAAATATCAATATCCGTTGCCACTGCTGACTGATTTGTTTGCTCGCATAAAGGGGGCCAAGTGGTTCTCTAAGATAGATCTCCGTGGGGCGTATAATTTGGTGCGAATTAAGCAGGGGGATGAGTGGAAAACCGCATTTAATACGCCCGAGGGCCACTTTGAGTATTTGGTGATGCCTTTTGGTCTTTCAAATGCCCCTTCAGTCTTTCAGTCCTTTATGCATGACATTTTCCGTGATTATTTGGATAAATTTATGATTGTGTATCTGGATGATATTTTGATTTTTTCGGATGACTGGGACTCTCATGTCCAGCAGGTCAGGAGGGTTTTTCAGGTTTTGCGGTCTAATTCCTTGTGTGTGAAGGGTTCTAAGTGCGTTTTTGGGGTTCAAAAGATTTCCTTTTTGGGATATATTTTTTCCCCCTCTTCCATCGAGATGGATCCTGTCAAGGTTCAGGCTATTTGTGATTGGACGCAACCCTCTTCTCTTAAGAGTCTTCAGAAATTTTTGGGCTTTGCTAACTTTTATCGTCGATTTATTGCTGGTTTTTCTGATGTTGTTAAACCATTGACTGATTTGACTAAGAAGGGTGCTGATGTTGCTGATTGGTCCCCTGCTGCTGTGGAGGCCTTTCGGGAGCTTAAGCGCCGCTTTTCTTCCGCCCCTGTGTTGCGTCAGCCTGATGTTGCTCTTCCTTTTCAGGTTGAGGTCGACGCTTCTGAAATCGGAGCTGGGGCGGTTTTGTCGCAGAGAAGTTCCGATTGCTCCGTGATGAGACCTTGTGCTTTTTTCTCGCGTAAATTTTCGCCCGCCGAGCGGAATTATGATGTTGGGAATCGGGAGCTTTTGGCCATGAAGTGGGCTTTTGAGGAGTGGCGTCATTGGCTTGAGGGGGCTAGACATCAGGTGGTGGTATTGACTGACCACAAAAATCTAATTTATCTTGAGTCCGCCAGACGCCTGAATCCTAGACAGGCGCGCTGGTCGTTGTTTTTCTCTCGGTTTAATTTTGTGGTGTCCTACCTGCCGGGTTCTAAGAATGTTAAGGCGGATGCCCTTTCTAGGAGTTTTGAGCCTGACTCCCCTGGTAATTCTGAACCTACAGGTATCCTTAAGGATGGAGTGATATTGTCTGCCGTTTCTCCAGACCTGCGGCGGGCCTTGCAGGAGTTTCAGGCGGATAGACCTGATCGTTGCCCACCTGGTAGACTGTTTGTTCCTGATGATTGGACCAGTAAAGTCATTTCTGAGGTTCATTCTTCTGCGTTGGCAGGTCATCCTGGAATCTTTGGTACCAGGGATTTGGTGGCAAGGTCCTTCTGGTGGCCTTCCCTGTCTCGAGATGTGCGAGGCTTCGTGCAGTCTTGTGACGTTTGTGCTCGGGCCAAGCCTTGTTGTTCTCGGGCTAGTGGATTGTTGTTGCCCTTGCCTATCCCGAAGAGACCCTGGACGCACATCTCGATGGATTTTATTTCGGATCTTCCTGTTTCTCAGAGGATGTCTGTTATCTGGGTGGTGTGTGATCGTTTCTCTAAGATGGTCCATTTGGTTCCTCTGCCTAAGTTGCCTTCTTCTTCCGAGTTGGTTCCTCTGTTTTTTCAAAATGTGGTCCGTTTGCATGGTATTCCGGAGAATATCGTTTCTGACAGAGGTACCCAATTCGTGTCTAGATTTTGGCGAGCATTCTGTGCTAGGATGGGCATAGATTTGTCTTTCTCGTCTGCTTTCCATCCTCAGACTAATGGCCAGACCGAGCGGACGAATCAGACCTTGGAGACATATTTGAGGTGTTTTGTGTCTGCAGATCAGGATGATTGGGTTGCTTTTTTGCCTTTAGCGGAGTTTGCCCTCAATAATCGGGCCAGCTCTGCCACCTTGGTGTCTCCCTTTTTCTGTAATTCGGGGTTTCATCCTCGATTTTCTTCTGGTCAGGTGGAATCTTCGGATTGTCCTGGAGTGGATGCTGTGGTGGAGAGGTTGCATCAGATTTGGGGGCAGGTAGTGGACAATTTGAAGTTGTCCCAGGAGAAGACTCAGCTTTTTGCCAACCGCCGGCGTCGGGTTGGTCCTCGGCTTTGTGTTGGGGACTTGGTGTGGTTGTCTTCTCGTTTTGTCCCTATGAGGGTTTCTTCTCCCAAGTTTAAGCCTCGGTTCATCGGCCCGTACAAGATATTGGAGATTCTTAACCCTGTGTCCTTCCGTTTGGACCTCCCTGCATCTTTTTCTATTCATAATGTTTTTCATCGGTCATTATTGCGCAGGTATGAGGTACCGGTTGTGCCTTCCGTTGAGCCTCCTGCTCCGGTGTTGGTTGAGGGCGAGTTGGAGTACGTTGTGGAAAAAATCTTGGACTCCCGTGTTTCCAGACGGAAACTCCAGTATCTGGTCAAATGGAAGGGATACGGTCAGGAGGATAATTCTTGGGTGACTGCCTCTGATGTTCATGCCTCCGATTTGGTCCGTGCCTTTCATAGGGCTCATCCTGATCGCCCTGGTGGTTCTGGTGAGGGTTCGGTGCCCCCTCCTTGAGGGGGGGGTACTGTTGTGAAATTGGATTTTGGGCTCCCCCGGTGGCCACTGGTGGAATTGAACTGGTGTGCATCATCCTCTCTGTTCACCTGTTTCCATCAGGATGTGGGAGTCGCTATTTAGCCTTGCTCCTCTGTCACTTCCATGCCGGTCAACATTGTAATCAGAAGCCTTTCTGTGCATGTTCCTGCTGCTAGACAACTCCCAGCTAAGTTGGACTTTAGTCCTTGTTTGTTTTTGCATTTTGTTCCAGTTCACAGCTGTAGTTTCGTTTCTGTGTCTGGAAAGCTCTTGTGATCTGAAATTGCCACTCTGATGTTATGAGTTAATACTAGAGTCTTAAAGTAATTTCAGGATGGTGTTTTGATAGGGTTTTCAGCTGACCATGAAAGTGCCCTTTCTGTCTTCCTGCTATCTAGTAAGCGGACCTCAATTTTGCTAAACCTATTTTCATACTACGTTTGTCATTTCATCTAAAATCACCGCCAATATTTGTGGGGGCCTCTGTCTGCCTTTCGGGGAAATTTCTCTAGAGGTGAGCCAGGACTATATTTTCCTCTGCCAGGATTAGTTAGTCCTCCGGCCGGCGCTGGGCGTCTAGGGATAAAACGCAGGCTATGCTACCCGGCTACTGTTAGTTGTGCGGCAGGTTTAGTTCATGGTCAGTTTAGTTTCCATCCTTCCAAGAGCTAGTTCTTATGTTTGCTGGGCTATGTTCTCTTGCCATTGAGAACCATAACAGGGATAACTCAGGAGACTCTTTGCGTGGAACAAGACAACTACAGGACACAGTTTTAGAAGTGGTAAAGTCTATATTATCACACGGTGATTCAAACAGGTGCAGAGAAAAACTGAAGTCCACAACACTTGGTGCAAATAATAAATGCAGCTTAGCAGTCTATAGGAAACTTCAGAGGAAAATGCAATCAAGCAGAAAGTCTATGAAGCACAGTTATTCTTGAGGATACTTGACACGAATAAATCCTTGTCTTAGTCCAGACACAGATAGATATGCTTATAGCCAGTTCAAATCATATCTTCGCTCAACCAGGGAGGCCTGGTTAATAGTCTCAGGTTATAGCAAAGCAGCAGCAGCTTACATGTCCAGCAAATGCAGATGAAGTAAACACGAGCAGCAGATGAAGGAGGATTACTGGAAACTTGTGTATGCAGCAGGAACTCAGAGCAGAGTAGCAGGATCACCACACAGGTTCACAGGAGCAGGTGTATAGCCAGGGAGAAATCAGAGGTCAGGAGCTGGATGCAAGGCAGAATACTCTAGCACAGACTGAAGGCTGGGGTGGAGTTTTATAGCAGGAAGACACAGTGCACATGAGACCAAAGACGCCATCTTGGAAGAGGGCAGTAATGCACAAAAGGTAAAAAATGTTCAGAGTCCTGACAGGCGTGTGAACCTGACTCTGGTAACTGTTGATTTGTCCTGCTGTGATCCCTAACTTGTCCCGTGTCTGTTTACTCCCTCTGTCTGCCCTTTTCCCATCGTTTCTATGTTTGTCTGCTTGATTCTCTGGTTCCTGACTTGGCTCGTATTCGCACTCGCTTCTGCTTTCTGACTTTGTCTTATCCGCTTCTGACCGCTGCTGAACTTCCTGGCTTGTTTTCTGACCACTCTCTTACCACTTGGTGGCACCTGTGCTGCTGCTCTGTGGTGCTTCTCTGTATACGCAGTCTCCCTTCCCTCTCAAGCTCCCTCTGGTGGACGTTGCATTATACTGCACTGCAGCAGCATGACAGCACACAACTGTCTATATAAGACCTCGCAGCTCACAGTGCATTTCAGACCAAATTAGAATCATGAGGTGAAAGGACCTGGCCAAGGAGCTCAGAGACAGAATTGTGGCAAGGCACAGATCTGGTCAAGGTTACAACAGAATTTCTGCAGTACTCAAGGTTCCTAGAAGCTCAGTGGCTTCCATAATCCTTAAATGGAAGAAGTTTGGGACCACTATAAGTCTTCCTAGACCTGGCCATCCAGCCAAAGTAAGCAATTGTGAGAGAAGAGCCTTGGTGAGAGAGGTAAAGAAAAAACCCAAGATCACGGTGGCTGAGCTCCAGAGATGCAGTAGGGAGATAGGAGAAAGTTCCACAAAGTCAACTATCGCTGCAGCCCTCCACCAGTCGGGCCTTTATGGCAGAGTGGCCTGATGGAAGCCTCTCCTCAGTGCAAGACATATGAAAGCCCGCATAGAGTTTGGTAAAAAACACATGAACGACTCCCAGACGATGGGAAATAAGATTCTCTGGTCTGATGAGATGAAGATAGACCTTTTTGGTGATAATTCTAAGCGGTCTGTGTGGAGAAAACCAGGCACTGCTCATCACCTGCCCAATACAATCCCAACAGTAAACATGGTGGTGGCAGCATCATGCTATGGGGTTGTTTTTCAGCTGCAGGGACAGGACAACTGGTTGTCATTGAAGTAAACATGAATGTGGCCAAGTACAGAGATATCCTGAATGAAAACCTCTTCCAGAGTGCTTTGGACCTCAGACTTGGCTGAAAGTTCACCTTCCAACAAGACAATGACCCTAAGCACACAGGCAAAATAACAAAGCAGTAGCTTCAGAACAACTCTGTGACCCTTCTTGACTGGCGCAGCCAAAGCCCTGACCTTAACCCAATTGAGCATCTCTGGATCGTCCTGAAAATGGCTGTCCACCAACGTTCACCATCCAACCTGACGGAACTGGAGAGGATCTGCAAGGAAGAATGGCAGAGGATCCCCAAATCCAGGTGTGAACAACTTGTTGCATCATTCACAAGAAGACTCATGTCTGTACTAGCTCAAAAGGGTGCTTCTACTCAATACTGAGCAAAGGGTCTGAATACTTATGACCATGTGATATTTCAGTTTTTCTTTTTTAATGAATTTGCAAAAATTACTACTTTTCTGTTTTGTTTCAGTCAAGATGGGGTGCAAGAGTGTACATTAATGAGAAAAAATGAACTTGTTTGAGTTTACCAAATAGCTGCAATGAAACAAAGAGTGAAAAGTTTAAAGGGGTTTGAATACTTTCCGTACCCACTGTATATACATAAAAAAGAAACTATGCTTTAATCACCCTCCCCGGTCCAGCACTGAGTCTCCGTCACTGCTCCCAATGTTTGTTGTTGTCTGCAGCACTGTTGTCCCGTTTATAGCACTGCTGCCCCGTTCATAGCACTGCTGCCAATCAGTGAACTCAAAGCTTGGACAGTGCAGCTGAGTTCAGTAATTGGTGTGATGTCGCCGGCACTGCAGAGAACAACAGACACTGCGAGCAGTGGCGGAGACTCAGCGCTGGACCTGGGGATGGTGCTTTCCTTTACTTTCTACAGACCCAAAACTTTACTTTTCTGTCAGTGGACCTGTGTGACAGCTTTCTGTGGCGAGCAGCCCTCTTTGGCTGTATCATTCGATATTTTATCACTTTTTATTGTATTTTGGGGGTGAGATGCGGTGACTGAAAATCGGCGATTTTGCTGTTTTTAGTCTTGGTTAAGTATGGGAAGATATTTTTTAGTGATGTTTACAATGTCATAATATTGAGGACTATATTGTGTTGAAAAGTGATGATATGTTTGTTATTCTTGTCATTATCCTGTGGGCATTGTTTTTTCCATTTGTTCTAGCCTCTCTTGTAACCTTGATATCACTTTATTACCCTCTGTAGAAAAACTACCTCGACCTTGTATTGTCCAGGACCCATGCCGGGGTGGCTCCGTGTGAGGACTCCATTCCCACCCAGGTGCAGAGCAATGGTGAGCTGACTTCTTCTTTCTTGGCTATTTATATTTTGATAGATCAAACGTTTGTATATGTTGTGATGCAAAATAGGGTCATCACTTATTTCTTTAGTTTTGCATTTAGAAAAGGGGGTGGATTCAAAATTTTATGTTTTATTTTTTAATTTTTCAATATTTTTTTTTTTTTATAATTTTTTATTGTTTTTTTTTTTTTTAAATGCCCCTAGGCAACTTGCTTGTACAACATACTACAACTAGTGTTGAGAGATACCTTCCGATATCGGGAAATATCGGATCGGATTGGATCGGACCGATACCCCAAAAATATCGGGTATCGACGATTCCGATACCGGAAACCAATGCAAGTCAATGGGACACAAATATCGGAATGAAAATAAACCCTTTCTTTCCTTGCACATCCAGTTCGGGAGGGGGGAAGAGTGTGGGCGATGCGTGGGCGGAGACTGTGCGTGTCTGTGTGTGCGGGCAGGGTCTGTACGGGCCTCTCGGGGGTCTGTGCGGGCCTGCCGGGGGTCTGTACGGGCCTCTCGGGGGTATGTGTGGGCCTGCCGGGGGTCTGTACGGGCCTCTCGGGGGTAAGTGCGGGCCTGCCAGGGGTCTGTGTGGGTGTGTGCAGGCATCGTCCGATGGGACTACCAGTCCCATCGGGCTATGCCTGCTACAATGACAGTGATTGACACATTAGCCAATGATGGGACAGTAGTAGTCCCATCATCCGGCTAATGTGTTGAATGTAAAAAAAACAAACAACACATACATACTACATACAACATACTACATACATACAACATACATACTACATACATACTACATACATACTACATACAATACATTCATACATTACATACAATACATACATATAGACATATAGTACATATAACATAGAGTACATACTCACCATCACTTGTCACTTTGTTCCCCGAAGCCAGTGTCATCTGTAATAAAGATTAAATTAACAAACAAACAATATACTCCCTCATCCGCAGAAATCCACGAGTGTCCCACGACGATCTCCCGTGGAGAACGGCAGCATCAGCTGATGCGACCGCTCTCTAGGGGCTCCAGGAATACAATGACGGGAGAAAGGTATCATTCCGTACTGTATTCCTCCGCCACTGTAAAAAAATAGTCCCTAGTCTCACTTTTGGCATTGCTTTGTGAGAAAGTTCCCACGCAGCTTTTGCCATAAAGTGAGACCAGTGAACTAGAGTAACCTTTCAGTGATGCACTGCAGGAGCCATTGTCTCCTGTCAGTGTGTCACTGAGGGTCCTATAGAGCAGTGACATCACCCGATGTCACTGTTCTATAGCTGAGATCGTCGTGGGACACTCGTTATTAATTGGACTACGGCGGACAGGTAGTATACGGTTTATTATTTTACGTTTTTTGCAGGCGCTGAAGTATGGTAACTATGGTAAAATTAAGAATAATAAAATACTTTTTTCTGGCTGTGTCTTTATTTTGCTTTTAACTCTTTCACTACTGTAGGATTAATAATGGATAGGCATCTTATTGACGCCTCTCCATTATTAACCCAGCTTAATGTCACCTTACAATAGCAAGATGACATTAACCCCTTATTACCCCATGTCCCACCGCTACACGGGAGTGGGAAGAGAGGGGCTAAGTGCCGGAATTGGCGCATCTTACAGATGCGCCATTTCTGGGGCGGCTGCGGACTGGTATCTGTAACCGGGGGGGCCAATATCCATGGCCCCTCTCTAGGCTATGAATATCAGCCCGCAGCTGTCTGCGTAGCTTTTCTGGCTATAAAATATAGGGGGACCCCACGTCATTTTTTTGGGGGGTCCCCCTATTTTAATAGCCAGTAAAGGCTACGCAGACAGCTGCAGGCTGATATTCATAGCCTGGGTGGGGCCATGGGTATTACCCCCTTCCCAGGCTACAAATATTGGTCCCCGGCCATCGGCTTTCCCCCTCTGGCACAGAAAATTGTGCGGGAGCCCACGCCGTTTTTTCCCGTATTTTTCTTTATGTTCATTTATCAACATCGGCCTATCTATGGATATATCTATCTGTAGATATATCTATAGACAGGGCCGGACTGGGACTAAAATTCAGCCCTGGCATTTGAAGTTACACAGGCCCACTTGTCACATGGTGACTGTATAATATCTTTGTACACTTGTAGGCAGGGCCGGTTTTAGGCAAAGTGGGGCCCTAGGCAAAGTTTAAAATGGGTCCCCAAATGCTAACATATTGCACATCACACAGAAGCCTTTCTGTTGTATTTACGTGCGCTGAGTTCAGGCCGCTAAACGAGTTTGATCGACAATACTGAAGTTGTTCAACGCTTGTTTCCCGGCCTCTTTCCACCAGCTGAGGAATAATGATGAGACAGAACGATCACTAATAGATCACCATACAGTATCATGTTTTCAGCAGCACATCTACAGTTTACACTGGCAATGTGCTGCTGACAACAAGGCTTTTTGTTCCAGCAAAAACAATCCGAATATGCAGCATTTTACTTGTTTAGTAAAATACACCCCATAGTCCTCCATATATTATAATGTGCTCCATAGTCCTCCATATAGTATAATACACTCCCTATAGTCCTCCATATATTAAAATACACTGCTCAGTCCTCCACATAGTATAATACACTCCTCATAGTCCTCCATATAGCATAATACAATCCTCATAGTCCTCCATATAGCATAATACAATCCTCATAGTGCTCCATATAGTATAATGCACCGCCACAGTCATCCATGTAGTACAATTCACTTCCCATAGTATAATGCACCCCATAGTTCTTCATATAGTATAACGTATTCCCCATAGTCCTCGATACAGTATAATGCAGCCCACATATAGTATAATGCAGCCACCCCAGAGTATAATGCAGCCACCCCAGAGTATAATGCAGCCACCCCAGAGTATAATGCAGCCACCCCACAGAGTATAATGCAGCCACCCCAGAGTATGTAACCCCCATAGAATATAATACAGCCCACCTCCCCATAATATATAATGTAGCCCCCCATAGAATATAATGCAGCCCCCCATAGTATATAACGCAGCCTCCCCCATAGAATATAATATACCCCCACAATAGTATATAACACAGCCACATAGTACATAACATGGCCTCCCCCATAGAATATAATATACTCCCCATAGTATATAGCAAAGCCCGCATATTATATAGCACAAACCGCATAGTATACAGCACAGCCTGCATACTATAGCACAGCTCGCGTAGTAGATAACACAGCCCACACAGCAGTATTCAGCACAGACCACACAGTAGTATACAGCACAGACCACACAGTAGTATACAGCACAGCCCACGTAGAAGTATACAGCACAGTCCACACAGTAGTATACAGCACAGCCCACAGAGTAATATATACAGCACAGCCCACAAAGTAATATATACAGCACAGCCCACAAAGTAATATATACAGCACAGCCCACAGAGAACTATATACAGCACAGCCCACAGAGAACTATATACAGCACAGCCCACAGAGAACAATATAAAGCACAGCCCAGAGTACTATATACAGCACAGCCCACAGAGCAATATATACAGCACAGCCCACAGCGTACTATATACAGCACAGCCCACAGAGCACTATATACAGCACAGCCCACAGAGCACTATATACAGCACAGCCCACAGAGCACTATATACAGCACAGCCCACAGAGTAATATATACAGCACAGCCCACAGAGTACTATATACAGCACAGCCCACAGAGTACTATATACAGCACAGCCCACAGAGAACTATATACAGCACAGCCCACAGAGTAATATATACAGCACAGCCCACAGAGTACTATATACAGCACAGCCCACAGAGTACTATATACAGCACAGCCCACAGAGAACTATATACAGCACAGCCCAGAGTACTATATACAGCACAGCCCAGAGTACTATATACAGCACAGCCCAGAGAGTACTATATACAGCACAGCCCAGAGAGTACTATATACAGCACAGCCCAGAGAGTACTATATACAGCACAGCCCACAGAGAACTATATAAAGCACAGCCCAGAGTACTATATACAGCACAGCCCAGAGTACTATATAAAGCACAGCCCAGAGAGTACTATATACAGCACAGCCCAGAGAGTACTATATACAGCACAGCCCAGAGAGTACTATATACAGCACAGCCCACAGAGTACTATATACAGCACAGCCCACAGAGTACTATATACAGCACAGCCCACAGAGTACTATATACAGCACAGCCCACAGAGTACTATATACAGCACAGCCCACAGAGTACTATATACAGCACAGCCCACAGAGTACTATATACAGCACAGCCCACAGAGAACTATATACAGCACACAGTAGTATACAGCACAGAGCACAGCCCACAGAGAACTATATACAGCCCACAGTAGTATACAGCACAGAGCACAGCCCACAGAGAACTATATACAGCACAGAGCACAGCCCACAGAGAACTATATACAGCCCACAGTAGCATACAGCACAGAGCACAGCCCACAGATAACTATATACAGCCCACAGCAGTATACAGCACAGAGCACAGCCCACAGAGAACTATATACAGCCCACAGTAGTATACAGCACAGAGCACAGCCCACAGAGAGCTATATATAGCACAGAGCACACAGTAGTATACAGCACAGAGCACAGCCCACAGAGAGCTATATACAGCCCACAGCAGTATACAGCACAGAGCACAGCCCACAGAGAACTATATACAGCCCACAGCAGTATACAGCACAGAGCACAGCCCACAGAGAACTATATACAGCCCACAGCAGTATACAGCACAGAGCACAGCCCACAGAGAACTATATATAGCACAAAGCACACAGTAGTATACAGCACAGAGCACAGCCCACAGAGAGCTATATACAGCCCACAGCAGTATACAGCACAGAGCACAGCCCACAGAGAACTATATACAGCCCACAGTAGTATACAGCACAGAGCACAGCCCACAGAGAACTATATACAGCCCACAGTGGTATACAGCACAGAGCACAGCCCACAGAGTACTATATACAGCCCACAGTAGTATACAGCACAGAGCACAGCCCACAGAGAGCTATATACAGCCCACAGCAGTATACAGCACAGAGCACAGCCCACAGAGAACTATATATAGCACAGAGCACACAGTAGTATACAGCACAGAGCACAGCCCACAGAGAGCTATATACAGCCCACAGCAGTATACAGCACAGAGCACAGCCCACAGATAACTATATACAGCCCACAGTAGTATACAGCACAGAGCACAGCCCACAGAGAGCTATATACAGCCCACAGTAGTATACAGCACAGAGCACAGCCCACAGAGAACTATATACAGCCCACAGTGGTATACAGCACAGAGCACAGCCCACAGAGAGCTATATAAAGCCCACAGTAGTATACAGCACAGAGCACAGCCCACAGAGAGCTATATACAGCCCACAGTGGTATACAACACAGAGAACAGCCCACAGAGAACTATATGCAGCCCACAGTAGTATACAGCACAGAGCACAGCCCACAGAGAGCTATATACAGCCCACAGTAGTATACAGCACAGAGCACAGCCCACAGAGAACTATATACAGCCCACAGTGGTATACAGCACAGAGCACAGCCCACAGAGAACTATATACAGCCCACAGTAGTATACAGCACAGAGCACAGCCCACAGAGAACTATATACAGCCCACAGTAGTATACAGCACAGAGCACAGCCCACAGAGTACTATATACAGCCAAAAAAAAACACATACCAAGTGATAGAGCCTCTCTCTCTCTCTACTATATACAGCCCACAGTAGTATACAGCACAGAGCACAGCCCACAGAGAACTATATACAGCCCACAGTAGTATACAGCACAGAGCACAGCCCACAGAGTACTATATACAGCCAAAAAAAAACACATACCAAGTGATAGAGCCTCTCTCTCTCTCTACTATATACAGCCCACAGTAGTATACAGCACAGAGCACAGCCCACAGAGAACTATATACAGCCCACAGCAGTATACAGCACAGAGCACAGCCCACAGAGTACTATATACAGCCCACAGCAGTATACAGCACAGAGCACAGCCCACAGAGTACTATATACAGCCCACAGTAGTATACAGCACAGAGCACAGCCCACAGAGAACTATATACAGCCCACAGTGGTATACAGCACAGAGCACAGCCCACAGAGAACTATATACAGCACAGAGCACAGCCCACAGAGAACTATATACAGCCCACAGTGGTATACAGCACAGAGCACAGCCCACAGAGAACTATATACAGCCCACAGCAGTATACAGCACAGAGCACAGCCCACAGAGAACTATATACAGCCCACATCTCTTCTCTTCCTCCCCTCACCTCCTCCGAGAATGGCCCCACAGTCCAGAAAAAAAAAAACTCTCCTCACCTCTCCTCGTGCCCAGCGTTGCTTCCTGGTTCCTGCTCCTGTCTCAGCAGCTGCAGTCTGCCCGGGACACAGCAGGTGTGCCATGATATGACATCATCGCGCACCCGCAGTGTCAGAGGCAGAGCGGGGAATGATGGGAGAGGAGCGTCTGTAGACGCTCTCTCCTCCATCATTGCATTCAACTGTACCGGCGTCTATACGCCGGTATAGTTGAATGCGACGGCGGGGGCGGCGGATTGAGCGGCCCACCACTGGCACCGGCCCTTCTGGCATTTGCCAGAAGTGCCCTATGGCCAGTCCGGCCCTGTCTATAGATACATAGATGTTTCTATCCATATATGTATCTGGCTAATTTCACACATCAGGTTTTTGCCGTCAGGCACAATCCGGCGAGTTTTGAAAAAAAAAAGATCCGTTTTTTTTCTGCTGTATCCGTTTTTTCTCATAGAGTCTTATTAGCGCCGGATTGCACCTGATGGCCACACGTTTCATCCGTTTTTTGCCGGATCCATCAAAAAAGCTGTTTCCACCGGACAGAAAACACATACAGAGGAACGTTTTTTCTGTCCGGCGAAAAAACGCACAGCGACGGATCCGGCAAAAAACGGATGAAACGTGTGGCCATCAGGCGCAATCCGGCACTAATACAACTCTATGAGAAAAAACGGATCCAGCAGAAAAAAAACGGATCGTTTTTTTTTCAAAACTCACCGGATTGTGCCTGACGGCAAAAACCTGATGTGTGAAATTAGCCAGATAGATATATGGATACAAACATCTATGTATCTATAGATATATCTACTGTATAGATAGATATATCCATAGATAGGCCGATGTTGATAAATTAACATAAAGAAAAAAATGAGAAAAAAACGGCGTGGGCTCCCGTGCAATTTTCTGTGCCAGAGGGGGAAAGCCGACGGCCGGGGGCCAATATTTGTAGCCTGGGAAGGGGGTAATACCCATGGCCCCTCCCAGGCTATGAATATCAGTCTGCAGCTGTCTGCGTAGCCTTTACTGGCTATTAAAATAGGGGGACCCCCCAAAAAATGACGTGGGGTCCACTATATTTTATAGCCAGAAAGCCATATATTTTGTAGCCATGGATAATGCCCCCCCCCCCCCCCCCCGGCTACAAATACCAGCCCACAGCCGCCCCAGAAATGGCGCATCTGTAAGATGCGCCAATTCCGGCACTTAGCCCCTCTCTTCCCACTCCCGTGTAGCGGTGGGATATGGGGTAATAAGGGGTTAATGTCACCTTGCTATTGTAAGGTGACATTAAGCCGAGTTAATAATGGAGAGGCGTCAATAAGACGCCTATCCATTATTAATCCTAATGTCAGTGACACACTGACAGGAGACAATGGCTCCTGCAGTGCATCACTGAAAGGTTACTCTAGTTCACTGGTCTCACTTTATGGCAAAAGCTGCGTGGGAACTTTCTCACAAAGCAATGCCAAAAGTGAGACTAGGGACTATTTTTTTACAGTGGCGGAGGAATACAGTACGGAAGGATACCTTTCTCCCATCATTGTATTCCTGGAGCCCCTAGAGAGCGGTCGCATCAGCTGATGCTGCCGTTCTCCACGGGAGATCGTCGTGGGACACTCGTGGATTTCTGCGGATGAGGGAGTATATTGTTTGTTTGTTAATTTAATCTTTTTTACAGATGACACTGGCTTCGGGGAACAAAGTGACAAGTGATGGTATGTACTCTGTTATATGTACTGTATGTCTATATGTATGTATTGTATGTAATGTATGAATGTATTGTATGTAGTATGTATGTAGTATGTATGTATGTATGTATGTATGTAGTATGTTGTATGTATGCTGTATGTATGTAGTATGTTGTATGTATGCAGTATGTATGTATGTAGTATGTTGTATGTAGTATGTATGTTGTATGTATGTAGTATGTACAGTACAGATCAAAAGTTTGGACACACCTTCTCATTTAAAGATTTTTCTGTATTTTCATGACTATGAAAATTGTACATTCACACTGAAGGCATCAAAACTATGAATTAACACATGTGGAATTATATACCTAACAAAAAAGTGTGAAACAACTGAAATTATTTCTTATATTCTAGGTTCTTCAAAGTTGCCACCTTTTGCTTCGATGACTGCTTTGCACGCTCTTGGCATTCTCTTGATGAGCTTCAAGAGGTAGTCACCGGAAATGGTTTTCACTTCACAGGTGTGCCCTGTCAGGTTTAATAAGTGGGATTTCTTGCCTTATAAATGGTGTTGGGACCATCAGTTGTGTTGTGCAGAAGTCTGGTGGATACACAGCTAATAGTCCTACTGAATAGACTGTTAGAATTTGTATTATGGCAAGAAAAAAGCAGCTAAGTAAAGAAAAACGAGTGGCCATCATTACTTTAAGAAATGAAAGTTAGTCAGTCCGAAAAATTGGGAAAACTCTGAAAGTGTCCCCAAGTGCAGTGGCAAAAACCATCAAGCACTACAAAGAAACTGGCTCACATGAGGACCGCCCCAGGAAAGGAAGACCAAGAGTCACCTCTGCTTCTGAGGATAAGTTTATCCGAGTCACCAGCCTCAGAAATCGCAGGTTAACAGCAGCTCAGATTAGAGACCAGGTCAATGCCACACAGAGTTCTAGCAGCAGACACATCTCTACAACAACTGTTAACGAGGAAACTTTGTGCAGCAGGCCTTCATGGTAAAATAGCTGCTAGGAAACCACTGCTAAGGACAGGCAACAAGCAGAAGAGACTTGTTTGGGCTAAAGAACTAAAGGAATGGACATTAGACCAGTGGAAATCTGTGCTTTGGTCTGATGAGTCCAAATTTGAGATCTTTGGTTCTAACCACCGTGTCTTTGTGCGACGCAGAAAAGGTGAACGGATGGACTCTACATCCTTTGTTCCCACCGTGAAGCATGAAGGAGGAGGTGTGATGGTGTGGGGGTGCTTTTCTGGTGACACTGTTGGGGATTTGTTCAAAATTGAAGGCACTGAACCAGCATGGCTACCACAGCATCTTGCAGCGGCATGCTATTCCATCCGGTTTGCGTTTAGTTGTACCATCATTTATTTTTAAACAGGACAATGACCCCAAAAACAGCTCCAGGCTGTGTAAGGGCTATCTGACCAAGAAGGAGAGTGATGGAGTGCTACGCCAGATGACCTGGCCTCCACAGTCACCAGACCTGAACCCAGTCGAGATGGTTTGGGGTGAGCTGGACTGCAGAGTGAAGGCAAAAGGGCCAACAAGTGCTAAGCATCTCTGGGAACTCCTTCAAGATTGTTGGGAGACCATTCCCGGTGACTACCTCTTGAAGCTCATCAAGAGAATGCCAAGAGTGTGCAAAGCAGTCATGAAAGCAAAAGGTGGCTACTTTGAAGAACCTAGTGGTCTGTACTGTATGTTGTATGTATGTAGTATGTTGTATGTATGTTGTATGTATGTATGTATGTTGTATGTATGTAGTATGTATGTATGTAGTATGTTGTATGTATGTATGTAGTATGTATGTTGCATGTATGTAGTATGTGTGTAGTATGTTGTATGTATGTAGTATGTATGTTGTATGTATGTTGTATGTACTGTATGTAGTATGTATGTAGTATGTTGTATGTATGTATGTATTTTGTATGTTGTATGTATGTAGTATGTATGTTGTATGTATGTTGTATGTATGTTGTATGTATGTAGTATGTTGTATGTAGTTTGTATGTTTGTGTTTTTTTTTTTTACATTCAACACATTAGCCGGATGATGGGACTACTACTGTCCCATCATTGGCTAATGTGTCAATCACTGTCATTGTAGCAGGCATAGCCCGATGGGACTTGTAGTCCCATCGGACGATGCCTGCACATAGACACAAAGGCCCTGTAGGCCTGTACAGACCCCCAAGAGGCCCGTACAGACCCCCAAGAGGCCCGTACAGACCCCCGGCAGCACGCACATACCCGCGAGAGGCCCGTACAGACTCCCGGCAGCACGCACAGACCCCTGAGAGGCCCGTACAGACCCCTGGCAGCACACACAGACCCCTGAGAGGCCCGAACAGACCCCGGCAGCACGCACAAACCCCCGAGAGGCCCGTACAGACCCCCGGCAGGCGCCTACAGACCCCCGGCAGGCCCGCACAGACCCATGAGAGACCCGTGCAGACTCCCGGCAGCACGCACAGACCCCCGAAAGGCCCGTACAGACCCCTGTCAGCACGCACAGACCCCTGAGAGGCCCATACAGACCCCCGGCAGGCCCGCACAGACCCCCGAGCAGGGCCGGCGTTAGGGCCAGGCAGACTAGGCAGCTGCCTGGGGCCCCCACTCCCTTGGGGGCCCCCAGCATCTACAGCAGACGCTTCACTGATAATAGCATTATCAGTGAAGCTTCCGATGTAGAGACTGGTTAAGGACCTGTAGTGACATCACGATCAGGTGACCTGCAATGTGACCGTGATGTCACCACAGGCCATGTACTCAGGGACTGTCTGGATGTTTCTGCAGTGAAAAAGGAGCGTGCAATGAAGCACAGGAGCAGCGGCCACTGAACCTCCCCCATCAGAGTGATAGAAGCGCTCATTGGCCAGTGCTCCGGCCCTCCTGCACGGGGCCTCTGAGGGAAGAGAGAGCTAGAGATGGCAGCCACCAACCTGAGCTGTGAGGTAAGCAGTGCAGCACTGTGTGAGCTGCTCCTGCACAGAGCCTCTGAGGGGGAGCTAGAGATGGCAGCTTCCAACCTGAGCTGGCAGATAAGTAGAAGAGCACTGTCCCACTGTGTGTGCTGCTCCTGGTGATGATGGCTCCTGTCCTGCTGTCAGCTCCTCCTGCTCTTGTCGGCAGTCCCAGCAGAGGAGAGGGCAGGGAGGTGTCTGCTGGGACAGTGCTGCTGGGAGCAGGAGGGCTGCAGCTGATAGTGTGGAACATCTCATTCCCTCCAGCATAAAGCATGTATCTGGGGTGTGTGCAGTGAATAGTGTGTGCTGTCTGTGAGCTATGTGTGTGTGTGTTTATGTGAATCACATGTATCAAATGAGCATTTGTTGTG